>NC_135834.1:7500-316634 GCF_964213995.1 Mustelus asterias | reverse complement strand
TACTAAACTTTTTGTAGTCTTCTGATATCAGACTAATTAAGAGCCTCAATTCTCAGGAAGGAAATAACAGCAAATGGAAAAAAAGTTGCTTCCTCATGGAATATTCAAGATTAAAACAGCAGACTGAAATCTCTGAGGCAAACACATCAAAATAATGAAACACCAAATAATTTTTTGAAGAGTTTTGAATGCTACAACTGATTAAAACCCAAATGTTACAAGTGGAGACACTGTACTTGTGCTTTCTGAACACCGTGCTTGCTCTTAATACTGAGAGCTTAAACTGCTTAGTTGAATGCTAAATTATGGTTGTAAATTGTGGAATTTGTTGGCTCGCATCAGGAATAAGGGTCACAAAAGCCACCAAATTGTCAGGGGAATCTGACACTCCTACAGTCTGGCCCTTCCTGTGACAGTAAGTCTCACAACACCAGGTTAAAGTCCAACAGGTTTATTTGGCACACTAGCTTTCAGAGCCTCAAGCTTCTTCATCAGTTGAGTGAGGACTTGTGTTCACAAACATAGCATATAAAGACACACTCAATTTACAAGATAATAGTTGGAATGCGAGTCTTTACATGTAATCAAGTCTTAAAGGTACAGATAATGTGTGTAGAGAGGGGGTTAAGCACAGGTTAAAGAGATGTGTATTGTCTCCAGCCAGGACAGTTAGTGAGATTTTGCAAGCCCAGGCAAATCTTGGGGGTTACAGATAGTGTGACATGAACCCAAGATCCCGGTTGAGGCTGTCCTCATGTGCGCGGAACTTGGCTATCAGTCTCTGCTCAGCAATTCTGCATCGTCATGTGTCGTGAAGGCTGCCTTGGAGAACACTTACCCTTCCTGTGACTCCAGTCCTACACCATGTACTTGACTGTCAACACCCTCAGAATACATCAGGATGGACAATAAATGTGACAGTCAATGTGACTCATTGCTCCCACCCCAACCCAGAAGAACAATTATCTTTTTAAAACAACTCTGACATTTAGACTTAAACATGTAGTCTAGCAACATTTTGGATAAATGGAATCCTGACCAGGTGTTAGTTTCTTAAATAAAGGTTAGCAAAATAAAAAAAGTTATAGTCCGGGGGCAGGGGGACACACAGGAGCATGCTACATAATCGGCTGAATTCAGAATGCAAATTGGTCAAATTCACAGGCAATAATAAACTGCCAAGAATTAAACAGGGATTATGCGAATGGAAATCCCTCCACCACCAATGCATAGTGGCAGCAGTGTGTACCATCTACAAGATGCACTGCAGCTAACTCACCAAGGTTCCTTCAACAGCACCTTCCAAACCTGCCACCTTTATCACCAAGGTGGTCATGGGGGAATTAGCAGATGCACAGGGAACACCATCCCCTGCAAGTTCCCCTCCAAACCACCCACCGCCCTGACTTGGAAACATGTCGCCGTTCCTTCACTGTCGCTGGGTCAAAATCCTGGAACTCCCTCCCTCCTTCTGTTCAAATAAAGGCAAGATATTGCTTTTTTTTTTAAATTGGAAAACATACTTCAATGGTGTTAAGCTAGCTAAGACAGGCTGAAAGGAGGGGTTCAAGAAGTGATGTGAATGGACTCTGCACTGACAACATAGTCACAACAACAGAAAACAAATCAGTGAAGTACAAAGCCAAGGCCATCAGAGTATTGTGCAACAAGGCACAAGCAAAACATCGAAGGCCAGGAGGTTGTGCAATAAAGTGTCATAAAACATATCCATAGTATTAGAGGAGCATCATTCTATAGTTAAGCAGCAACATAAACCAGAGCTGGTAGGGTATGAAGAGAGGCCCAGACACTGTCAGTGAGCACAGCATCATACTCAAGTATCATGTTCTCTCCACCCCTCCATAGCTGGGCCGCCTGCCAATGCCCACAGACTTCCTCATGCAAAATGTACATTTGGATAAAGCACTGAGGGGAAAAATGATGGGACCACTTCATCTCTTGGGATGAACTGTCCAGTGCCTTATCACAATGCACAAAGTAAACTTTCATCAGTAAACTGTTGCAGTATATTAACAATCTAGATGTAACAAATAAAGGAATTTATAATTTGTCACATGGGTAGTATAGCAACACTGCTGACATTGCTGTGCAAAAACTAGGGATAGTTTGTTGTTTAAGACTGAAGATTACTTTGTTCCAATCGCCAGGGTATCATTGTTCCACTGGAGCAAGCTGAGAAGGAGTGATTGGAGGCAGCAGTGCTGGTGAGAGATTAATTGAATTGTTTATTTATTTAATTAGTCAGCTAGTGTGTGTTTTATTTTGGCCTTTACTTTTGCAGCAGTATTTTAAGTTTAAAGTGAAAACTGGAAGTGGGCTGCAAAGGAGTCTGGGAAGGGTTTTTTAAACGCGTGAAGTATAAAAGGTAGGCTGCAGTATACAGCGGGCAGCGTCGGGAGTGGGCAGTGGAGTGCGTGGGAAGCAGAGTGTGAGCTATAAGGCTTTGACTCACAGGGCTTAGGCAGAAAGGGCGAGCAGAGGTGAGTTTAAATTCATTTCTGCACTTTCTACCTGGTACTGGCAAGGTATCTAGAGGGGATGGGTGTGCAGGCAGTGCTATGTTCCTCTTGCACTATGTTTGAGGTGAGGGACGACGACAGTGTCCCTGCTGATTACACCTGTGGGAAGTGCACCCATCTGCAGCTCCTCCAAAACCGTGTTAGGGAACTGGAGCTGGAGTTGGATGAACTTAGGATCATTAGGGACGCAGAGGTGGCCATAGACAGAAGCTTTAGGGATACAGTTACTCCGAGGAATGAAAACAGATGGGTGACGGTGAGAGGGGCTGGGAGGAAGCAGTCCGTGCAGGGATCCCCGGTGGTCGTTCCCCTTAGCAACAAGTATTCCGCTTTGGATACGGTTGAGGGGGATGACATACCAGTGGTGAGCCACAGTGAGAGGATCTCCAGCACTGTGTCCGTCTCTGTGGCTCGGGAGGGTAAGGGGCAGAGCAGGAGGGCAAGAGTTATTAGGGACTCGTTAGTTAGAGGGATAGATAGGAGGTTCTGTGGCAGCAAAAGAGACTCACGGATGGTATGTTGCCTACCGGATGCCAAGGTCCGTGACGTCTCAGACCGTGTTTTCCGGATTCTGAAGAGGGAGGGGAAACAGTCACAAGTCGTGGTACACATTGGTACCAATGACATAGGTAAGAGAAGGGACGGGGATTTAAAACAGGAATTTCTGGAGCTGGGCTGGAAGCTGAGAGCCAAGACAAAACATGTGGTCATCTCTGGTACGTTGCCGGTGCCACGTGAAAGCGAGTTGAGGAACAGGGAGAGAGTGCAGTTAAACATGTGGTTGCAGGGATGGTGTAGGAGGGAGGGCTTCAGATACGTGGATAATTGGAACACATTCTGGGGAAGGTGGGACCTGTACAAACAGGACGGGGTGCACCTGAACCAGAGGGGCACCAATATCCTAGGAGGGAAATTTGTTACGGCTCTTCAAGGGGGTTTAAACTAATTTGTCAGGGGAGTGGGAAAAGGAGTTGTAGTCCGGAAGTCAGTGAGGGTGGTGAGGTATTGGGGAAGGTATCAGGGTCAAGGGTGGGTACCGGTAGACAGGAAGGTGGGTTGAAGTGTGTCTACTTCAATGCAAGGAGCATCCGGAACAAGGTAGATGAACTTGGGGCGTGGACTGGTACTTGGGACTACGATGTTGTGGCCATTACGGAGACATGGGTAGAACAAGGACAGGAATGGTTGTTGGACGTTCCGGGGTATAGATGTTTCACTAAGTGTAGGGAAGCTGGTAAAAGAGGTGGAGGAGTGGCATTGTTAATCAAAGATAGTTTAACGGCTGCAGAAAGGCACTTCGAGGGGGATCTGCACACTGAGGTAATATGGGCTGAGGTTAGAAATAGGAAAGGAGCGGTCACGTTGTTAGGAGTTTACTATAGGCCCCCAAATAGTAATAGAGAGGTGGAGGAAGAAATTGCTAAGCAGATTATGGATATGTGTGGGGGTCACAGGGTAGTTGTCATGGGGGACTTTAACTTTCCAAATATTGATTGGAACCCTTGTAGGTCAAATAGTTTGGATGGGGCAGTTTTTGTGCAGTGTGTGCAGGAGGGTTTCCTGACACAATATGTGGATAGGCCGACAAGAGGTGAGGCCACATTGGATTTGGTACTGGGAAATGAACCAGGCCAAGTGTTAGATTTGGTTGTGGGAGAGCACTTTGGAGATAGTGACCACAATTCGGTGTCTTTTGTTATTGCAATGGAGAGGGATAGGGCCGTACGGCAGGGCAAGGTTTACAATTGGGGGAGAGGTAATTATGATGCGATTAGGCAAGAATTAGGGGGCATAAGTTGGGAACAGAAACTGTCAGAGAAAGGAACTAATGAAAAGTGGAACTTTTTCAAGGAACAAATACTGGATGTCCTTGATAGGTATGTCCCTGTCAGGCAGGGAGGAAATGGCCGAGTGAGGGAACCATGGTTCACGAAAGAGGTGGAATGTCTTGTGAAAAGGAAGAGGGAAGCTTATGTAGGGATGAGGAAACAAGGTTCAGATGGCTCGATTGAGGGTTACAAGTTAGCAAGGAATGAGCTGAAAAAGGGGCTTAGGAGAGCTAGGAGGGGACACGAGAAGTCCTTGGCGGGTCGGATCAAGGAAAACCCCAAGGCTTTTTACTCTTATGTGAGGAATAAAAGAATGACCAGGGTGAGGTTAGGGCCGGTCAAGGACAGTAGTGGGAACTTGTGTATGGAGTCAGTAAAGATAGGTGAGGTGATGAATGAATACTTTTCTTCAGTGTTCACCAAGGAGAGGGGCCATGTTTTTGAGGAAGAGAAGGTGTTACAGGCTAATAGGCTGGAGGAAATAGATGTTCGGAGGGAGGATGTCCTGGCAGTTTTGAATAAACTGAAAGTCGATAAGTCCCCTGGGCCTGATGAAATGTATCCTAGGATTCTTTGGGAGGCAAGGGATGAGATTGCAGAGCCTTTGGCTTTGATCTTTGGGTCCTCGCTGTCCACAGGGATGGTGACAGAGGACTGGAGAATGGCGAATGTTGTTCCTCTGTTTAAGAAAGGGAATAGAAATGACCCTGGTAATTATAGACTGGTTAGTCTTACTTCGGTGGTTGGTAAATTGATGGAAAAGGTCCTTAGAGATGGGATTTACGACCATTTAGAAAGATGCGGATTAATCCGGGATAGTCAGCACGGATTCGTGAAGGGCAAGTCGTGCCTCACAAATTTGATAGAATTTTTTGAGGAGGTAACTAAGTGTGTTGATGAAGGTAGGGCAGTTGATGTCATGTACATGGATTTTAGTAAGGCGTTTGATAAGGTCCCCCATGGTCGGCTTAAGATGAAAGTGAGGAGGTGTGGGATAGAGGGAAAGTTGGCCGATTGGATAGGTAACTGGCTGTCTGATCGAAGACAGAGGGTGGTGGTCGATGGAAAATTTTCGGATTGGAGGCAGGTTGCTAGCGGAGTGCCGCAGGGATCAGTGCTTGGTCCTCTGCTCTTTGTGATTTTTATTAATGACTTAGAGGAGGGGGCTGAAGGGTGGATCAGTAAATTTGCTGATGACACCAAGATTGGTGGAGTAGTGGATGAGGTGGAGGGCTGTTGTAGGCTGCAAAGAGACATAGATAGAATGCAAAGCTGGGCTGAAAAATGGCAAATGGAGTTTAACCCGGATAAATGTGAGGTGATTCATTTTGGTAGGACTAATTTAAATGTGGATTACAGGATCAAAGGTAGGGTTCTGAAGACTGTGGAGGAACAGAGAGATCTTGGGGTCCATATCCACAGATCTCTAAAGGTTGCCACTCAAGTGGATAGAGCTGTGAAGAAGGCCTATAGTGTGTTAGCTTTTATTAACAGGGGGTTGGAGTTTAAGAGCCGTGGGGTTATGCTGCAACTGTACAGGACCTTGGTGAGACCACATTTGGAATATTGTGTGCAGTTCTGGTCACCTCACTATAAGAAGGATGTGGAAGCGGTGGAAAGAGTGCAGAGGAGATTTACCAGGATGCTGCCTGATTTGGAGGGTAGGTCTTATGAGGAAAGGTTGAGGGAGCTAGGGCTGTTCTCTCTGGAGCGGAGGAGGCTGAGGGGAGACTTAATAGAGGTTTATAAAATGATGAAGGGGATAGATAGAGTGAACGTTGAAAGACTATTTCCTCGGGTGGATGGAGCTATTACAAGGGGGCATAACTATAGGGTTCGTGGTGGGAGATACAGGAAGGATATCAGAGGTAGGTTCTTTATGCAGAGAGTGGTTGGGGTGTGGAATGGACTGCCTGCAGTGATAGTGGAGTCAGACACTTTAGGAACATTTAAGGGGTTATTGGATAGGCACATGGAGCGCACCAGGATGATAGGGAGTGGGATAGCTTGATCTTGGTTTCAGATAAAGCTCGGCACAACATCGTGGGCCGAAGGGCCTGTTCTGTGCTGTACTGTTCTATGTTCTATCAAGGATCCTGAACTTGGTGGACAAAAAGTACATCCGCAATGAGCCACATACAGTACAAGGTGCAATAACAAGAAACATCCCATAGGAAAGGCAATGACCTAGTGGTATTATCGCTAAACTACCAATCCAGAAACTCAGCTAATGTTCTGGGAACCCAGGTTCGAATCCCGCCACGGCAGATGGTGGAATTTGAATGCAAAAAATATCTGGAATTAAGAATCTACTGATGACAATGAAACCATTGTTGATTGTAGGAAAAACCCATCTGAGTCACTAATGTCCTTTAAGGAAGGAAATCTGCTGTCTTTACCCGGTCTGGCCTACATGTGACTCCAGACCCACAGTCATGTGGGTGACTCTCAACTGCCCTCTGAAATGGCCGAGCGAGACACTCAGTTCAAGAGCAACTAGGGATAGGCAACAAATGCTGGTCCAGCCAGTGACATCCATGTCCCATGAATGAATAAAAAACGGCTGGCCCTTACCAAGCATATGGGAAGATTGTTAAAAAGCAAACCAACAGTTACAGAAGCTCTCCTTCACAGGCTAATACACAGTCTGGCGTCACAATGTCAATGCACCTTCAAAGCCCCCAATCATCCTCATGCCAGCTCAGGGCAGTTAGTCAGGGGTGCCCACCAGATCACAAGTATCCTGCTGGATGTCAGCCCAGAATTCAATACTGCAGGTCCACGACACCCTCCGACCCAAGAGGAGGAATATTAAACCACTTGTGCAAAATCTCACTCCACCTACCAAAGTAAAAGACTGCATTTAAAATTAATTACCCAGATTACATAGTGTATATTCTACGTTAATTTAGTGAAAGAGGAGACATTTTAAAATGATTGTTGGAAACCAGTAAAATTCCTCGAACACTGCAAAGGTATAAAGCACTGACTGAAGGCACACAGGAAGCTCCAATGATGTCTAATCAGCTGGGAGCTGAGAAAATTTCAGACCAGACAAAACAGCTAGCATCATTATCATTACCCAAGAAAACAACCAATGTTCCTCACTTCCCTCAACAACAGCCTGCATTTATATAGTATCTTTAACATCGTAAGACAGCCCAGGATACTTCAAAAGAACAAACACAGCCACAAAGAAGCATTAGGTCAAAAAAGGTCGATTCCAAGAGGCACCTTCAAAATGGCCAAAGATGCTTTCTTCGGGGGGTGGGGGTGATGACGACAACAATGGTGCAATGGAAATCAGGGGATGCAGGGGGCTGGAGGAGGTTACAGAGATAGGGAGGGGGTGTAGGGGGCTGGAGGAGGTTACAGAGATAGGGAGGGGGTGTAGGGGGGCTGGAGGAGGTTACAGAGATAGGGAGGGGGTGTAGGGGGCTGGAGGAGGTTACAGAGATAGGGAGGGGGTGTAGGGGGCTGGAGGAGGTTACAGAGATAGGGAGGGGGTGTAGGGGGCTGGAGGAGGTTACAGAGATAGGGTGGGGATGTAGGGGGCTGGAAGAGGTTACAGAGATAGGGAGGGGGTGTAGGGGGCTGGAGGAGGTTACAGAGATAGGGAGGGGGTGTCAGGGGCTGGAGGAGGTTACAGAGATAGGGAGGGAGTGTAGGGGGCTGGAGGAGGTTCAGAGATAGGGAGGGAGCATGGGGGGCTGCAGGAGGTTACAGAGATAGGGAGGGGCTGGAGGAGGTTACAGAGATAGGGAGGGGGTGTAGGGGGCTGGAGGAGGTTACAGAGATAGGGAGGGGGTGTAGGGGGCTACAGAGATAGGGAGGGGGTGTAGGGGGGCTGGAGGGGGTTACAGAGATAGGGAGGGGTGTAGGGGGCTGGAGGGGGTTACAGAGATAGGGAGGGGTGTAGGGGGGCTGGAGGAGGTTACAGAGATGGGGAGGGGGGCTGGAGGGGGTTACAGAGATAGGGAGGGGTGTAGGGGGGCTGGAGGGGGTTACAGAGATAGGGAGGGGTGTAGGGGGCTGGAGGGGGTTACAGAGATAGGGAGGGGTGTAGGGGGGCTGGAGGAGGTTACAGAGATGGGGAGGGGGGCTGGAGGGGGTTACAGAGATAGGGAGGGGTGTAGGGGGGCTGGAGGGGGTTACAGAGACAGGGAGGGGTGTAGGGGGTTACAGAGACAGGGAGGGGTGTAGGGGGGCTGGAGGGGGTTACAGAGATAGGGAGGGGGGCTGGAGGGGGTTACAGAGATAGGGAGGGGGGCTGGAGGGGGTTACAGAGATAGGGGGGGTGTAGGGGGGCTGGAGGAGGTTACAGAGATAGGGAGGGGGTGTAGGGGGCTGGAGGTTACAGAGATAGGGAGGGGGTGTAGGGGGCTGGAGGGGGTGTAGGGGGCTGGAGGGGGTGTAGGGGGCGGGAGGGGGTTACAGAGATAGGGAGGGGGTGTAGGGGGTGGGAGGGGGTTACAGAGATAGGGAGGGGGTGTAGGGGGGGTGGAGGGGGTTACAGAGATAGGGAGGAGCTGGAGGGAGAGTGGATAGGATACCGAGGGATTTAAAAGAACGATTGAGAATCAACTCAATCAAAGTTTATTTACCACACAATTACTGTGGATAAAGTTACCTTCCTTAGGAAACAGCACTGAAACTTGAATTTAGAAAGCTATTACCTTACCTGTGAACTCTTCCGTTCAAACTTAGAATTTCAAAACATGTAAAAGCTATATTCTGTTATCGGGACCGATATTGTATTCCGCAGATATTGTTACTGTGGCGGCAATTTTGGATGCTGTGTTACTTTTATTTATTACATTATAACACTCATATTTACTGTAGCCAAATCTGAACACCGAAACGTACACAACAGCACCCGGACATTCCAACAACCCAGCGCCCTCCTCCCCCGCGCTATCAGTAAAGGTGCGCGAGTCCCGCCCCTCTAGACGCCTATTGGCGCTGGCTCGCCCGATTCTGGCCGTTTATTCGTGTACGCTTGTGTCAATCATCCAATTCTAGCTCCGCTCCCCCGCTGACCTGTGAACCAAGGGAACTCTGCCCGTTGATTGCTCAGCGCGCCTGTCAGTCAGGGCCGGATGGCGTGCTGTGGTTGGCTGTGAGCGCGGGTCAGTTGGCGCGGGGGGGAGGGAGCGCGCGCGGGAAGAGCAGCTGCGCCGCGGCTCCGGCTGCAGCAGCTGATTTCGAAGAAATTGCGTCAGACGCAAACTGTGCGTGTGACGTCAGCACAGCCGCGGTGTCACGCTCACAAAGGGCACGAGGCTTAAATTTGGCGGGAGAAGGTGTTCGTGTTTTTCACTCAGGACTCAAACCATGGTGGTAGATCAGAAAACGTCCGTGAATGTTCTAGCTGAGGGAATCTATTATTCATTTATATACCTATATATGTATATACATTTATATCTATGCCACAGGGTGACTCACTGGATTAGTGCCGCTGCCTCACAGCGCCAGGGACCCGGGTTCAATTCCCGGCTTGGGTCACTTCTGTGTGGAGTCTGCACATTCTCCCTGTGTCTGCGTGGGTTTCCTCCCACAGTCCGAAAGATGTGCTGGTTAGGTGCATTGGCCATACTGAATTGCCCCAAGTATCAAGGGTAAATGTGTGGAGTTACAGGAAGAGGGCTTGGGTGGGATTGTGGCTGTTACGGACTTGATGGGCCGAATGGCCTCCTTCTGTACACAAGGGATTCTATGACTCACTATGGTAGTGAGCCGCCTTGTCGAACTGCAGCCATCATTGTGGTGTAGGTACACCCATGGCGCTGTTGGGGAGGGAGTTCCAGGATTGCGATTGGACATCAGTCAGTCCCCATGTGTGTGTGTGTGGGGAGCACTTCAGCGGTCATGGGCATTCGGCCTCTGATATTCGGGTAAGCATTCTCCAAGGCGGCCTTCGCGACACACGACGGCGCAGAGTCGCTGAGCAGAGACTGATAGCCAAGTTCCGCACACATGAGGACGGCCTAAACCAGGATCTTGGGTTCATGTCACATTATCAGTAACCCCCACAGCTTGCCTGGACCTGCAGAGTCTCACTGGCTGTCCTGTCTGGAGACAATACACATCTCTTTAACCTGTCTTAATGCTCTCTGCACTCACATTGTTTGTATCTTAAAGACTTGATTAGCTGTAAGTATTCGCATTCCAACCATTATTCTGTAAATTGAGTCTGTGTCTTTATATGCCCTGTTTGTGAACAGAATTCCCACTCACCTGAAGAAGGGGCTTAAGGCTCCAAAAGCTTGTGGCTTTTGCTACCAAATAAACCTGTTGGACTTTAACCTGGTGTTGTTAAACTTCTTACTGTGTTTATCCCAGTCCAACGCCGGCATCTCCACACCATGGGGTAGGTACATCCACGGCGCTGATAAATAGGCTTTTCCATAATTTTAACTCAGTTACTGTGAAGGAACAGCCGATATATTTCCAGGTTTCTCACAGGGAGATGCTGGCGTAGTGGTGATGCGCGATAAATCACACGGGAGGCTGGATGTACCCGGGAAATAAAGGCTTTTATTGCCAACAATAACGGAGCTACTATATACAATATACAATCCCAGACTAAAGGGTCACCAGGCAGAGCAGTGACCTTTATACCTCTCCCAGAAGGCGGAGCCAACTGGGGTGTACCATCGGACTATATTAACAGGTAGAACAGCCCAACACTAACCCCAACAGTAACATATCTACAGACTCATAGTGCTGGCCAAACCATGGCTCAGCACTCCTGGTGGTAACCAACAATGGTTCACCACAAGTGGTACTGTCACTGGAATGGTAATCCAGAGGTCCAGGTTCTGGGGACACAAGTTCAAATCCCATCGCAACCGCTGGTGTAAGTTGAATTGGAATTTGTTACCATGAAGCTATCACAAAAACCCATCTGGTTCACTAGTGCCCCTTAACTGGTTTGCCTCTGTGTAACTTCAAACCGTGATGTGGAGATGCCGGCGTTGGACTGGGGTAAACACAGTAAGAAGTTTAACAACACCAGGTTAAAGTCCAACAGGTTTATTTGGTAGCAAAAGCCACACAAGCTTTCGGAGCTGCAAGCCCTTTCTTCAGGTGAGTGGGAATTCTGTTCACAAACAGAGCATATAAAGACACAAACTCAATTTACATGAATAATGGTTGGAATGCGAATACTTACAACTAATCAAGTCTTTAAGAAACAAAACAATGTGAGTGGAGAGAGCATCAAGACAGGCTAAAAAGATGTGTATTGTCTCCAGACAAGACAGCCAGTGAAACTCTGTGGGGGTTACAAATAGTGTGCCATGAACCCAATATCCCGATTGAGGCCGCCCTCGTGTGTGCGGAACTTGGCTATCAGTTTCTGCTCAGCGACTCTGCGCCGTCGTGTGTCGTGAAGGCCGCCTTGGAGAACGCTTACCCGAATATCAGAGGCCGAATGCCCGTGACCGCTGAAGTGCTCCCCAACAGGAAGAGAACAGTCTTGCCTGGTGATTGTCGAGCGGTGTTCATTCATCCGTTGTTGCAGCGTCTGCATAGTTTCCCAAATGTACCATGCCTCGGGACATCCTTTCTTGCAGCGTATCAGGTAGACAACGTTGGCCGAGTTGCAAGAGTATGTACCGTGTACCTGGTGGATGGTGTTCTCACGTGAGATGATGGCATCTGTGTCGATGATCCACAGCAACCTCTGCAAGACGTGCCGGATCATCGACACAGATGCCATCATCTCACGTGAGAACACCATCCACCAGGTACACGGTACATACTCTTGCAACTCGGCCAACGTTGTCTACCTGATACGCTGCAAGAAAGGATGTCCCGAGGCATGGTACATTGGGGAAACCATGCAGACGCTGCGACAACGGATGAATGAACACCGCTCGACAATCACCAGGCAAGACTGTTCTCTTCCTGTTGGGGAGCACTTCAGCGGTCACGGGCATTCGGCCTCTGATATTCGGGTAAGCATTCTCCAAGGCGGCCTTCGCGACACACGACGGCGCAGAGTCGCTGAGCAGAAACTGATAGCCAAGTTCCGCACACACGAGGACGGCCTCAACCGGGATATTGGGTTCATGGCACACTATTTGTAACCCCCACAGAGTTTCACTGGCTGTCTTGTCTGGAGACAATACACATCTTTTTAGCCTGTCTTGATGCTCTCTCCACTCACATTGTTTTGTTTCTTAAAGACTTGATTAGTTGTAAGTATTCGCATTCCAACCATTATTCATGTAAATTGAGTTTGTGTCTTTATATGCTCTGTTTGTGAACAGAATTCCCACTCACCTGAAGAAGGGGCTTGCAGCTCCGAAAGCTTGTGTGGCTTTTGCTACCAAATAAACCTGTTGGACTTTAACCTGGTGTTGTTAAACTTCTTACTAACTTCAAACCCACAGCGATGTGTTTGACTCTTAACTGTCCTTGGAATCTCCAAGCCACTCAGTTCAAGGGCAATTCGGAGTAACAAATGCTGGCCTTGCTGGGGACATCCATGTCCCATGAAAGATGGTGTGTCCCTGTCTGTATGGAGTTAGCATGTTGTTTGCATGAGTTTCCTCCCACAGTCCAAAGATGTGCAGGTTAGGTGCATTGGTCATGGATTCTTGGAGCATGGTCGTTCCCATGCATCTGCTGCCCTTGTCCTTCTAACTGGTGAGTTTGGAAGGTGCAGTTGATAGAGCCTAGTTGTTGCAGATGGTACACACTGCTGCCACTGTCATTGGTGACAGAGGGAGTGAATGTTTGTACCATGTCCTGGATGGTATCGAACTTCCTGAGTGTTGTTGAAGCTGGACTTATCCAGGCAAGTGGATACTATTCCATCACACTGCTGACTTCTGCCTTGTAGATGGTGGATAGATTTTAGTGAGTCAAGCTGGGTCCAGTTCAGTTTCTGGTCAATGGTAACCCCAGGATATAGGTGGAGGGGAATTCAGCAATGGTAATGCTATTGAATGTCCAGGGGAGATGGTTAGATTCTCTTGGTAATTGTCTGGCACTTGTGTTGTATGAATGTTACTTTTACCATTGGGACCTTGCTGGGGGAAAATTGGCTGCCGCATTTCCTACAGTAAGTAGTCTCACAACACCAGGTTAAAGTCCAACAGGTTTATTTGGTAGCACGAGCTTTCGGAGCGTTGCCCCTTCATCAGGTGAGTGAAGAGTTCAGTTCACAAACAGGGCATATATAGACATCAACTCAATTACAAGTTAATGGTTGGAATGCGAGTCTTAACAGGTAATCGAGGTGCAGACAATGTGAGTGGAGAGAGGGTTAAGCACAGGTTTAAGAGGTGTGAATTGTCTCCAGCCAGGACAGTTAGTGAGATTTTGCAAACCCAGGCAAGTCGTGGGGGTTACAGATAGTGTGACATGAACCCAAGATCCCGGTTGAGGCCATCCTCATGTGTGCGGAACCTGGCTATCAGTTTCTGCTCAGCGACTCTGTGTTGTTGTGTGTCGTGAAGGTTGCCTTGGAGAATGCTGACCCGAAGATCAGAGGCTGAATGCCCTTGACTGTTGAAGTGTTCTCCAACAGGAAGAGAACACTCTTGCCTGGTGATTGTCAAGCGCTGTTCATTCATCCATTATCGTAGCGTCTGCATGGTCTCGCCAATGTACCATGCCTCAGGACATCCTTTCCTGCAGCATATCAGGTAGACAACGTTGGCCGAGTCACAGGAGTATGTACCGTGTACCTGGTGGGTGGTGTTCTCACCTGAGATGATGGCATCCGTGTCGATGATCCGGCACGTCTTGCAGAGGTTGCTGTGGCAGGGTTGTGTGGTGTCATGGTCACTGTTCTCCTGAAGGCTGGGTAGTTTTCTGCGGACAATGGTCTGTTTGAGGTTGTGCGGTTGTTTGAAGGCAAGTAGTAGAGGTGTGGGGATGGCCTTGATGAGATGTTCGTCTTCATCGATGACATGTTGAAGGCTCCGGAGAAGATGTCGTAGCTTCTCTGCTCCGGGGAAGTACTGGATACTCTGTCCACCGTGTCGTCCTCTTCTGAGGAGGTCGGTGCGGTTTTTCACTGTGGCACATCGGAACTGTCGATCGATGAGTCGAGCGCCATATCCTGTTCTTACGAGGGCATCTTTCAGCGTCTGTAGGTGTCTGTTGCGATCCTCCTCACCTGAGCAGATCCTGTGTATACGGAGGGCTTGTCCATAGGGGATGGCTTCTTTAACGTGTTTAGGGTGGAAGCTGGAGAAGTGGAGCATCGTGAGGTTATCTGTGGGCTGTGGTACAGTGAAGTGCTGAGGTGACTGTCCTTGATGGAGATGCGTGTGTTCAAGAATGCAACCAATTCCAGAGAGTAGTCCATGCTGAGTCTGATGGTGGGATGTCATCATATAGTTGTTTCAATGATTGTTCGCCATGGGTCCAAAGGAAGAAAATGTCATCGATGTATCTAGTGTATAGCGTCGGTTGAAGGTCCTGTGCGGTGAAGAGGTCTTGTTCAAACCTGTGCATAAAGATGTTGGCATATTGAGGTGTGAATTTGGTCCCCATGGCTGTTCCATGTGTCTGGATAAAGAACTGGTTGTTGAAGGTGAAGACATTGTGGTCCAGGATGAAGCAAATGAGTTGTAGAATCGCGTCTGGAGATTGGTAGTTGTCGGCGTTGAGTACTGAGGCAGTTGCAGCAATGCCGTTGTTGCGGGGAATGCTGGTGTAGAGTGCCGAGACATCCATTGTGACGAGGAGTGTTCCTGGTTCAACTGTTCCATGGGTGCTGATTTTCTGTAAGAAGTCCGTAGTGTCGCGACAGAAGCTGGGGGTTCTTTGTGCGATGGGTTTCAGGATGCCCTCGATGTAGCCAGAGAGGTTCTCACACAGGGTCCCATTGCCTGATATGATGGGACGGCCAGGTGTGTTGGCCTTGTGTATCTTTGGGAGGCAGTAGAGATCTCCAACTTGAGGAGTATGTGGGATGAGAGCACGGAGGGTGCTCTGAAGGTCCGGATCAAAGGTCTTGATCAGTCTGCTGAGTTGACGGGTGTGTTCTTTGGTTGGATCTGTGGGTAACTGTAGTGTTCCTGGTTGTTCAGTTGTCGGTACACTTCTTTGCAGTAATCCGTTCTGTTCAGTATGACGATGGCCCCTCCTTTGTCTGCTGGTTTGATGACAATGGTGCGGTTGGTCTTGAGAGCGCAGATGGCGTTGCATTTTGCTTGGGTGATGTTCGGGGCTGTCTTGTGAGTGGGGCTGATGAATCTGGTGTTGACGCACCTCCTGACGGCTTGGGTATACATGTCGAGTTGAGGGCAGCAGCCTTCCGGAGGGGTCCAATTTGACTCTTTCTTCTTTAGTCACTGCACCTCGGATCTCTCTGTCTGCTGTTCCGGTTCATTGGCTGTCTCGTTGTGTTCGTTGTTGGCCTCTTGGGGTTTGTGGAAAAACTCCCGGAGCCTCATTCGCCTGATGTAGACATCTCCATTTCCTGCAGTACAGCAATAAGACTTCACAAAAAAGTATTTTGTTGACTGTAAAATGCTTTAGGATGTCCCAAGCTAACAAAAGACGCTATATAAATACAAATCTCTTTTTTTTCTTCCATAGATCCTTTGATAGGTACATGGGAGAACTGCGCACAAAAATTCATACAGCCCAGGATCCCAAATGGAAAAATAGTTGCTTCTACAATGTTCACCAGAGGGTGTCACTGTATTGCAGTTTTGGAATTGAGTTTTGCAAGTTCTGCACAGAAGTGAATTGTAAAAAAAGTACTTGCACCAGGAAATGTGTAGAACCCTCCAGTATCGTATTTTATGATTTCATTCAATTACTTAGTTACTTTTTTCACATGTCCAAAAGTACATGTTTGTTTTTGACAGTAAACAAGTGGTCTAATTCAACTGAAAAGAGCTTGGAACAAAATGAAATCAGGATATTGTCAAAATCAGCTACATAGTTTCTGCGAGCTTTAATTGATACACAAAGGCTTCAACTAAAGAAACATGATAAAACTAAATAATGAGGATTTTCCTTTGCCAACTGGTCGTGGAAGGCCCGAAACATTATTCCTTGAATGGGTGTAAATTGAGGGAGATACCCACTTCCCTGAACTTACATCCATCCAAGTAATAATCTGTCTTCCTATTATTGCTACCAAAGTGGATAACCTCACATTTATCCACATTATACTGCTTCTGCCATGCCGATGCCCCCACACTCAGCCTGTCCAAATCACACTGAAGCATCTCTGCATGCTCCTCACAGCTCACCCTCCCACCCAACTTTGTATCATCTGCAAATTTGGAGCTAATACATTCAGTTCCCCCTTCCAAATCATTAATATATAATGTGAACAGTTGGGGTCCCAGCACAGATCCCTGCGGAACCCCATTTAGTCATTTGATATCTAGGCATGAATTGCCTACAGTGATTATACTTAAAAGTTAATGTGTTGGCTGTAAAGTGTCTTGGGATGTTCTAGGAAAGTGTTACAATGCTGCAGAAATGCATGTCCTTTCTTTCTAGATACCATATTGTTCTTTGACCAAGCTTTTGGTCACCTGTCCCAATATCTTCAGATGTGGCTTGGTGTCAAATTTTGTTTGATAACACACTGTGTTACTGTGATAAAGGCAGAATGTTGTTAGAAGCCTGGAGTAAGGAAAGGGGATATATTCAAACTGATGAAAGCTGAATTTGGGACTGAAGTCAGGAACTTCTGTTGATGAGTAATCAACATTTGTGGGTGGCGCAGTGGTTAGCACTGCTGCCTCACAGCGTCAGGGACCCAGATTCAATTCCAGCCTTGGGTCACTGTCTGTGTGGAGGTTGCATGTTCTCCCCGTGTCTGTGGGAGTTTCCTCCGGGTGCTCCGGTTTCCTCCCACAGTCCAAAGATGTACAGGTTAGGTTGATTGGCCATGCTAAATTGACTGTAGTGTCAGGGGGACTAGCAGGGTAAATGTAGAGGGTTATGGGAATAGGGCCTGGGAAGGATTGTGGTCGGTACAGACTTGATGGGCCGAATGGCCTCCTCCTGTACTGTAGGGATTCTATGATTGTACATTACAACAGTGACTGCACAGAGTTTGCTGCAAAGTGCTTTGCGAATTTCTGAGGTTGTGCAAGGTGCAACACAAATGCAAGTCTTTTCACATGGATAGGAAACATGGCAACCAATTGGTACACAGCAAGCTTCCACAAACAGCAATGTGATAATGACCCAGATAATCTGTCTTTACAATGTTGGTTGAGGGATGAATATTGGTTAGGACACGGGAGAAACACCCCAACTTTTCTTTGAAGTACCATGAGATCTTCGATAGAGGCATAATAAGCACCTTCATCTCATCTAAAAGTGCTGTATTCCTTCAGTTCTGCTCAAGTTCTCTAGAGTTAGCGCTTGAACCTTCTGACCAGAGCGATTCATTGAGCTGGCAGCGATGGTGGGTGAAGCTGTTGCGCTTAAATAGCTTACCCACACTCACTTTCCAGACACCTATCCGAAGAATGGCTCCTGGGATCTGGTTTTGGAAGACTGCCAGCAGTAGCAATATACTGCATCTATTTTAAGCTTTTCCCCCGACAGAACTTCGTTAACCAAGTCCTCAGGTAAGTCAAGAAAGGAAATTGAGTCAAGAACCTGGGACACTGGCTGCACCTTCGATGCAAAGGTTTCGGATGCATTTCTCCCAGGTCCTTTAAAACGTTGTTACTTTCATTGGATGGCGATACTATCAGCATATAAATGCCCTTTGAACGGTATATTTTTAGTCGGAGTTTAAATACTGTTTCCTGGAGGAGAGGTGCTGGTGGTGACGTTGAAGATGTGGAGAGGGAGCCGTTAACTGCCAGCTAAAGCGAGAGCAGCAGACAGTCAGCAAGAGTGCAGGATGGGGACGGGACCCTGAGACCCAAACGGGGAGAGGCAAGCAATCGGAGAGAGAACATTGCTGTACACTTGTTAATCCGTTCGCCACTTGGCGAGACAACTTTCCGCTGTTCGTCACAAGAAAAACATTTCATTTAAGGTAAGAAAGATATAATTTAAACTGCAGCTGGATTAACATTAGCAGGATCCTAAACTAATGTTTGTTTTGGCTGGTAAAGCATAATATTGGTTAACTTTTTAAAAATATGCATTCAACATATTTAATATACTTCATATCTGTAAATTCCATTTTGGGATTTACAGATCGGTTTCCCCTCCTTGTGTGATGAATGTTTTATCTGATTTCATGACCACGGCGTGATTCCTGATGCAGTATGCGAGGAAGACAGTTTTTAACACTGGTCAATGTAAAGTTTCCTGGTGTCCTGGGTTGAACTTCGTCAGTCTGAACAAATAAATTTCCCTTACACTTACCTCGCATTAAGTTGATCTTTCTCTACACCCCTAGCTATGACTGTAACACTACATTCTGCACCCGCTCCTTTCCTTCTCTATGAACGGTATGCTTTGTCTGTATAGCGCACAAGAAATAATATTTTTCACTGTATCCCAATACACGTGACAATAATAAACCGGACCAAGTGTTAGATTTGGTTGTGGGAGAGCACTTTGGAGATAGTGACCACAATTCGGTGTCTTTCATTATTGCAATGGAGAGAGATAGGGCCATACGGCAGGGCAAGGTTTATAATTGGGGGAGAGGTAATTATGAAGCGATTAGGCAAGAATTAGGGGGCATAAGATGGGAACAGAAACTGTCAGGGAAAGGCACAAATGAAAAGTGGAGCTTGTTCAATGAACAAATACTGCATGTCCTTGATAGGTATGTCCCTGTCCGGCAGGGAGGAAATGGCCGAGTGAGGGAACCATGGTTCACAAAACATAGAACATAGAACATAGAACATTACAGCGCAGAACAGGCCCTTCGGCCCACGATGTTGCACCGACCAGTTAAAAAAAAACTGTGACCCTCCAACCTAAACCAATTTCTTTTCGTCCATGAACCTATCTACGGATCTCTTAAACGCCCCCAAACTAGGCGCATTTACTACTGATGCTGGCAGGGCATTCCAATCCCTCACCACCCTCTGGGTAAAGAACCTACCCCTGACATCGGTTCTATAACTACCCCCCCTCAATTTAAAGCCATGCCCCCTCGTGCTGGATTTCTCCATCAGAGGAAAAAGGCTATCACTATCCACCCTATCTAAACCTCTAATCATCTTATATGTTTCAATAAGATCCCCTCTTAGCCGCCGCCTTTCCAGCGAAAACAATCCCAAATCCCTCAGCCTCTCCTCATAGGATCTCCCCTCCATACCAGGCAACATCCTGGTAAACCTCCTCTGCACCCTCTCCAAAGCCTCCACATCCTTCCTGTAATGTGGGGACCAGAACTGCACACAGTACTCCAAGTGCGGCCGCACCAGAGTTGTGTACAGTTGCAACATAACGCTACGACTCCTAAATTCAATCCCCCTACCAATAAACGCCAAGACACCATATGCCTTCTTAACAACCTTATCTACTTGATTCCCAACTTTCAGGGATCTATGCACACATACACCTAGATCCCTCTGCTCCTCCACACTATTCAAAGTCCTCCCGTTAGCCCTATACTCAACACATCTGTTATTCCTACCAAAGTGAATTACCTCACACTTCTCCGCATTAAAGAGGTGGAATGTCTTGTCAAGAGGAAGAAGGAAGCGTATGTAAGGATGAGAAAACAAGGTTCAGTTGGGTCGATTGAGGGTTACAAGTTAGCAAGGAATGAGCTGAAAAAAGGGCTTAGGAGAGCTAGGAGGGGGCATGAGAAGTCCTTGGCGGGTCGGATCAAGGAAAACCCCAAGGCTTTTTACTCTTATGTGAGAAATAAAAGAATGACCAAGGTGAGGGTTAGGGCTGGTCAAGGACAGTAGTGGGAACTTGTGCATGGAGTCAAAAGAGATAGGAGAGGTGATGAATGAATACTTTTCTTCAGTGTTTACCAAGGAGAGGGGCCATGTTTTTGAGGATGAGAGTGTGATACAGGCTGATAGGCTGGAGGAGGTAGATGTTCTGAGGGAAGATGTATTAGCAATTTTGAAAAACCTGAGGGTCGATAAGTCCCCTGGGCCAGATGAGATATATCCTAGGATTCTTTGGGAGGCAAGGGATGAGATTGCAGAGCCTTTGGCTTTGATCTTTGGGTCCTCACTGTCCACAGGGATAGTCATGATGTGGAGATGCCGGCGTTGGACTGGGGTAAGCACAGTAAGAAGTCTCACAACACCAGGTTAAAGTCCAACAGGTTTATTTGGTAGCAAATACCATAAGCTTATGGTATTTGCTACCAAATAAACCTGTTGGACTTTAACCTGGTGTTGTGAGACTTCTTACTGCACAGGGATAGTGCCAGAGGACTGGAAAGTAGCAAATGTTGTTCCTCTGTTCAAGAAAGGAAATAGGAATGACCCTGGTAATTATAGGCCGGTTAATCTTACTTCGGTGGTCGGTAAGTTAATGGAAAAGGTCCTGAGGGATTTACGATCATTTAGAAAGATGCAGCTTAATCCGGGATAGTCAGCACGGATTCGTGAAGGATAAGTCTTGCCTCACAAATTTGATTGAGTTTTTTGAGGAGGTAACTAAGTGTGTAGATGAAGGTAGAGCAGTTGATGTCATATACATGGATTTTAGTAAGGCGTTTGATAAAGTCCCCCATGGTCGGCTCATGAAGAAAGTAAGGAGGTATGGGATAGAGGGAAATTTGGCCGATTGGATAAGTAACTGGGTATCTCATAGAAGACAGAGGGTGGTGGTCGATGGAAAATTTTCAGACTGGAAACCAGTTACCAGCGGTGTACCACAAGGATCAGTGCTGGGTCCTCTGCTATTTGTGATTTTTATAAATGACTTGGAGGAGGGGGCTGAAGGGTGGATCAGTAAATTTGCTGATGACACCAAGATTGGTGGAGTAGTGGATGAGGTGGAGGGCTGTTGTAGGCTGCAAAGAGACAGTAATAGGATGCAGAGCTGGGCCGAAAAATGGCAGATGGAGTTTAACCCTGAAAAGTGCGAGGTGATTCATTTTGGTAGGACAAATTTGAATGCGGATTACAGGGTCAAAGGTAGGGTTCTGAGGAATGTGGAGGAACAGAGAGATCTTGGGGTTCATATCCACAGATCTCTGAAGGTTGCCACTCAAGTGGATAGAGCCGTAAAGAAGGCCTATAGTGTGTTAGCATTTATTAACAGGGGGTTTGAGTTTAAGAGCCGTGGGGTTAGGCTGCAACTGTACAGGACCTTGTTGAGACCACATTTGGAATATTGTGTGCAGTTCTGGTCACCTCACTATAAGAAGGATGTGGAAGCACTGGAAAGAGTGCAGAGGAGATTTACCAGGATGCTGCCTGGTTTGGAGGGTAGGTCTTATGAGGAAAGGTTGAGGGAGCTTGGGCTTTTCTCTTTAGAGTGGAGGAGGTTGAGAGGCGACTTAATAGAGGTTTATAAGATGATGAGGGGGATAGATAGAGTGGACGTTCAGAGACTATTTCCTTGGGTGGATGTAGCTGTTACTAGGGGGCATAACTATAAGGTTCATGGTGGGAGATATAGGAGGGATGTCCAAGGTAGGTTCTTTACTCAGAGAGTGGTTGGGGTGTGGAATGGACTGCCTGCTGTGATAGTGGAGTCGGACACTTTAGGAACTTTCAAGCGGTTATTAGATAGGCGCATGGAGCACACCAGGATGATAGGGAGTGGGGTAGCTTGATCTTGGTTTCGGAGAAAGCTCGGCACAACACCGTGGGCCGAAGGGCCTCTACTGTGCTGTACTGTTCTATGTTCTATATAATCCCTACAGTGGAGAAGGAGAACATGCGGCCCATCCAGTCTGCATTCATTCTCCGAAAGAGCATCTTACCCAAGCCCAGCGCCACCGCCCCCCCCCCCCCCCACCCAACATTTAGCATGGCCAATCCACCCAACCTACACATATTTGGAAACTAAGGGACAATTTACCATGGCCAATCCACCTAACCTATTTGATTTGATTTATTGCCACATGTATTAGTATACAGTGAAAAGTATTATTTCTTGTGCGCTATACAGACAAAGCATACCGTTCATAGAGAAGGAAAGGAGAGAGTGCAGAATGTAGTGTTACAGTCACACCAAGGGTGTAGAGAAAGATCAACTTAATGCGAGGTAAGTCCATTCAAAAGTCTGATGGCAGCAGGGAAGAAGCTGTTCTTGAGTTGGTTGATACGTGACCTCAGACCTTTGTATCTTTTTCCCGACGGAAGAAGGCGGAAGAGAGAATGTCCGGGGTACGTGAGGTCCTTAATTATGCTGGCTGCTTTGTCGAGGCAGCTGGAAGTGTAGACAGAGTCAATGGACGGGAGGCTGGTTTGCATGATGGATTGGGCTACATTCATGACCTTTTGTAGTTTCTTGCTGTCTTGGGCAGAACAGGAGTCATACCAAGCTGTGATACAACCAGAAAGAATGCTTTCTGTGGTGCATCTGTAAAAGTTGGTGAGAGTCGTAGCTGACATGCCAAATTTCCTTCGTCTTCTGAGAAAGTAGAGGCGTTGGTGGGGCTTTCTTAACTATAGCGTCGGCATGGGGGGACCAGGACAGGTTGTTGGTGATCTGGACACCTAAAAACCTGAAGCTCTCGACCCTTTCTACTTCGTCCCCATTGATGTAGACAGGGGCATGTTCTCCACTACGCTTCCTGAAGTCGATGACAATCTCCTTCGTTTTGTTGACATTGAGGGAGAGATTATTGTTGCCACACCAATTCACCAGATTCTTTATCTCATTCCATACTCTGTCTCGTCATTGTTTGAGATCCGACCCACTACGGTGGTGTCATCAGCAAACTTGAAAATTGAGTTGGAGGGGAATTTGGCCACACAGTCATAGGTGTATAAGGAGTATAGTAGGGGGCTGAGAACGCAGCCTTGTGGGGCATCGGTGTTGAGTCGGTTGGTACGTGACCTCAGACTTTTGTATCTTTTTCCCAATGGAAGAAGGTGGAAGAGAGAATGTCCGGGGTGCGTGGAATCCTTGATTAAGCTGGCTGCTTTTCCGAGGCAATGGGATGTGTAGATGGAGTCAATGGATGGGAGGTTGGTTTGCGAGATGGACTGGGCTATGTTCACGACCCTTTATAGTTTTTTGCAGTCTTGGGCAGAGCAGGAGCCATACCAAGCTGTGATACATCCAAAAAGAATGCTTTCTATGGTGCATCTGTAAAAGTTGGTGAGAGTCATAGCTGACATGCCGAATTTCCTTAGCCTCCTGAGAAAGTAGAGGCTTTGGTGGGCTTTTTTAACTATAGCGTCGGAATGGGCGGGGGGGGGAGCCAGGACAAGTTGTTGGTGATCTGGACACCTAGAAACTTGAAGCTCTCGATTATTTCTACTTCATCCCCATTGATGTAGACAGGGGCATGTTCTCCATTACGCTTCCTAAAGTCGATGACAATCTCCTTTGTTTTACCGACATTGAGGGAGAGATTATTGTCATCGTACCAGTTCACCAGATTCTCTATCTCTTTCCTGGACTCCATCTCACCATTGTTTGAGATCCAACCCACTACGATGGTGTGTAACCTGCACATCTTTGGACACAAAGGGGGAATTTAGCATGGCCAATCCCCGTAACCTGCACATCTTTGAAGTGTGGGAGGAAACCAGAGCACCCGGAGGAAACCCATGCAGACACGGGGAGATGTGCAAACTCCACACAAACAGTCACAATTGAACCCGGGTCCCTGGTATGTAAGGCAGCAGTGTTAACCATTGTGCAACCATGCCATACCAACAATAAAGAGCTACAGTCCTCTTTATATATCTTAAAACGAGCTTGCAGCGGATTTTGATGAATTCCCAGTGTAACCCTCACTCTCTAGAAAAGGATGACTACAGTTTACAGTCCTGGGATTTCACAGAATAATACGGCGCAGAAGGAAGTCATTTGGCCCATTGTGCCTGTGTTGGCTTTTGGACAGTGCTCGTCCCAACTTCCGCCCTGTTTTCAACACCCTCCCTCCCTGGCATATCCTGCATGTTTTTCCCCTTCAAGTATTTATCCAATTCCCTTGAATTGTACCAATGTGCAAGTCAAAAGTGCATCCAGGGCGTCATGTCATATTTAGCACTAACATTGTAATGCTGATTTCTCAGGATACACACAGATGCCAGTGCTAACTGTGCCTGGTGTTTGCCTGGATAACTGCAGACCTTCCCTGGTAAATACACAGAACTTTATAAAACCACCATCTGTCATTAAAGGTTAGAATGATTCCATGATGAGTATTAATGAAACAAGCAGTTTCACTGTCACTGCAAACATGGTCTGCTTGATATTCTGTCAGTGCTTTCTCAGGGTACCGGCATTTTTATCACCCCTTAACGGAGATAAGTACACAATACTCCAAAGATCAATCATCATAAAAATTGCATTATGAGCTACAGTACAACAAGCAATTAGAATGTTAATGCATATCTGACAAATCATTATCTTACCTCTATTTAATTTAAGAGCAATGTTGCAAGGTCAGTGTAAAGTCCTGATACTAAATAAAGATAAGAGTCTGGAAGCATTGGAACATAAGAAAGGAAGGGGTGTTAACTGGCCCTCAAGCCAGAACCATGGCAGGAGAGAGGGAGAGGAGCTATATTTTGGCAAAATATTAAACACGAGTCTGAGAGGAAGGGCACCACACTTTGGGAAGGATGTCAACACCGAGGGTGCAGAGAAGATTTACCAGAATGGGATTGGGGTGAGGGGGTTAGAGTTATATGAAGAAACTGGTTAGAATTACACAGAGTGGTAAGAATGTGGAATTTGCTACCACAGGAAGTGGTTGAGATGAATAACAGATGCATTTAAGGGGAAGCTGGATTAAACACATGAGAAGCAAATTGAATAATAACTTTGAAAAGGGAAATTGGATATCTGCCAGCAAAGGAAAATTTTGAAAGGATATGGGGAAAGAGAAGGAGAATGAAGAACTATTTGGATAGCTCTTCCAAAGAGACGCAATGGGCCAAATGGCCTGCTCCTGTGCTGTATCATTCTATGATTCTGTATACACAACTGCTGAAGCTACTGTATCGACTTTGGAAACTGAGTTGTGATGTTCATGTGGGGATCAATATTACAAGTACCAGTGATTCTTTATTCACTTTGTCAGCCCTTGCAATACCAATACTTACAGTCTGTTAAATGCCATTCAAATCTGGCTGTAAGTGGAAATGCTTGTACCCTGCTCAATAATAACGTTACACCTAATACATGAGCCAGAGGTGGGAAAGTGTTAGAGCATTGACTCACATAAACCTTTCGAGATCCATTTGTTTATCAGCAGTTTCTTCTAATTATCTCTCTGTGTGACTCCCAATAGACATGGCAGTTAGTTACTAGGCTGCTATGTATTTGCAGAGTAAGCTCATAACGGACTAATCCTTGCAGTTCCCTGAGGTGGAACTGAGTATTGATTGGTGTCGTGGTCCAACTTTAGGAAAAGTTGCGATGATATCACAGTACTTAATTTAGGTATAAACTAATGTGGAGCAATGAGAGGAGTGGGAAAAAGGTCATTGTTTGTTACCATAGATCATAGAATCCTTACAGTGCAGAAGGAGGCCAATCGGCCCATCGAGTCTGCACTGACTCTCTGACAGAGCATTTTACCCAGGCCCCCCTCCCCCTCCCCCCTCACCCCCTCATATGGGAGAGGTGGAGAGAGCAGGGCAGTGGGATTAGTTTGGGGATTGATACTAGGCTATGGGGAGAGAGCGGGGCAGTGGGATTAGTTTGGGGATTGATACAGGGCTATGGGGAGAGAGCGGGGGCAGTAGGATTAGTTTGGGATTGATACAGGGCTATGGGGAGAGAGCGGGGCAGTGGGATTAGTTTGGGGATCGATACAGGGCTATGGGGAGGGAGCGGGGCAGTGGGATTAGTTTGGGGTTTGATACAGGGCTATGGGGAGAGAGCGGGGCAGTGGGATTAGTTTGGGATTGATACAGGGCTATGGGGAGAGAGTGGGGCAGTGGGATTAGTTTGGGATTGATACAGGGCTATGGGGAGAGAGTGGGGCAGTGGGATTAGAAACATAAAAACATAGAAAATAGATGCAGGAATAGGCTATTCGACAGTTTGAGCCTGCTCCGCCAATCATTTTGATCATGGCTGATCATCAAATTCAATATCCTGATTCCCCCCCCCCCCCTTCCCCCTCATATCCCTTGATTCCCTTCGCCCCAAGAGCTATATCTAACTTCTTTTTGAAATCACACAATGTTTTGACCTCAACTATTTTATGTGGTAGTGAATTCCATACATTCACCACTCTCTGGGATTAGTTTGGGATTGATACAGATCTACAGGGAGAGAGCGGGGCTGTGGGATTAGTTTGTGTTTAATGCAGAGCTATACAATTAGTAAATGGGGTGATAGAATTAATTGTAGTTTAGCAAAGAGCTGCCACAGATATGATGTTTTAAATGGTCTCCCTTGTGCTGTGAAATACGATGGACGTGATTTTACCGGCTGTTCACATCATGCTCCCACTGCAGCAAAGTCGGAGAATTTGACACCCAGTCAAATCTCCATTCACTGCAGTGGGATGGGAAAATCCCGCCGGGGTGAACGGACCTAACATTCCAGCCTCTGATTCTAACATGTGTTGTAACCTTTTCAAAGTATTGCTCACTTGGGGAATGAGAAAACAGCCTCATCGTCCTCTGTGAGCTATATTAATGCAGTTATTAATCTGGTTCAAGGAAAACATAAAATAAACAGGTTCGCAGGTGCCTTAGAGTCACGCACAGAGATTTCTGAGACTGTGCTAACAGAAATCACACAAAGGAACTGAACCTACAACAGTTTAAATTGATGCAAAAGGTGCAGATAGCCATTGGCTGTTGTTAAAGGGGTGCAACATTAATTTAAAATAAGACAATATAAAATGATAATTTTTAAATAGTCAGCTGGTTTATCCTGCACTTTCACCCAGTACAAGGTATATGAATTAGATGGGTGAACAGTCCCTTTCTTGTTTTTATGGATCACAATAATTCTTAGCTTGATAAGGTTTACTTTTCTGAGGGACTAAGGACTCTGGGTTTAATCCTGTCACTTCTGCAGTTCACAACCTCAGTTACGTATTCTCCAATGCACCATGTAGAAATCCAGGAATCGTACAATGACACAGCAAAAGGGAGGCCATTCAGCTCATCATGCCTTTGCAAGCTCTTTCAAAGGAGCTTGCCAACTCTTCCTCTGCAAAATGTTCCCCTTCAAGTATTGATCCAATTCCTTTGTGAAATTTATTATTGAATCTGATCAAAGGTTGAGTCAGCCCGGCCTACTGGTCAAACACCCAGTCTCTCAGCCGGGGATGTGCATAGCATTGGGAGAACATAGCATTGGGTAGAAATAGAAAGAAAATGCCTTGTGTTACATTTGTCACTCGGGCTTGTGATACCATTTTCTTGGTGGTCAATAACCACTATTTAAATGACAATTATCATAGAAACCCTACAGTGCAGAAGGAGGCCATTCGGCCCATCGAGTCTGCACCGACCACAATCCCACCCAGGCCCTACCCCCACATACTTTACCCGCTAATCCCTCTAACCTACATATCCCAGGACTCTAAGGGGCAATTTTTTAACCTGGCCAATCAACCTAACCCGCACATCTTTGGGCTGTGGGAGGAAACCGGAGCACCCGGAGGAAACCCACGCAGACACGAGGAGAATGTGCAAACTCCACACAGACAGTGACCCGAGCCGGGAATCGAACCCGGGACCCTGGAGCTGTGAAGCAGCAGTGCTAACCACTGTGCTACCGTGCCGCCCTGCATCTGACTCAACCCCATCCCTCTGTGTATTTCAGTCATATTTTCTTCCCTGTGGAGAAGGCTTCTCAACTCTTTCCCCTCTGTAATTATGTGTGTGCATGTATGTGTGTACAGAAAATCAGAGATATTGCAGTAGAGCATTGAGAATCCCGCAATATTATTCTGGTTATTGAAGGGTTAAATATGTTAAAACAGACAGCTTTTTATGTCCTCTGACAAAGGGTCATCCAGACTCTCTCCACAGATGCTGTCAAACCTGCTGAGATTTTCTAGCATTTTCTGTTTTTTGTTTCAGATTCCAGCATCCGCAGTATTTTGCTTTTTAAGTTTTATGTCCAACTGCCCAGCAACGTGAAACACTCGGGGATTCAGATGACGCATTACTTTGAATATTGATAGATATCCATAACTGAGTTTAACTATGGCATTGTATTTTAAAGTCTCTTTTACTGGATTCTTTATTAGAACTTTTTATATTTTTATATTTTTGCTTTTTATATTTTTAGAGTCATTAATGTCACGGTGTACTTATCCACTTTAAATTGTATTGTCTGTCAAATAGTTCTATAATAAATTTGTAAATAAGTTAGTAAAGTATAACATCTCTTGTAGTCTTCCGAACACAGTTTAAGAAACCATCTCTCTTGTATTTTCTGAAAGTGGGAAGATCCAATTTTTGAAGAGATACCCCCGGACTCTTATAATATCTGGGTGATTATAATTTGGCTGAAAAGTCATTTAACAGACTCTGTGGAAGAAAGTAATATCTCTTGATAGTCAAATTCCTTGGGGGAGATATAGTCCATTTTCTCTGACCCAGGTGGCTGCTTTCAACTCAAGTGAGGGTAATAATAAAGAGAATGCTCCTGATCTAAGGTAGTCCCCATTGGGGCTAGAGTTATAAACCACTTCAATGCCTCTTCCTCCAGTGCACCGTGCCTCCACGGAGTTCCCTCCAGTGCACCGTGCCTCCACGGAGTTCCCTCCAGTGCACTGTGCCTCCACAGAGTTCCCTCCAGTGCACCGTGCCTCCAGGGAGTTCCCTCCAGTGCACCGTGCCTCCAGGGAGTTCCCTGCAGTGCACCATCACAGAGTGTGTTCGTTTGAAAACTAGTCCATGTCAATTAGAAGTGAGAGCAACGTTCACTCTCTAATATGACTCATATTTGGCAGCAGTTGTCAAGAGAGTGAAAGATAATGTAGGTGAAATGAAGTATTATTTGCTGCTAGTGCCAGGAACAGAGAGAAATTGGACTTTAAAAAGCAATTGGACAACCCTATAGGACAAAGTCCACATTCACATCTGAAGATAGCTGCCAAAGAGAACAAACAATTTCATTATTTTATAGACTGCTAAATAGTTTAATGATGCTCATGTCGGTGTTATTCTTTGCAGTCACCAACCATGGAGAAGAAGTCATCCTATCTGGACAATATGGTGGGGCTGGGTGACATGGTGCTGTTAGACCCCCTCACCGATGAGTCTTTACTTTCAAACCTCAGGATACGATTCAGTAACAATGAGATCTATGTAAGTACATTGAGGAGAATCACCCTCATGATGTTTGTGACTCAACTGAGAATATATGTTCCTGGGTGTCTAATATTGTGCAGTGCATAAACCTACTGTTCAGGTGAGGCAATGAAACATTCCAGGGAAGCCACACGTTTGATCCCCAGTTTATGCAGATTTAGCTGATCTCAGACAGGTCAATGATGGGGTCACAGCACCTCTGGCTGAGGGCTGAGACCATTTCCAATCCTAATCATTAACCAGGGACTCTTGCCAGATAGGATCACATCTCGCTATGATGCCTCTGACAACACTCCAGGACTGGAGAGGCCATAAGATCGAAAATATGGATTGGAACCCATCTTGGTTGGAATTTTGCCCCATTTAGACTGGACCTTTAAATTCTGGTTGGGGGTCTTCTGCCCATCCTCAGTATCAAGGAGGATCTGTCCAGGGAGAGTTCCTGGCTTCCCCCAAGAAATACTTCCCTTCATACCCTTGAAATGCTTCAGGGGAACTTGCATCAGTTGGGATCCAGCACAAGTCCCTTTGAGGCTTTCCGAAGGCACCCATCTCACACAGATCCTTCACCAGGGTAAGGCAATCAATCATGGAGAGGACCCATTACCTCTCAAATATTGAGTGGCTTCAATTGGGGCCGTGGGCTAGTTATAAAGGATTTACGAACATACTTCTTCCCCTTGGCCCACTTGGACTTCGGGAGACCTGCAAGTAGTGATGAGACAATTTCTTCTTGAAAAATAGATTACATACAGCTAGGACAGCTGCTACTGATGCACTTTAGCTATGGAAATGACCCTGTAGCCCCTCTCCCTCCCAGAACTTAGACAAGGCCCGGCCGAGATTCTGCTCCATAATGCCTTAACCTGACAGAGTGAGTCCTACAGACATTTCCTGCCTCTCTGAATAGATACACAATAATAAAGAATGGCAATTGAGAAAGTGACCAGAGGGCAGTCAGTGCCTGGGGAACTGTATCGCAACTGGAGTTGGTGCTTACAGGAGCAGAGAGCAGAAAAGGGAGAGAGAGAGAGAGAGAGAGAACATTTTGGAGTTGGGGAGGGAGAAATGGTGTCTAGTTTGTAAAATGTGGAGCTGGGAATTCCCTTGGGTACTCTCCCAGTTGGCCACCCTAACTTTATCAAACTTTCCACCAACTGTCCACTGTCTGATCAGGAGATACCCTGAGATAATTCCTCATGATACTGCAAATCCTTCCAACACATGCCACAGGCAGTAAGAGAGGAAGAGATTCCTGGTCAGCCATGTGATGGAAAGAAATTTGGAGCCGCTATCCTCACTAGCTCCCGATTATAACACGCATGTAAACATGCACGTTGCCTCAGCAACTCAGACTCCCTGAATGATCAGCAATACACCAGCACGAATAGTACACATTACATAATGTAAAGTGGGTGACAGTGCACAGTTTGGTTACAGAACTTTCAGATCTGGGACTGTTGAGCACATTCTATTCTGGCCAGGGGTCAAAAAGTGAGGGGAAAATGCTAGAATACTATCAATAAGGTGCTAATTGCATTTAACTTATTCTCTCAGACCTACATCGGGAGTGTGGTTGTTTCAATCAATCCCTATAAGAAGCTTCCTATCTACTGCCAGGAGGCGATCAATAAGTATCGCAACTGTAACCTGTATGAGTTGAGTCCTCACATGTAAGTATTACAGTCGACAGAGGCACGGCTAGTTTTGCAAGACAGGTGATTGGCCATGCAAGATGCCTGTGGGACCAGAGAGATGTTTGAGCTGGAGCCATTGCAGAGAAGATCCATGAGGTTAATCCCCAGCGTCAGTGGGTCTGGGTTTTGAGGATAGACTGGAGAAAATTAAGCAATTCAGCTTGGAAACAAGGTGTCTGAGAAATGATATTATGGGCATATGTAAGAGTGTTAAAGGTGTAAAAAATGTTTACACAGAATCTTACTTCAAATTAAACTGTGAGAGTAGAACAAGAGAGCACAGGTTCAAACTAGTAAACGGTCAATTTTAGAATAAATATCAGGAAATTCTTCGTCATGTAGAAATATTGACATGGAATCCAGTCCACCATGACAGGAACCATAGCTGCCGGACTCACTTAATCATGGAAAAGGCCCCCTGTCAGTCACTCCACGGTGGAAAACCTCCTGTGATGAAGTCCGAGGCGGGAAGGGGCCCATACAGAAACTCACCCGCTCGGGGCAAGTGATTAAGCTCATTAATGAGCCAATTGACACCAATTATACCTGAGCTGACTGGAATTTAGTGTTGGCTCAGCTTTCCCATACCTCCCCTCCTCTCCCCCCCGCCCAAAATAAAACTTGGCCAGCGTCTCTCAGAAGGTGGGATTTCTGCAGCTGGGATCTCGAGCACAGGGAAGGTCCAATGTGGGCTAGTTAATTTGGTCAGGCCTGTCCCACGGAAATGACATGGGGTTTCCCACTGGTTCTCCAGCTGGTGGGACCTGTGTTGAAAACATTAAGTTCTGACAAACACATGCACACTTGAAGAATTGTTGGGACAATGAGAGGTTTAGTGCAATAGTTTTCTGGTAGAAATTGAAAAGAAAGTTGTTTCTTTTTTTTAGCTCCATAAACTTACCCAATGATAAGGTTAATTAAATTGTACATAACCCTTTGAAACAACCTACAAGTGTAACATCTCAGGCAAACAGCAGTTTCAAGTACAGAGCTTGAAGAGTTTTTTTCTTTTCTCCCTTACTGTGGCTGTAGACTCCCTTTTGAGGTCTAGTTCCACAGGTAGCAACAGCTCTCACAACTTGTATTGTCTCCATTGGAACAGTTAACTCCAATGGAGACGTGGGTGGTACAGTGGTTAGCACTGCTGCCTCACAGCGTCAGGGACCCAGGTTCAATTCCCGGCTTGGGTCACTGTCTGTGTGGAGTCTGCACGTTCTCCCCGTGTCTGCGTGGGTTTCCTCCGGGTGCTCCAGTTTGCTCCCACAGTCCAATGGCGTGCTGGTCAGGCAGATTGGCCATGCTAAATTGCCCTTTAGTGTCGGGGGGACTAGCTAGGGTAAATGTATGGCATCATGGGGATAGGGCCTAGGTTGGATTGTGGTTGGTGCAGACTCGATGGGCTGAATGGCCTCCTTCTGCACTGTAGGATTCTATGATTCTATGAACTCAGCGCAGCCCAGGGACTGAATCTGGGACTTTGCTGGTCTGTGTGGCTCTGTACCACACATGGTGATGCATTTATCGATTGACCTGTCTAATTACAATCTTATATGATCAGTTACTATCAATGTGTAATATTCCCATGTGAACATGCTGGAGAATGGAGCACTGGGACATGGGCTTCTCCCCACATGGCAATCACTCAAACTTAACTGAGCTGCTGGAACGGGACTTGGCCCAGTGCCACTTCTTATAGCATGATTGTAGCTTAAAGTGAATGTACAGCAAATTAAACCAAACACAATCCCAGATCATTTGAGTTTTGTGTGTGCTGTTTCATGTAGATGAGTTCAGTCTTGCTTGTTTTAGCTCGATGGCTGAATATCCTGTCAACATTCACTAGCTGTGAAAGATGGGCAGTTGGACAAAGTAGCAGAAGACGTTCAGTGCCCTTGGAACTAGTCAGCATCTTCAGGAGAAGAGGGGAAATTCAATTTGGAAACGTGTCAAAAAATGATTTTATTGGATTCATAATCCCCGGATCTATTTGTAAATCTATAACTCTATTCAGCCTGGCAGCTGCCCTATGTGTGATCAACATTTAGCTAATGGTAACATCCTGATCCTATTTCTGATCATCTGTAGTGAACAATTCCTTCAGTTGTAATCAGATTTTCCCATAGCAGCAGTGTGCCTCTTAGCCTGTGTATTTCTCTTCTGTACAATATTCTAGATCTCCCTGGATTTTATATTTTTCTACAAGGTCCTAGCACCACTTTTACACAATGCCCCACCTAGTAAAATCTTATCTGGAAGAACAGAGATGAGGTACTTGCTGAGGTGGGAGGCATAAATTATTCTCTGTCAAAGATCAGAGCTGGATTATTGGTGTTCACGTGTGGGGCCCACTCCTTCCCATCTCAATCTTTCAACGCAGAGGGTGTCTCCCCATCAGTAAAAATCAAAATGTTAAAATGAAGCTTTCCTTCCATCCCTGATAGTTGTTTAGAATTTGTTTTCTCCAAAACAGGTGCTGTTAACAATACTGGTGGAGTTAGGAATTACTGAGTCCATTCGAGTGAAGGAGCTGAATTAATAAGTCCCCAGTCTGTGTTTAGTTATCTGATCACAGCTATAGGCGCAGAGGCGAGGACGGTAGGTGCGCTACACTGGGCCTCAATGGCCTAGGGGAGAGAGGGCTTGGAGGGGTGGGGGAGGGGGGGCAGGGGTGTGATTGTTTGGAAGTCAATGTTGACTTCTTGCTCCTGGTCATTTCCAGTGATTCCTTGCTGTAACACTGTACTTTTGTGGAGTTCAGGTAAAGACAGAAATGGGCATCCCATTGTTCAGTGGTCTGCTGATGCACACACAGACACACAGTCTAGACACTGGAGCAATGCTCCTCCTCCTTTAGAAGAAGAGTAGAGAAAACTGGGGCAAAGGGGTGAAAACTGCAGCACAAGGGTCACTACCTATTAATATGAATTCTTTTGACGTTATTGGTTTTGATGCGGGTTCCTTGAGGTGATATGCCCTTTGTGAAGGAAATTTCAAGCCGCAAGTCACAGTGGGGGAAGGGAGCAGAAATAAAATGGACAGAAAAAGTTCTAATTATCTCACTTTTCTCTACAGTTATGCCATTGCGGATGAGGCATACAGATCACTCCGAGACAGAGACAAGGACCAATGTGTTCTCATCACTGGGGAGAGTGGATCAGGAAAGACAGGTACAGTATCCTGGGACACAGCCAACAAGACTGACCTCCAGTTTGTAAAAGCCACAGTCAGTTTAATGAATTGTGGGGTACAATATCAAATTTATATACTGCCTTTAATGTAATAAAAACACCCCAAGGCCCTTTATAGGAGTACTATCAAATAAAATTCCCGCTCCTCTCAAGTCCTATGTGAACTCTGACACTGAGTCACATGAAGAATTATTAGAACAGGTGACCAAAAGCTTGGTCAGTTTCAAGCTACCTTTAAGGTAGGTTTAGAGAGGTAATTCCAGAGTTTAGACTTCAGGCAGCTGAAGGCACGACCAATATTGGTGGAGCGATGAAAATCTGCAATGCTCAAGAGGCCAGAATCAGAGGAGTGCAGAGATTTCAGAGGGTTTTAGGAGCTGGAGCAAGTTATGGAGATAGGGAGAGGCTGAGCCCATAGAGGGATTTGGACGCGATGGTGAGAATTGTGAAACGGAGGCATTGCCGGACTGGGAAACAATGTAGGTCAGCAGAGACAGAGGGTGATGGGCAAACTGGACTCAATGCAAGTTCAAGCACAGGCAGCAGGGGTTTGGGATGCTCAGAAGTTTCCAAGGTTGCAGAATGACGGCAGAACATGTGTTCAAGGAGGGAGGCAGTGGACTTCCAATCTATAGGGTCAGGAGTTGCCAAGCAGATGTGTTTGCCCACACTGGCCACAGTTCACTAGCTGTGCAACCAGCTTACTAGGTCTGACCCACTCTCGGTACACAATTCTGCAGTGTATAGCTAGACGGGCAGCATCATTGGAAAATCAGTTCTGGGGAGTGACCCTCTTAGAACACTGTCACTAACCCACCTGTAATATAAAAAGGTGTGGGGCTGGATTTCTCCACTCTTCTCGCTGGCGGTATCTTCCTGTCCCGCCAGTGGCACACCCACCTGCGGCGTGGGGTGGGTTCAATGAGAAATCCCATTGACAGCGGCAGGACAGTAGATCCCACCACCGATTAACGGCAAGTTGCCTCCTGCTGCCAAGAAACAAGGCATGGGGGTGGGGTGAGGGCAGAGAATCCCGCTTGTGAAATGTGTGGGTGTGATTGAAACCCTGCACTTGGAATTTAGACAGGGAGATAAGGGCCAGGACCAGTTACCTTGTAGCTAGGTGATAATCAGCAATGCATCTGCTGAATTACTGTGTAAGGGTAATTCAACCAAGAGCTTGTTCAATGCACAGTTGTCAAGGTCACTTGCAAAGATTGGACGTTGTGTGCAATTAGAAACTGAAAACTGATGTGATCGTAAAAAACTGAGGGATGCTGGAAATCTAAAATAAAAACAGAAAATGCTGGAAACACTCAGCAGGTCTGGCAGTATTGGTGGAGTGAGAAACAGAGTTAATGTTTCAAGTCCAATACAACTCTTCACAATTTCAGTTCTCTTGCTACAGACTAGGTCAAACCTGTAACTCATTTATAATGTCAACTTTATACTGGTAGAAAAGGCAGGATGATTTTGACAGTCTACACAGGAAAATTGATGCAAGTATTAAAAGCTCTGTTGTTTATGACAAATACAGTACTGATTTTACAGTGGTGCAGTAGGCCTACAGAATCGGTGTAATGTTAGGAAGCAAAACTTAGAATGCTGGAATTCTGAAATAATATCAGTGAGTGCAGGAACACACAGCAGCCAGAATTTTACACTCCCCCAATTGCGTGTTTTTAGGCTGGGGGAGAGAGTGAAATTGAAGAGATGGGATTCCCTCCAGCTTCCTGCACACAGTGACTTTACATTGGGGTCCACCCTTATCCTAATTGAGGCCCTTAAGTAGCCACCTAAGGGCCGCTTCCCGCCCATCCTCAATTTTTAGGCTGTCAGCAGGATTGAACTTGTGTGGGGGGAAGGCCGGAAATCAACAGTCTTGGGTGGGAATGGAGAGGGTGGGAGAGGGCCCTTCCACTAGAAACCCCCTTTTGAAGTCCGGCGCTCCCCACTACGATCCTGGTGGCCTCTGGACTTTGCTCCCCACCTGAGGATATTAAACTGAGCCCTGAATGCCCTCTCACAATCCCACACAGCTCTTCTCCCAAATGTCTTTGCCAATATGTATTCTGTAATGTTTTAACTATATTAGAGGTTGTGGGTTTTACACAAAAAGAGAAAGACGTGGTTTGCACACGTAGATTCAAACTAACACGCAACAGGTTTTATTGAAAGAGATATTCTCTGCACTGTACAGAGTACAAGCTGAAAGTAAAACAGCAGCCTGTGGCAACACCCTAATGACATCACCGTCAAATCATATGATCAGCTCTTAAAGCAACCTGCAACCCTTTTAAATATATAACACATCCCTCAAACAAACACCACTAAAACCATTTCATTTCATGTTATGCAGGATTTTTATTAGACTGTTACCGACAGCAGGAGCTCAGATGCTGATGTTAGCACTACAATGTGGGCCCTGCAGTCTATTGAGAAGTTTCTGCATTGTTTCCCCAAACAGGGCATCTCCCAAAAAGAATACACTCCCATACCTTGACTCCTGTGCTATGAAATCCACCACATTTTAAATGAGTTAATACCGGAAGCCCCAGGTAAACCACTTTCAGGTAAAAACAGCTTTGCAATGTTGAGAGTGCAATAGGGAAATGAGGTTGTCCCCTCTGCACCCACCACTGAAGGAGGTGGTGTGGCGGTAAGCATAGAACTACAAATCTGAAAAGTTAAGATTGATGAATTACAGCGTCTACATCTTTCTTTCCCTCAGAGGCCAGTAAGTTCGTGATGTCCTACATTGCTGCAGTTTGTGGCAAAGGAGAAGAGGTCAATCAGGTCAAAGAGCAACTTTTGCAGTCAAATCCTGTCTTGGAAGGTATGGTGTATCCAATTGTATCTGCTCATCATTTAATGTTTTCTTCCCACGTTTTCCCTTGAAGATGGATTAGGTACGGGTTCTACTGACTCTGGCTTCCCTCCAGTACCTCATCCTCATTCCATTCCTTATTTGTAAGCTTTGTCATTGACAGACTATCCTACCATTGAGGACTTGATTAGCAAGCCTTTGCTCTGCTTTTACAAGTGCTATTCCAACTGTAGTTGATGGACAGAGTGGATTGATAACTTGTCTTCACACCTCCACCAGGGTGGCTCTTTAATCTGCTGTAAGAGTGCACATAGCGGAGACCTGGGCAGCAGCCCACAAGTGTATTCATATTAATGATGATCACTTTTCATGGAGGCACTCCTGACTGTTTTACACCTTTTTCCTTTAACAGCATTCGGTAACGCCAAGACTCTACGGAATGACAACTCCTCCAGATTTGTACGTATTACTGTGGACCATTAGCTGACAACTAGGTGAGGGAGGGGGGCACGTGACTGGCTGCGGATGGATTTTGGGAGTAGAGTTGAGAAAATGTTTTTAAAAACTCATTACCCAGGGAACCACATATTTTGCTGTCCATATTATGGAGCAAATACATGACTGGCCTGTTAGAGCCTAGCACATGGCAGCACAGAACAGCAGGATGGAAGCTCCTGGAATGCATTCACTATTGGAGCCATGCCACTATGAGAATGCGGCAGTGAGTGGTGATTAGAGCTGTTCTCCACAGGAAGGGAGGTGGGGTGGGAAGATTGCAGGTGGGACACTCTGCCTTGTTTGCAGAGTTGGGGTAGCAGGAAGATCTGTAACTGTCATCTATGATGGGGTGGGGCTGCTTTTAAATTTTTATGGCTATCGGTAAAGCTAGCATCTCCCTGCATTTGTATTTCTCATAAACTGAATTTCTCTGTTTCTCTGTTCAGGGGAAATACATGGATATTGAGTTTGATTTCAAGGGTGATCCATTGGGCGGCGTTGTTAGTAACTGTAAGTATTGTTCTTGGTAATGCTAAAGGAAATCAGAGGCAGGGTTACCCCACTCCTCAGTTCTCCTGCAGTTAACCTTCTGAAACAAAAGAGCCAGGTGGGCAGGCAGTCCTCAGAGCTCCACTTGTGTAATCCTTTGGGCTGAGCTATTGGAAGCCGCAGGCATGTCTTAATCTGATTCTCCTCCTCCCGGGATAAGGTGTCTCCCCGCTCATCATGCTCAGGCTAATTACTAAGTAGAGCAAAGATTGGGCCTGTATTTTCTTATTCTATGGCACTAAACATTAATACTTAGAGATCTCATCTCGACTGTGTCTTCTTGTCAAAGAGACCTATACATAAAGACAGAGTCAACCACATGCAGGGGATACCAAGTATTGAAGAATGATAGAGTGGACAGGAGATTAGCCCAGTTGTCAGACACATCTACAATGTTAAAGAATAGTTCTACTGAGATGTGGAAAGTTTTCAACTGAACTCCAGTTTTTCACTATCACCTTTCTTCCAGTCCTCCTCGGATTCAACTTAATGAACCCCAGGACCTGTTCCCTCAACACCTTCCAAACTGCTCTCATCCACTGTCCTCTCCTTTAAAAACCTATCCTAGAGCCTTGCATGCTGTCAACTGCTGCCTTAATTCCAACCGCACCTTCCTCTTCAAGCTCACACAGCTTTGCACCCATCTCTCCTATCACTTGCAGCTTGAAGTACTTCAGTTTGGTTTCTATCCTGCCTGCAACACTGAAACCACCCTTGTCAGTCACCAATATCCTGTGTGACTGTACCCATGGCATATTATCCCCCCTTAACCTCTCTGCAGCCTTCATCCAGCACCTCTTCCCTGTGGTCTATCTCTTGGTACCACCCTTCTATTTTTACCTATACCTACACAGCCAGCATAACCTGTGCAACAATTTGTGCTCCCATCCACACACAGTCACCTCTGGTGTATCCTGAAATAGTAAGAAGTCTCACAACACCAGGTTAAAGTCCAACAGGTTTATTTGGCAGCACTAGCTTTCGGAGCCCCAAGCCCCTTCTCTCACCTGAAGAAGGGGCTTGGGGCTCCGAAAGCTTGTGTGGCTTGTGCTGCCAAATAAACCTGTTGGACTTTAACCTGGTGTTGTGAGACTTCTCACTGTGCTTACCCCAGTCCAACGCCAGCATCTCCACATCATGGTATCCTGAAATGTCATCCTTGGCCCCTCCTGTGCTACATTTACATCTTGTGTTTCATTGACCCTCCTTGGAGCGCTGTTGTCTCTCTGCCTGTCAGGTAGTGAAATCCAAAACCCCACTTTTAGCTCAGGATTTGTAATCAATGGCTTCAATATATATTTGCGGGGGGCATAGTGGTTAGCACTGCTGCCTCACAACACCAGAGACCTGGGTTCAATTCCCGGCCTCGGATCACTGTCTGTACAGAGTCTGCACATTCTCCCTATGTCTGTGTGGGTTTCCTCTGGGTGCTCTGGTTTCCTCCCATACTCCAAAGATGTGCTGGTTAAGGGGATTAGCGGGGTAAGTACACGGGGTTACGGGAATAGGACCTGAGTGGGATTGTTCTCAGAGAGTTGGTGCAGGGTCGATGAGCTGAATGACCTCCAAAAGTCTATACAGACTAGAGATTCTATGGAAATGTATAAAAATTGAAGTTGTTTTATTTTTGATCTATGTTTCCACTAATGGTAAATTTGCTGTTTATTCCTGTCACATGATATGGGTTATGGTGCACTCTGGGTATTGATGTTCCACAAGAGCACAATCAAAACTACAATTACCAAGATGCATCTCTCTCTCATACACCCACACACACTCACTCACTCACTCACTTACATAGAAACACAAGTTGTGCCGAACATATCCCTACCTTCTAGACCTACCTATAACCCTCCATCCTATTAAGCTCCATGTACTCATCCAGGAGTCTCTTAAAAGACCCTATTGAGTTTGCCTCCACCACCACTGACGGCAGCCGATTCCACTTGCCCACCACCCTCTGTGTGAAAAACTTCCCCCTAACATCTCCCCTGTACCTACCCCCCAGCACCTTAAACCTGTGTCCTCTCGTAGCAGACATTTCCACCCTGGGAAAAAGCCTCTGAGAGTCCACCCGATCTATGCCTCTCAACATCTTGTATACCTCTATTAGGTCTCCTCTCATCCTACGTCTCTCCAAGGAGAAAAGACCGAGCTCCCTCAGCCTATCCTCATAAGGCATGCCACTCAATCCAGGCAACATCCTTGTAAATCTCCTCTGCACCCTTTCAATCTTTTCCACATCCTTCCTGTAATGAGGCGACCCACAGTATCTAACCATCTGAGACCCAGGTGACTCAACACCCATAGATAGATGGGCAGACCTACATGTGGAAAACATCTTGCAAATATTTCTAGCATTAAATAGTGACATTTGTTGCTAGATTTTTATTGGAATTGTGTAATTGTTTTGTGTTTTCTATTTTATTAATGTTAATCATGTGATTACATGACCTTTTTGCATGCTCTAACGCCAGCAAAAGCGGCACAATCTCAGCCAAGATCTAGACTTGCATTGGAATTTCCTGTGGTTTTGTTTGGAGACACATGCCTCCACCTATCCTACACAAGATCACTTACACTGAGAGGGGGCAGGCCAAGCATGGGGACTCCTGACACCAGAAGCTCCCATTTCTTCGTCCTCAAAGGGACCCAACATACTGATTTGATTTGATTTGATTTATTATTGTCACATGTATTGGGATACAGTGAAAAGTATTGTTTCTTGCGCGCTATACAGACAAAGCATACCATTCATAGAGAAGGAAAGGAGAGAGTGCAGAATGTAGTGTTACAGCCATAGCTGGGGTGTAGAGAAAGATCAACGTAATGTGAGGTAGGTCCATTCAAAAGTCTGATGGCAGCGGGGAAGAAGCTGTTCTTGAGTCGGTTGGTACGTGTCCTCAGACTTTTTTATCTTTTTCCCCCGACGGAAGAAGGTGGAAGAGAGAATGTCCGGGGTGCATGGGGTGCTTGATTATGCCGGCTGCTTTTCCCCGAGGCAGTGGGAAGTGTAGACAGAGTCAATGGATGGGAGGCTGGTTTGCGTGATGGGACTGGGCTTACAGCATACAGTTGGAGGCTGATACTTTTGAGTGAAGTGAGACGTACTGGCCTCCTGATGGGCTAACATGGGTCTCACTGTGAGGGTCCAGGTTGAGATGTGACCTGCGCCCCAAAGGATCAGGGCTCAAGACCAGAACTCGTAGCTTTCAAAGGAGACTTGGAGCCTCAGTGAATGGTAGTTTTGAGGAAGATAAAAAGTTGAAGGGTACAATTACTTATTGTTCTTCTGGTTCCTGGCATTTCTTACTACCTTTGATTCATTCTGATTACTCAATTTTGGCAGATGAGTGAGAATCCCAATATTTGCGGCCCTATGATTGTCCAATCAGAGTTTTGACTCTTGTGGAGTGAAGGGAATGTCTTTGGCAGCTAACATGCCCAGTCCTTTCCAGAGTGCCACTTATTAGATAGACGGTATGACACCAACAAGTCAGTAGAATTGAAGACTTAAAATGTTGTAGTATTCATCCCTCAGCTTTGTGAATACTGCTGACATTGTGAACTGAATCTGTTAGTGACAATTACAGGCTTTCAACATGCTTAATAGAGTTGGTCAGCATGCAATTACTGTGCCATTATAAATTGGAGACCTTGACAGACTGCCCTGATGGAGTCCAGTTTAGTAGATAATATTTTCTTTCTCTGGTTTTCATGACTGCCTAAAGATCCAATTGCTCTACACCATTCAGAGTGAATGTTCAATTTCAGTGGAAAATTATCAGTTTCCGGCCTTTTGACACAAAATCTGAGAAATTCATAGACACTGCCCCCATCAAAACAGGTGCAAAGTGTCCAATATGGCAGGCAATGTGCGCGCACACACACACACATTCCACACTGAAAGTGCACTGCCCACCACGTTGGTAAAGGTAGACAAAGAGGCGTCCAGTGTCCATGGCTGAAACACAGGCTTCACATCCTTTACATATGGTGGTGGGTGGTGGGTGAGTGGAATCGGCTGCCGTCAGTGGTGGTGGAGGCAAACTTGATAGGGTCTTTTAAGAGACTTCTGGATGAGTACATGGGACTTAATAGGATTGAGGGTTATAGATAGGTCTATATATAAGCCTAGGTAGGTAGGGACATGACCAGCGCAACTTGTGGGCTGAAGGGCCTGTTTGTGCTGTATTTTTTCTATGTTCTATATGCAAATAGGGAGTCTAATGTCTTTTTGAGGTCCCTTTTCTGGCTGTGTTCAGGAAGCTGTGGTCTACATATAGTCTAATCCTTTAAAGGGACTATAGGAGGCCATTATCAACAAAGTATTGTTATTGAATACTTACCTGAATGTGGAGGCAGGAGGTGGAAAATATCGCAGCAAAAGTGAACATTCCACCCCAGTGATGCTCCTGTGCCCCACCTGACTGACACAGTCTTACAGTTTGACAATCATTGTCCTACAAGATGTTAATAAGGGCTGAAACTGTGGATGAACACAAGATATGCCGAATGATCACTTCCTGTAAATAGTTTGGAGAGAAGTCCCTCGTAACAGGCCCTCTGTTATTGGAAGCAATCCACGTAGGCTTAATCACTTTAGCAACGATGAGATGAACATTCTACACTGCGTCAAAAGATTCAAAACTAACAAATGCCAGGGGTACTTGGTATTTTTCCCATGGTGCTAAAGAGATTTGGAGTTTCTGGCGGTCATTGTGACTGAGTCGGTGTACTCTGGGGAAGTCCTGGTAGCGTGGAAACAGGCGAACATGGACACTATTTTCTAAAATGTTGACAAAACCAATTCAGGCAGCCACGCATTCTTCTGTCAACATTGGGTACAAATGGATTTAGTTATCCGGAAGTAACTTTTGACAATTACCTGTATTATAAAAACTAGCTTTACTAAGACCTAGTCAAATTCCGTTTTCATTAATTGGGATTCTGGGATTTATACTGGTGTTTAGGGATTACATTCCAGATGCTACCCCATGTGTTGTACAGTTTCAAATGCACAAACTTTCGGTGATGTTCATTGTCCTTAACTAGTTTGTTTGGTAGTGTGACACCAAAAAACAAGAGGGAAATGCCCCAAGGACCATGGACTGGGATCAGCCACTGTTTAAAAAGTATATTTTTGGTTTAAATGTTATATTTACAGTCCTCGCAGTACTTGATGAGCAAAAGAGGAGACAAGTTCATAGTAACAGAGCTGCAACAGGGACCTGGAGCAGTGACCAGCAGAAAACAAGAGATCTAGTCCAGTCAGTCAGTGGTAATCAGCCAATAACAGGAAACACACCAGCATGAACTATTAGAAGCAATCAGCAAGCAGCAGCAAATGGTCAGTGACAAACAGCTGGCAGCAAATGGTCAGCAAACGGTCAGCAGCAAACAGCTGGCAGCAAACGGTCAGCAAATGGTCAGCAGCAAACAGCTGGCAGCAAACGGTCAGCAACAAACAGCTGGCAGCAAATGGTCAGCAGCAAACAGCTGGCAGCAAATGGTCAGCAGCAAACAGCTGGCAGCAAATGGTCAGCAGCAAACAGCTGGCAGCAAACGGTCAGCAAATGGTCAGCAGCAAACAGCTGGCAGCAAACGGTCAGCAAATGGTCAGCAGCAAACAGCTGGCAGCAAACGGTCAGCAACAAACAGCTGGCAGCAAATGGTCAGCAGCAAACAGCTGGCAGCAAATGGTCAGCAGCAAACAGCTGGCAGCAAACGGTCAGCAAATGGTCAGCAGCAAACAGCTGGCAGCAAACGGTCAGCAACAAACAGCTGGCAGCAAATGGTCAGCAGCAAACAGCTGGCAGCAAACGGTCAGCAAATGGTCAGCAGCAAACAGCTGGCAGCAAATGGTCAGCAACAAACAGCTGGCAGCAAATGGTCAGCAGCAAACAGCTGGTAGCAAATGGTCAGCAGCAAACAGCTGGCAGCAAATGGTCAGCAGCAAACAGCTGGCAGCAAATGGTTAGCAAATGGTCAGCAAGTTTAAATCAGGTGGAAATAATCCATACTGTGGATGTGGAAATCTGAAATAAAAGTGAGAAACGCTGGAAATGCTCAACCAAGCAAGCAGCATCTGTGGAGAGAATGAAACGGTTAACATTTCAGGGAAAGTTAGAAATGTAATATCCTTGGTTATCTGTGACTCAAAAGCCAATTCATGTTAATGATTATTGAACTTTGAGGGATAATAAATGTACATCAGCAGCAACAAACAGAACTTAAAGCTGTCGAGAATTAAAGCCGATTAGAGCTCATGAGGAATGTACTAACTCTGAAGATGTATTTTTTTTTAGAATATTAGCACAGATAACACAAAATTGATAGAAAAGACTTTCCCATCCATTTCCACAACTTGAACTCTCCTCTCCCTTTCCCCCATGTTTCCAAAGAAAATGTCTGGTGTGCCATGCTTTTGAAGCATAAACATAAGTTAGATACCTGGATTTTATGATTGCGTCATTTCTTCATATGAATCTGTGCCATCATTCTGCTGACTTTGGTTTACTTATCACAATTTTCCACCTTGAAGTTCCTGAAAATGCAGATTTCAATCCTGCAGACACTTGAGTTTGATTCAAATGCTGAAGGCTACGTTTCTACAATTTACCAAAAAGTCCGTCTCCCATCTCAATCTTTTCATAACATTACTCTTCTGGTGTGGTGGCGGGGTGGAATGATTTCTCAGTAAGGGAAGAGGAAATTACCATCAGGGAGTGGAGAGCACCAGGCCTGCGAGGGACATTCTTCTGGGAGTGGAGGATAAAGGGAGTGTGAGGCTTGGGACCTTCACTTACCCTCCAGCATTGGAGAGTACTGAATCTGCAAGGGGCACTCTTCTGGGAGTGGAGTTTAGAAAGTGACGTGGGACCGGGGTGGTCATGGAAGCAGATACGATAGTGACTTTTGAGGGGTGTCTGGACAAATAGATGAATAGGATGGGAATAGAGGGATATGGTCCCCGGAAGGGTAGGGGTTTTAGTTCAGACAGAAGGCAGCATGGTTGGTGCAGGCTTGGAGGGCCGAAGGACCTGTTCCTGTGCTGTAATTTTCTTTGTTCAACCAAAATAGTTGATTGGTGAGTAAGTCCTGGTGAGTATTTTCAATCTATTAAAGTAATTAATTGCTTAATATTGAGGTAGGGACTGAAAAAAGGAGTATATAATAGTACTGCACAATTATAATAGAAGTGTTTGATAAGAAACAAGGTTCCAAGTTAATGTAAATAAGGCTCTTAGCTAACGTAATTTTTTTTTAAGCGAGTAACTAGCTTAATCGAGAAGGATGTCATGGCAGGAGACCTCAGACTGGTGATATGCTCCTCCTTCACAATGTGGGAAATGAGGGATGCTGAAGGTGACCATGTGTGCAGGAGATGTGTCAAAATGCAGCTTGCAGCTGACTGGATTTCGGAGCTGGAGCTGCGGGTGGACTCACTGTGGAGCATCCGAGATGCTGAACGAGTCATGCATAGCACGTTTAGTGAGGTGGTCACACCGCAGGTGAGGATTACACAGGCAGAAAGGGAATGGGTGACCATCTGGGACATTCAAAGATTCAGGAAGGTAGTGCAGGAGTCTCCTGTGGCCATCCCCCACTCAAACAGATATACTGTTTTGGATACTGTTGGGGAGTGGCCTCTCAGGGGAAAGCAGCAGCAGCCAAATTCACAGCACCATGGGTGGCTCTGATACTCAGAGGGGCAGGAGGAAAATGAGTGGCAGGGCTATAGTGATAGGGATTCAATAGTTAGGGGCACAGACAGACACTTCTGTGGCCGCAAATGTGAATCAAGGATGGTATGTTGCCTACCTGGTGCCAGGATCAGTGATGTCATGCAGCAGCTGCAGGGCATTCTAGGGAGGGAAGGTGAACAGCCAGTGGTCAGGGTACACACTGGTACCAACAACATAGATAAACTAAGGGATGAGGACCTACAAGCTGAGTACAGGAAGTTAGGAGGTAAATTAAAATGCAGGACCTCAAATGTAGTAATCTCAGGATTACTCTTTGGTCCACGTGCTAGCGTGAGCAGGAATAAGAGGACAGACAAAATGAACTTGTGGCTGGAGAGATGGTGTAGCTGGGAGGGATTCAGATTCTTGAGGCATTGGGACTGATTCTGAGCAAGGTGGGAGTTGTACAAACTGGACAGGCTGCATTCAGGCAGAGCTGGGAACAATGTCCTTGTGGGGGCTTTTGCTAGTTCTGTTGGGGAGTATTTAAACTAGTGTGGCAAGCGGATGGGATCCCAGGAGCAGGGTCAGATAGGTCGGATTCAGATCAGGAAAATGGATGTAGAACATTAGCTAGTGATGTAGAAGATGTAGTGATAGACTTGGAACTACAGGAGAAGCAAAGTTTAAAAAGTGTCCAGCAAGGGAAATTGACAGGATTAAACTGTTTATACTTCAATGCAAGAAGGATTACAAGGTAGATGAGTTTAGAGCACAGATAGACACATGGCAGCACAATGTCATTGCCATATCAGAAACCTGGCTTAAAGGAGGGGCAAAATTGGCAGCTTAATATCCCTGGTTATAGAGTCTTCATGGGTCCCCATAAAAAGAAAGCCTTCTGTTTATCCAGTCCTCAGGATATCCCAACCACATTACAGTAATGAAGCACTTTTGAAGTGTTGTAATGTGTTTAGAAGTTCTCCTGAGATTGATATTTCTGATATGTTTTTAATTGTCTATGATTTTGCTAAAAAAACACACACCGAGTAGTTAAAACTTTCATGGACAGATATAAGGTGTTGCTACATGTAGGGACCATATCAATTCTTTGTCCTACATTCCTCCTCTATCTGCTCTAGATGTTCAAAGAGATTGTGAGGCTTATGTTCGGCTGCCCAATTTCTATTGCTTCCAGTGACTTCAATATGTTTCAGTTGCTAAAATTTGAATTCAACCTGCCCAAGTGATCTTGACTTTAAAGTTCTGGTCACAGGGCCTCTCTGATGCCAAGGAAAGATCTTTGCAGGCCAACAATCTGAAAACTGAAATAGGAGCATTTGCATCCAACACTTGCACATTATTCGTATCACTAATGGCCGTTTATACGTGCTGCAGGTAGCTACTGGCCAGCAAAGATAGGAATCTCCAAAACCACATCATGAAGTAGATATTTGTGCCTTGAGAGGAATGTACTCTTATTTATCTAATATAAATATATGTTTATATATAATATATATATATATATGGTCAGTGATGACTTGATGGGCCGAATGGCCTCCTGCACTGTCGGGATTCTATATAATAAGGAGCAGCCTACTTTTGCACTGTGGTCACTGTTGCAATGTAGGAAGTGCAGCAGCTGATTTACGCACAGCAAATGGTGGAATAAAGATTGAATACAATGTTTTTGATCTTTGAAATAACTCCTCATTGTCCTACTTTGTGTAGCACTTTGCTTTTAAGAAAACCTGAGTGAAGCAGGCAGCAAACAATTGCTAATCTATTCCTCATGGTCATTAAAGATTCATAAACTCATGAAGGCCGACATCAGATAACACAATGCTGACTGATTTTAAAACAGTTACTGAGTAAATGCAGGCAGTAATGAGATAGGATGATTACAAGCCTTCTTGCAGGGACACTGGCCTGACTGCCAATTGCTTTATTAATGTTCTACCAAAAATCCATTAGAGCCTGTGATCCAATGGCCACAGGAGCAAGTCTGCAACATATCCAAAAATAACACAAACTTTCCTCATCACTTTTATAAACTGCTTTTGGCATGGGGGTAGATTTTCTTCTTCGGGGTCAGGGTGTAAGAAATGATAAACTGAGGATCCATCTGTTCCGCCGAGTATTGTGGATATAAAAAGGTCCTGTGGCTACTGCTAGGAGAAGAGCAGGGTCATTCTCTCAGGTGTTCTGGGGCCAATAGTTATCCTGCAACTGACAACTTGGAAACAGATTACCTGGTCATTTATCACATTGCTGTTTGTGAGAGTTTCCTGTGTGCAAATTGGAAGCTGCATTTCCTACATAACAACAGTGACTATTCTTCAAAAGTACCTCATTGGCTGTAAAGCATTTTGGGATGTCCTGGGGTCATGAAAAGAGCTATATCAATGGAAGTCCTTTGGCAGACTAGATGCTTTAATTGCAAAATTGGGTGGAAGCTGCTTACCATTTTCTATACCCTGTATGTTAAAATGAATGGATGGAAAACCATGAGCAGGTTGTGTTTGAATTTATAACATGGGTTTTGGTCTCAGCAAGCACTCACCCCCCGAAGAGGAAGATCTACCCCCCATTCTCGGTGAGTCTGAATGCAGCTAAAGAGGTGGTTTCATTGCAGCAATTGCTCAGACTACTGGAGCTGACAGCAGCAACCGAGGCTGGGGACTGGATGGCAAAGTGGTGGAACACAGAGTGCTGGGTTCAAATCCAGCTCAGACCAACAAGATGAGAATTTCCTCGCTTTGCTGAGTGCAAGGGTTGTAAATAGATTCTGTCAATCCCAGTTTCTAACAGGCAAAAATCTAGAAAATAGAATTGTCCACAGTTTAGGGCTGATCGATAAACTCTCAAAGGCCATAAAGATGGCTGGAATAGAAAAGTGAAATCCCACATCTGTACAATGGAGATTTTCATTCCCAGTTTGGATTTAAGGCACATCATTGGGCAGAATAACTGGAATTTTCTGCTAGTTTACCTGGGGATGTTTCATATTTGCCCCCAGTTAGTCAATCTCACCTGAAGCAACCCCAAGTAAAATGGCATCACAATGTATACAACAGTGAGATGCTTTATTTTCTATCATCGATTTTCCCAATGAACGAATTATTCCATTAATATTAATATACCATTAATTAGCAAGAGAGCTGGTCAGTGTGTTCATGGGGATGACCTAGGATTAGCAGTGGATAGGAAAATATTGCACTGGGGAAGGCAATGAGGAGAAGTTCATGAGAAGCTATCCCTGTAAGGCTGCAATACACTGTTCTGGATTGAGCTATGAAGGAACATGAGCTTATTAACCTTGAAAAAAGGTATGGAGGGGCTTGGTTATGAGGAGAGATTGGGGAAACTGGGGTTGTTCTCCTTGGAAAGACGGAGGATGAGGGGAGACTTAATAGAGGTGTATAAAATTATGAAAGGCATAGATAGGGTGAACGGTGGGAAGCTTTTCCCCGGGTCGGTGGTGACGTTCACGAGGGGTCATAGGTTCAAGGTGAAGGGGGGGAGGTTTAACACAGATATCAGAAGGACATATTTTACACAGAGGGTCGTGGGGGCCTGGAATGTGTTGCCGGGCAAGGTGGTGGAGGCGGACACACTGGGAACGTTTAAGACTTATCTCGACAGCTATATGAACGGAATGGGAATGGAGGGATACAAAAGAGTGGTCTAGTTTGGACCAGGGAGCGGCGCGGGTTAATTGTTCCTTGTTTCTCGTTTCAAGGCTTCATTCTATGATCATCTTGCTGGTGCCAGTACAGAGCGAGACTGCGGATAGTTGGGAACCTGTCTCGGGGGCAGGGAATTCATATGGTGTTCGTGGAAGTGGAAATGAATAGTGTTGGGAAGCATTTTCCGATCAGGGCCAGTGTGATCTCCTGGACTCGTTTCGATCGCCTCAGGGGGTCGGAGAGGAATTTCCCAGATTTTTTTTCCCCATATTGGCCCTGGGGTTTTCACTCTGGGTTTTCGCCTCTCCCTGGAGATCACATGGTCTGGAATGGGGGGGTGGGGGTGAGTTAATAGGTTGTGATGAACAAAGCATCGTAGCTGTGAGGGACAGCTCGGTGGATAGGATATTGGTATGTAGATAGGCTGGAGAATTGGGCGGGGATCCTGGATTCTGGATTCAATCCTGGACCGGGGAGCGGCGCGGGCTTGGAGGGCCGAAGGGCCTGTTCCTGTGCTGTATTGTTCTTTGTTCTTTGTTCTTTGTGACTGAGATTGGACTTCTAGAAGTATACAAGGCAGCAGATGATATAGAAAAGGTTAATACAGAGCACTATGCCTTTCTGGCCAGATGAACTAAAATGGATCAAATGCATTTCTCATCTCAATCTGTCTGGTGACCTTTATTGTTTCGTGTTGAAATACAACCCTATTTATTCTCGTATTTTCTTATGAATTTGAGCTTTTTATCCTGTTAGAAACTTGACATAAAACTTGAGTAAAAGCAAACATGGATTTCATATGGATTTGTTTGGAGCTCTGATGGTTTGGATGTTGTTTCAGATCTCCTGGAGAAATCGCGTGTTGTCAAACGTCTGAAAGGGGAGAGGAATTTTCATATCTTCTACCAGCTGTTGGCGGGAGGATCACCTGATCTGCTCAGTGAGTGTTGTTTGTGCTTTCATTGTATGATCATGTCCGGTTCCTCCAACTCACCTGAAGCTTTGTGTAGCATTGTTCAACCGAGTTCAGTGATAGCCTGCCACGCATCCCTTTTTACCTTGTTGATGTGAGAAATGGCATCTCTGTCCCAAGCAGTTATGGAAACACTAACATCGAGCAGTGGCAGGAGATTATGCTGCCACAGATGTTCACACTGCCTTGTACCTCATTTCAGAAGCTATTTTTTTATGATGAACCTGGACTTTACAAGCTTTTGGATATTAAAATATGGAGGAGGGAGGGTGGGGCGGTATCTCAGCCAAACTCATCCTGTCCTCATCTGATGTGCAACGAGACATGAGCAATTTCAGCAAGACTCAGTGGATTGTGATCAAGAGTGAGTCAGTCACCACAACAGCAATCTGGGAATCCTGCATCAAGTAACTCACCTTCTGCCTCCCGAAAGCCTATCCACCATCCCCAAGGTACAAGTCAGGATGGAATACTCTCCACTTGCCTCCAATAACACACAGGAGGTCCAACACCATCCAGGACAAAGCAGCCCACCTGACTGGCACCTCATCCATCACCTGAAACATTCACTCCCTTCACTACTGATACATAGTGGCAGCAGTGTGTACTATCTACAAGATGTACTACAGGAATTCAACAGGCCTCCTTTGACAGTACCTTCCAAACCCATGACCTCTACCACCTAGAAGGACAAGGGCAGCAGGAACATGGGAACACCACCACCTGGAGGTTCCCCTCCAATTCACCATTTCTGACTTAGAAATATATCACTGTTCCTTCACTGTCGCTGGGGGTCAAAATCCTGGAACTCCCTTCCTAACAGCACTGTGGGTGTACCTACACCACGTGGACTGCAGCGGGTCCAAGAAGGCAACTCACACTATCTTCTCGAGGGCAATTAGGAATGGGCAATAAATGCTGGCCTTTCCAGTGACACCCACATCCCAAGATTTAGTATATAAAAGAGAATGAGTTATTGCTGATTTTCCCCCTCATTCTTTGGACAGTATTGGCTTTGCTGAGTGGCTCCATGTCTGTACAGTTAAGAGTGGAAACACACTCAGTAGGGAATAATAAGCCTGAACAACCTGACTTTTCGCACTCCATTGTATAAGGCATTGCAGCTTCAATACGTTGTTCTGCTCCATATTTCCACATTTTAAAATTCAACAGTTCAAATAATGTTGAGTGCTCAGCAGAAATGGTCACAGGAATCATTCGCTATGTCTCTCTTCCACAGAGCATCTTAAGGTGCGACAGGACTGCAATCATTACACTTATCTGAACATGGACACAACAACATTGAATGGAGTCAATGATGCCACCAATTTCAACACAATTAAAGTAAGTGACTTGTGTTTAGAAATGATGTGATAACTTCAAGTAGCGTTGTTCCTGCAGAGTATCAAGAAAATGCAATTTTAGGCAAAACTTACTTCCCAAAAATACTACAAACCTCCAAAATAAATATGGAAAGCAAGTAGGTAAATGTTGCCTTCCAACTGGCTAAAGCAAAAATGGCATCTTGTTTCCTGGAATGAATTTGATATACCCCTGGGGTATCCAATTGTAGCCATGATGTGGAGATGCCGGCATTGGACTGGGGTAAACACAGTAAGAAGTCTCACAACACCAGGTTAAAGTCCAACAGGTTTATTTGGTAGCAAAAGCCACTAGCTTTCGGAGCGCTACTCCTTTGTCAGGTGAGTGGGAGTTCTGTCAACAAACAGGGCATATAAAGACACAAACTCTAAATTGAGTTTGTGTCTTTATATGCCCTATTTGTGAACAGAACTCCCACTCACCTGACAAAGGAGCAGTGTTCCGAAAGCTAGTGGCTTTTGCTACCAAATAAACCTGTTGGACTTTAACCTGGTGTTGTGAGACTTCTTACTGTGTTTATCCAATTGTAGACAGGGTGTCCAGACAGTTTGGGGTGTATACAGGAGATTTGAGATTTGGGGTGTATACAGGAGACGTGAGATGTCTGGGATGTACGTAGGTGTCTAGATGTTTGTGGAGTTTACACTGGATGCTTTTTGATTCCAGACTCTTGTGCATGTAGAATTTGCTCAAGGTAGCAATGGAATCCGGTGAATATCAGCAGACTAGAACTACAAGCACTGGCCCAGGCCAGTTTTTTATGCCGCAAAACAAGTGCTTCTGGACTGCACCCTATCATTCCTAATACCCTGCATGAAATACCAAAGCAGAATTTCATACAATACTTCTCTTAGTTCTGAAATTCTGCCTTGGACGCTGTTGTTCTATGTTCCTTATATGCAAAAATTGAAAGGCAGGGTTTTTTTCCCTCCATGTACATTTTCCTTTGTCAAGTTACTGACCCTGCTTGTCACACACTGAATGAGCTTGAGTGAGCAGGGTGGGTGATGTGTTCCCAGGACGGCTGCCTCATGGTGACTCTTCCTCAGCCTTTTCCATTCTCTAACCTCATTTCCATTCAGAACCTCCCAGGGTAGCATGGCTGAAGACGGCATCCCAGCAACATGGAGCTTTGAGGGCATGAACCTGCATCACACCTCTCTATAGTAACATAAATTACTGGCCTAAAGCGACCGAGGACAAACAAGCTGCATAAACTGCTTGATCCAGCGCAAGCACTGTCATACTGAGAAACCTGAATGTCTCAATGCACTCACCTTGCAAACATCATACAATTGAATGTACACTTAAATATGGAATAGATTCATAATTGAGCATCAGCCATGGCTCGGGGGTAGCACTCTCATCCCTGAGTCAGAAGATTGTGAGTTCAAATCTCATTCTAGAGCCTCGAGCACATATCCAGGCTAACACACCCAGTGCAATGCCAAGGGAGTGCTGCACTGTTGGAGGTGTGTCTTTTGGATGAGATGTTAAAGTGTTGTCTGTCCTCTCAGGTAGGTATAAGAGATCCCATGGCCACGATTGGAAGGAGAGCAGGGAGGTTCTGGTGTCCTGGCCAATGCTTACCCCTCAAATAACATTACAGAAACAGATCATCCATTTATGTTTTGCTGTTTCTGTTACCTTGCTGTGCGCAAATTGACTCCTGCCTTTTCCCTACATAACAGCGGATGTCCTTAAAAATGACCCAATTGGCTGAGAAATGCTTTGGGATGTGCTGCGGATGTGAAAGGCGCAATTTAAATGCAAATTCTTTCTGCTTTCAATCTGTATGATTGCACTTCTAAATTGTAAAATGGCACTATAAATATACACATGAATGTACCCTTCAATATACGGATGATTGTACACTTTCATACTGTATGTATGTGTGAATGTACTTTTTGACCATTAAAAAAATCAATAACAATTGGTGGTCTGATGCACTGTCATTCTGTACATGGAGTTAGCCTGAAGCAGGATTGCTGAATCCTGCAACAGGCCATGGGGTGACTTTTACTTACCTGTTGGTATTTGGTGCAACTCCTCCAAGTCTTTCTGCACTCTGAACAACCAGTGGTGTCAAATTCACAGCATTTCTACTGCACCCTGACATCAAGCTACTTTTGGGTCATGCTATTGGAGCAAGTAGTTTACCAGAGCTAAAGAGAGGAGATCTTCCACAATTACTGCATTGGTTGCCTGATTCATTGTATTACAGACCGCCATGGAGGTCATTGGATTCAGTAAGACTGAAGTGGATTACATCATGGAGACTGTTGCAGTCGTACTTAAACTTGGCAACATCACACTGAAGTCAGAATCTCCGACGACTGGGATGGAACAGTGCTACATTGACGATACCAAAGGTAAGCATTTTCTAAGAGGCAAGAAACTATGAACTGTGGATGAGCAAAAAGATTTAGGGATCTGTGTACAGAAATCACTAAAAATTAGTGGACAGGTTCAAAAAGGATTTAAAAGGCTTAAACTTTGTTAAACTTATCTTAAGGGAACTGAAATATAAAGGGGTGGATATTGTATTATAGCTACATTAAGCTCTGGTTAGACCTCATCCCACTTATTTACCCCGCTAATCCCCCTGACACTAATAGTCAATTTTAGCATGACCAATCAACCTAACCCGCACATCTTTAGACTAACTGTATTCAGATCTGGGTGCAATATCTTAGGCAGCAAATATTGCCCTTGGAGAGGGTGCAGCACAGATTCACCTGGAATGATCCTGAGGCTAAAAGGGTTAAATTACGAGGACAGGTTGCATAAATTTGTATTCTCTTGAACATAATAATAGGTGATCTGATCGAGATGTTTTGGATGATGAAGGGATTTGAGAGACCAGACAGAGAAACTATTCTTGTAGGGGGAAGTCCCAAACAAGTGGGTAGAGCCTTAAAATTGGAGCCAGGCTGTTCAGGGGGTGATGTCAGGAAGCACTTCCTCACACAAAGGGGAGTGCAAATCTGGAACTCTCCCAACAAAAGGTGTGGCGGGGAGGGGTCAATTAAAAATATCAAAATTAAGATTGAGAGATTTTTGTTGGGTTAGAGGTATTAAGGGATATGGAATCAAGATAGGTAAATGGAGCTAAATAAGGTACAGATCAGCCATGACTGGTGGGAGCAAGTTTGAGGGGCTGAATGGCCTTCTCCTGTTCCTGTATTCCTAAGGACATGGCACTATGTCTGTGTATTGCTACTTCACCTGGTGGAACTCAGGCAAGTACAATAAGGTTAAAGGAACTTGGTCATGCTGATGGGAGAGTACAGATGAGCAGTAATAATCTTACAGCAGTTCTGTTGGATGAGGGATAAATATTGACCAGATGAGACACCCTTGCTCTTCTTTGAATATGATGTGGAGATGCCGGCGTTGGACTGGGGTGGCCACAGTAAGTAGTCTCACAACACCAGGTTAAAGTCCAATAGGTTTATTTGGAATCACAAACTTTCAGAGCGCTGCTCCTTCATCAGGTGAGTGCACTTCTTTGAATAGTGCTGTGGGATAGTGCTGGGTAAGATGCTCTTTCAGAGAGTCGGTGCAGACTCGATGGTCCGAATGGCCTCCTTTCGACCATTGCGGCCAATGGGCGGCACGGTGGCACAGTGGTTAGCACTGCTGCCTCACGGCATCGATTCCCGGCTTGGGTCATTGTCTGTGCGGAGTCTGCATGTTCTCCCCGTGTCTGCGTGGGTTTCCTCCAGGTGCTCCGGTTTCCTCCCACAGTCCGAAAGACATGCTGGTTAGGGTGGATTGGCCATGCTAAATTCTCCCTCAGTGTTACCCAAACAGGTGCTGGAGTGTGGCGACTAGGGGATTTTCACAGTAACTTCATTGCAGTGTGAATGTAAGCCTACTTGTGACACTAATAAATAAACTTTAAACTTAATCTCTGGCAGGCAGCAGTACAGATTGACTCAGGGCAGTCTAACTGTTGTATCTGTTGTTCCTTAGTAAATAGCTTAAAGCTTATCTTTCAATCTGTTTTTGCTCTTCCCCCACCCAGCTTCTCCCTATTCATGAGGGCAGGTAGAAAATTGCTTGGCCTATTAATCTGGCAGCTGGGAGAAGAATGACAGTGATATCTCCACTACAATTACTTATGCTAAAGCTGTACATACACTGACACAAACAGGGATTCTCAGCTAAGATATATGCATGCTTCTTGCATTCTGTGAGTTAGAACATTGGGCTATAAAGTGTGTGTGTCTGTTTTTGTCCACAGTGCTGGATGAAGTCTGCAGTTTGATTGACCTTAAGAAGTCCGTTTTTGAGCGAGCACTCTGCTATCGCACTGTGGAAGCCAAGGGGGATAAAGTGACAACAACATTAACTGTTGCTCAGGTAAAATATTGTGTTTAAAAGAAATCTTGAGAGTGATGGTTACTTGGAAGTGAGTTATACGGAGAGTAATGGATATCTGAGAGTGAGATATACAGAATAATGGATATCTGGGAGTGAGTTATACAGAGAGTAATGGATATCTGGGAGTGAGATATACAGAATAATGGATATCTGGGAGTGAGTTATACAGAGAGTAATGGATATCTGGGAGTGAGTTATACAGAGAGTAATGGATATCTGAGAGTGAGTTATACAGAGAGTAACGGATATCTGGGAGTGAGTTATACAGAGAGTAACGGATATCTGAGAGTGAGTTATACAGAGAGTAATGGATATCTGGGAGTGAGTTATACAGAGAGTAATGGATATCAGAGAGTGAGTTATACAGAGAGTAATGGATATCTGGGAGTGAGTTATACAGAGAGTAACGGATATCTGAGAGTGAGTTATACAGAGAGTAATGGATATCTGAGAGTGAGCTATTCAGAGAGTAATGGATATCTGAGAGTGAGTTATACGGAGAGTAATGGATATCTTGGAGTGAGTTATACAGAGAGTAATGGATATCTGGGAGTGAGTTATACAGAGAGTAATGGATATTTGGGAGTGAGTTATACAGAGAATAATGGATATTTGGGAGTGAGTTATACAGAAAGTAATGGATATCTTGGAGTGAGTTATACAGAGAATAATGGATATTTGGGAGTGAGTTATACAGAGAATAATGGATATTTGGGAGTGAGTTATACAGAGAGTAATGGATATTTGGGAGTGAGTTATACAGAGAGTAATGGATATTTGGGAGTGAGTTATACAGAGAGTAATGGATATTTGGGAGTGAGTTATACAAAGAGTAATGGATATTTGGGAGTGAGTTATACAGAGAGTAATGGATATTTGGGAGTGAGTTATACGGTGAGTAATGGATATCTTGGAGTGAGTTATACAGAGAATAATGGATATTTGGGAGTGAGTTATACAGAGAATAATGGATATCTGGGAGTGAGTTATACAGAGAGTAATGGATATCTTGGAGTGAGTTATACAGAGAATAATGGATATCTGGGAGTGAGTTATACAGAGAGTAATGGATATCTGGGAGTGAGTTATACAGAGAGTAATGGATATCTGGGAGTGAGTTATACAGAGAGTAATGGATATCTTGGAGTGAGTTATACAGAGAGTAATGGATATCTGGGAGTGAGTTATACAGAGAATAATGGATATCTGGGAGTGAGTTATACAGAGAGTAATGGATATCTGAGAGTGAGTTATACAGAGAGTAATGGATATCTTGGAGTGAGTTATACAGAGAATAATGGATATCTGGGAGTGAGTTATACAGAGAGTAATGGATATCTTGGAGTGAGTTATACAGAGAATAATGGATATTTGGGAGTGAGTTATACAGAGAGTAATGGATATTTGGGAGTGAGTTATACAGAGAATAATGGATATTTGGGAGTGAGTTATACAGAGAATAATGGATATTTGGGAGTGAGTTATACAGAGAATAATGGATATCTTGGAGTGAGTTATACAGAGAGTAATGGATATTTGGGAGTGAGTTATACAGAGAATAATGGATATTTGGGAGTGAGTTATACAGAGAATAATGGATATTTGGGAGTGAGTTATACAGAGAATAATGGATATTTGGGAGTGAGTTATACAGAGAGTAATGGATATCTGAGAGTGAGTTATACAGAGAGTAGTGGATATCTGAGAGTGAGTTATACAGAGAGTAACGGATATCTGAGAGTGAGTTATACAGAGAGTAATGGATATCTGGGAGTGAGTTATACAGAGAGTAATGGATATCTGAGAGTGAGTTATACAGAGAGTAATGGATATCTGGGAGTGAGTTATACAGAGAGTAACGGATATCTGAGAGTGAGTTATACAGAGAGTAATGGATATCTGAGAGTGAGCTATTCAGAGAGTAATGGATATCTGAGAGTGAGTTATACGGAGAGTAATGGATATCTTGGAGTGAGTTATACAGAGAGTAATGGATATCTGGGAGTGAGTTATACAGAGAGTAATGGATATTTGGGAGTGAGTTATACAGAGAATAATGGATATTTGGGAGTGAGTTATACAGAGAGTAATGGATATCTTGGAGTGAGTTATACAGAGAATAATGGATATTTGGGAGTGAGTTATACAGAGAATAATGGATATTTGGGAGTGAGTTATACAGAGAGTAATGGATATTTGGGAGTGAGTTGTACAGAGAGTAATGGATATTTGGGAGTGAGTTATACAGAGAGTAATGGATATTTGGGAGTGAGTTATACAAAGAGTAATGGATATTTGGGAGTGAGTTATACAGAGAGTAATGGATATTTGGGAGTGAGTTATACGGTGAGTAATGGATATCTTGGAGTGAGTTATACAGAGAATAATGGATATTTGGGAGTGAGTTATACAGAGAATAATGGATATCTGGGAGTGAGTTATACAGAGAGTAATGGATATCTGGGAGTGAGTTATACAGAGAGTAATGGATATCTTGGAGTGAGTTATACAGAGAATAATGGATATCTGGGAGTGAGTTATACAGAGAGTAATGGATATCTGAGAGTGAGTTATACAGAGAGTAATGGATATCTTGGAGTGAGTTATACAGAGAATAATGGATATCTGGGAGTGAGTTATACAGAGAGTAATGGATATCTTGGAGTGAGTTATACAGAGAATAATGGATATTTGGGAGTGATTTATACAGAGAGTAATGGATATTTGGGAGTGAGTTATACAGAGAATAATGGATATTTGGGAGTGAGTTATACAGAGAATAATGGATATTTGGGAGTGAGTTATACAGAGAATAATGGATATCTTGGAGTGAGTTCTACAGAGAGTAATGGATATTTGGGAGTGAGTTATACAGAGAATAATGGATATTTGGGAGTGAGTTATACAGAGAATAATGGATATTTGGGAGTGAGTTATACAGAGAATAATGGATATTTGGGAGTGAGTTATACAGAGAATAATGGATATCTTGGAGTGAGTTATACAGAGAGTAATGGATATTTGGGAGTGAGTTATACAGAGAATAATGGATATTTGGGAGTGAGTTATACAGAGAGTAATGGATATCTGGGAGTGAGTTATACAGAATAATGGATATCTGGGAGTGAGTTATACAGAGAGTAACGGATATCTGGGAGTGAGTTATTCAGCGAGTAATGGATATTTGGGAGTGAGTTATACAGAATAATGGATATCTGGGAGTGAGTTATACAAAGAGTAATGGATATCTGGGAGTGAGTTATTCAGAGAGTAATGGATATTTGGGAGTGAGTTATACAGAGAGTAATGGATATCTTGGAGTGAGATATACAGAATAATGGATATCTGGGAGTGAGTTATACAGAGAGTAATGGATATTTGGGAGTGAGTTATACAGAGAGTAATGGATATCTGGGAGTGAGTTATACAGAGAGTAATGGATATCAGGGAGTGAGTTATACAGAATAATGGATATCTGGGAGTGAGTTATACAAAGAGTAATGGATATCTGGGAGTGAGTTATACAGAGAGTAATGGATATTTGGGAGTGAGTTATACAGAGAATAATGGATATTTGGGAGTGAGTTATACAGAGAGTAATGGATATTTGGGAGTGAGTTATACAGAGAGTAATGGATATTTGGGAGTGAGTTATACAGAGAGTAATGGATATCTGAGAGTGAGTTATACAGAGAATAATGGATATTTGGGAGTGAGTTATACAGAGAGTAATGGATATCTGAGAGTGAGTTATACAGAGAGTAGTGGATATCTGAGAGTGAGTTATACAGAGAGTAACGGATATCTGAGAGTGAGTTATACAGAGAGTAATGGATATCTGGGAGTGAGTTATACAGAGAGTAATGGATATCTGAGAGTGAGTTATACAGAGAGTAATGGATATCTGGGAGTGAGTTATACAGAGAGTAACGGATATCTGAGAGTGAGTTATACAGAGAGTAATGGATATCTGAGAGTGAGCTATTCAGAGAGTAATGGATATCTGAGAGTGAGTTATACGGAGAGTAATGGATATCTTGGAGTGAGTTATACAGAGAGTAATGGATATCTGGGAGTGAGTTATACAGAGAGTAATGGATATTTGGGAGTGAGTTATACAGAGAATAATGGATATTTGGGAGTGAGTTATACAGAGAGTAATGGATATCTTGGAGTGAGTTATACAGAGAATAATGGATATTTGGGAGTGAGTTATACAGAGAATAATGGATATTTGGGAGTGAGTTATACAGAGAGTAATGGATATTTGGGAGTGAGTTATACAGAGAGTAATGGATATTTGGGAGTGAGTTATACAGAGAGTAATGGATATTTGGGAGTGAGTTATACAAAGAGTAATGGATATTTGGGAGTGAGTTATACAGAGAGTAATGGATATTTGGGAGTGAGTTATACGGTGAGTAATGGATATCTTGGAGTGAGTTATACAGAGAATAATGGATATTTGGGAGTGAGTTATACAGAGAATAATGGATATCTGGGAGTGAGTTATACAGAGAGTAATGGATATCTTGGAGTGAGTTATACAGAGAATAATGGATATCTGGGAGTGAGTTATACAGAGAGTAATGGATATCTGGGAGTGAGTTATACAGAGAGTAATGGATATCTGGGAGTGAGTTATACAGAGAGTAATGGATATCTTGGAGTGAGTTATACAGAGAGTAATGGATATCTGGGAGTGAGTTATACAGAGAATAATGGATATCTGGGAGTGAGTTATACAGAGAGTAATGGATATCTGAGAGTGAGTTATACAGAGAGTAATGGATATCTTGGAGTGAGTTATACAGAGAATAATGGATATCTGGGAGTGAGTTATACAGAGAGTAATGGATATCTTGGAGTGAGTTATACAGAGAATAATGGATATTTGGGAGTGAGTTATACAGAGAGTAATGGATATTTGGGAGTGAGTTATACAGAGAATAATGGATATTTGGGAGTGAGTTATACAGAGAATAATGGATATTTGGGAGTGAGTTATACAGAGAATAATGGATATCTTGGAGTGAGTTATACAGAGAGTAATGGATATTTGGGAGTGAGTTATACAGAGAATAATGGATATTTGGGAGTGAGTTATACAGAGAATAATGGATATTTGGGAGTGAGTTATACAGAGAGTAATGGATATCTGGGAGTGAGTTATACAGAGAGTAATGGATATCTTGGAGTGAGTTATACAGAGAATAATGGATATCTGGGAGTGAGTTATACAGAGAGTAATGGATATCTGAGAGTGAGTTATACAGAGAGTAATGGATATCTTGGAGTGAGTTATACAGAGAATAATGGATATCTGGGAGTGAGTTATACAGAGAGTAATGGATATCTTGGAGTGAGTTATACAGAGAATAATGGATATTTGGGAGTGATTTATACAGAGAGTAATGGATATTTGGGAGTGAGTTATACAGAGAATAATGGATATTTGGGAGTGAGTTATACAGAGAATAATGGATATTTGGGAGTGAGTTATACAGAGAATAATGGATATTTGGGAGTGAGTTATACAGAGAATAATGGATATCTTGGAGTGAGTTATACAAAGAGTAATGGATATCTGGGAGTGAGTTATTCAGAGAGTAATGGATATTTGGGAGTGAGTTATACAGAGAGTAATGGATATCTTGGAGTGAGATATACAGAATAATGGATATCTGGGAGTGAGTTATACAGAGAGTAATGGATATTTGGGAGTGAGTTATACAGAGAGTAATGGATATCTGGGAGTGAGTTATACAGAGAGTAATGGATATCAGGGAGTGAGTTATACAGAATAATGGATATCTGGGAGTGAGTTATACAAAGAGTAATGGATATCTGGGAGTGAGTTATACAGAGAGTAATGGATATTTGGGAGTGAGTTATACAGAGAATAATGGATATTTGGGAGTGAGTTATACAGAGAGTAATGGATATTTGGGAGTGAGTTATACAGAGAGTAATGGATATTTGGGAGTGAGTTATACAGAGAGTAATGGATATCTGAGAGTGAGTTATACAGAGAATAATGGATATTTGGGAGTGAGTTATACAGAGAGTAATGGATATCTGAGAGTGAGTTATACAGAGAGTAGTGGATATCTGAGAGTGAGTTATACAGAGAGTAACGGATATCTGAGAGTGAGTTATACAGAGAGTAATGGATATCTGGGAGTGAGTTATACAGAGAGTAATGGATATCTGAGAGTGAGTTATACAGAGAGTAATGGATATCTGGGAGTGAGTTATACAGAGAGTAACGGATATCTGAGAGTGAGTTATACAGAGAGTAATGGATATCTGAGAGTGAGCTATTCAGAGAGTAATGGATATCTGAGAGTGAGTTATACGGAGAGTAATGGATATCTTGGAGTGAGTTATACAGAGAGTAATGGATATCTGGGAGTGAGTTATACAGAGAGTAATGGATATTTGGGAGTGAGTTATACAGAGAATAATGGATATTTGGGAGTGAGTTATACAGAGAGTAATGGATATCTTGGAGTGAGTTATACAGAGAATAATGGATATTTGGGAGTGAGTTATACAGAGAATAATGGATATTTGGGAGTGAGTTATACAGAGAGTAATGGATATTTGGGAGTGAGTTATACAGAGAGTAATGGATATTTGGGAGTGAGTTATACAGAGAGTAATGGATATTTGGGAGTGAGTTATACAAAGAGTAATGGATATTTGGGAGTGAGTTATACAGAGAGTAATGGATATTTGGGAGTGAGTTATACGGTGAGTAATGGATATCTTGGAGTGAGTTATACAGAGAATAATGGATATTTGGGAGTGAGTTATACAGAGAATAATGGATATCTGGGAGTGAGTTATACAGAGAGTAATGGATATCTTGGAGTGAGTTATACAGAGAATAATGGATATCTGGGAGTGAGTTATACAGAGAGTAATGGATATCTGGGAGTGAGTTATACAGAGAGTAATGGATATCTGGGAGTGAGTTATACAGAGAGTAATGGATATCTTGGAGTGAGTTATACAGAGAGTAATGGATATCTGGGAGTGAGTTATACAGAGAATAATGGATATCTGGGAGTGAGTTATACAGAGAGTAATGGATATCTGAGAGTGAGTTATACAGAGAGTAATGGATATCTTGGAGTGAGTTATACAGAGAATAATGGATATCTGGGAGTGAGTTATACAGAGAGTAATGGATATCTTGGAGTGAGTTATACAGAGAATAATGGATATTTGGGAGTGAGTTATACAGAGAGTAATGGATATTTGGGAGTGAGTTATACAGAGAATAATGGATATTTGGGAGTGAGTTATACAGAGAATAATGGATATTTGGGAGTGAGTTATACAGAGAATAATGGATATCTTGGAGTGAGTTATACAGAGAGTAATGGATATTTGGGAGTGAGTTATACAGAGAATAATGGATATTTGGGAGTGAGTTATACAGAGAATAATGGATATTTGGGAGTGAGTTATACAGAGAGTAATGGATATCTGGGAGTGAGTTATACAGAGAGTAATGGATATCTTGGAGTGAGTTATACAGAGAATAATGGATATCTGGGAGTGAGTTATACAGAGAGTAATGGATATCTGAGAGTGAGTTATACAGAGAGTAATGGATATCTTGGAGTGAGTTATACAGAGAATAATGGATATCTGGGAGTGAGTTATACAGAGAGTAATGGATATCTTGGAGTGAGTTATACAGAGAATAATGGATATTTGGGAGTGATTTATACAGAGAGTAATGGATATTTGGGAGTGAGTTATACAGAGAATAATGGATATTTGGGAGTGAGTTATACAGAGAATAATGGATATTTGGGAGTGAGTTATACAGAGAATAATGGATATCTTGGAGTGAGTTCTACAGAGAGTAATGGATATTTGGGAGTGAGTTATACAGAGAATAATGGATATTTGGGAGTGAGTTATACAGAGAATAATGGATATTTGGGAGTGAGTTATACAGAGAATAATGGATATTTGGGAGTGAGTTATACAGAGAATAATGGATATCTTGGAGTGAGTTATACAGAGAGTAATGGATATTTGGGAGTGAGTTATACAGAGAATAATGGATATTTGGGAGTGAGTTATACAGAGAGTAATGGATATCTGGGAGTGAGTTATACAGAATAATGGATATCTGGGAGTGAGTTATACAGAGAGTAACGGATATCTGGGAGTGAGTTATTCAGCGAGTAATGGATATTTGGGAGTGAGTTATACAGAATAATGGATATCTGGGAGTGAGTTATACAAAGAGTAATGGATATCTGGGAGTGAGTTATTCAGAGAGTAATGGATATTTGGGAGTGAGTTATACAGAGAGTAATGGATATCTTGGAGTGAGATATACAGAATAATGGATATCTGGGAGTGAGTTATACAGAGAGTAATGGATATTTGGGAGTGAGTTATACAGAGAGTAATGGATATCTGGGAGTGAGTTATACAGAGAGTAATGGATATCAGGGAGTGAGTTATACAGAATAATGGATATCTGGGAGTGAGTTATACAAAGAGTAATGGATATCTGGGAGTGAGTTATTCAGAGAGTAATGGATATTTGGGAGTGAGTTATACAGAGAGTGATGGATATTTGGGAGTGAGTTATACAGAGAGTAATGGATATCTTGGAGTGAGATATACAGAATAATGGATATCTGGGAGTGAGTTATACAAAGAGTAATGGATATCTGGGAGTGAGTTATACAGAGAGTAATGGATATCTTGGAGTGAGATATACAGAATAATGGATATCTGGGAGTGAGTTATACAAAGAGTAATGGATATCTGGGAGTGAGTTATACAAAGAGTAATGGATATCTGGGAGTGAGTTATACAGAGAGTAATGGATATCTGGGAGTGAGTTATACAGAGAGTAATGGATATCTGAGAGTGTGTTATACAGAGAGTAACGGATATCTGGGAGTGAGTTATACAGAGAGTAATGGATATCTGGGAGTGAGCTATTCAGAGAGTAATGGATATCTGAGAGTGTGTTATACAGAGAGTAACGGATATCTGGGAGTGAGTTATACAGAGAGTAATGGATATCTGGGAGTGAGATATTCAGAGAGTAATGGATATCTGAGAGTGTGTTATACAGAGAATAATGGATCTCAGGGAGTATTCACTGGAGCTGCAATACTGCAGTGAAGCCCAGTGCAAACTGACAGAACAACACACTTCGTCTTCCAGGCACCTTACAACCCTCAGGACTCAACACAAAGTTCAACAACTTTAGACTGGGAACTTTCCCCTCCATTTTGACCCCGCTTTGTTTTTTGTTTCCTTGGTTTGTCTCATTGCAAACACCCGTCCCTCCCCCATTTGGCCATCAATCACTTGTTCTTTAGTTTTGCTTTCACTGAGCTCTGATCTTTGATCTCCTATTAACACACTCTGCTATCTTACCACTATGCCACTATCAGCACCTTCTTCAGTCCTTAATGCTATCATTAACACCCCCTTTGTCTTGTGTCCATTACATCTTTGTCAATCCCTCCTGAGCTCCAATTTAGCGCTGACCTTATCTTCTGCTCCATCTTCTCCCACTATATAATCCATTCCATTTGTACCCCTCTTCAGTCCTGAAGAAGAGTCATATGGACTCGAAATGTTAACTGTATTCCTCTCTCCATAGCTGCTGCAGACCTGCAGGCTGGAATTGTACCGCCCGGCCCACCACGGGAGTCAGAACGGGCAAGGGGCGGACCATGGAAAGGTCCATTGACCTCGGGCGGGGCTTTACGGTTTGCGGACGAGTGAGGCCGTAAAATCCCGCCCGCTGAGTTTATTCAGCAGGTTCTGCTCTTATTTCACCCTCTGGGTTGGAATCAAAGCTAAGTTCCAGGCTGAAAGGTCCAATGTCTATAACCCCATGCATATTCCCTCTCCCCTGTAAACCATGTAGAAGTTTAAGGATTTTTATTACAGTTATTTTATTTTGACTTGTATCCACAGTTACTGAACTAGTTCTCAATTATGAATGGGTGGAAGAATGAATAACACACAACATAATAATGAAGATGTCCTTTTTTTTCGGCAGGGTTACTATGCACGTGATGCTCTGGCAAAAAACCTTTATGACCGCTTGTTTACCTGGTTGGTGAACCGAATTAACGAAAGTATCCAGGTAACCGGGCACAGTGCAGATTCTGCGTGAATTAGATTGGGGCTCAATTGGGGCTCAAATGTCAGTATTCCTGTACTATTGGATTAGAACCCTGCAATTACCCAATGCTACTGCCATATTCTAGTGAGATTAGATGGAATACAGTATGAAACATTGAGTCAAATGTATCCACAATTAGGAGTTATATGAGGGGAGTATTATGAACTCCCTAACTGGTTCTGGTGAGTCCAATGTGTTACTGGAAGCTCCCTGGTTCTATGATGAAACAGTTTACCTCAGTGCCCCGGGTTAGAAAACGGTCAGTCACCCTGATCGGTTTCTAGTGATCCCCTCTGTAGCAAAGCACATTTCTGCAGAAACTCCGATTGAGGATAATATTAGGTTGGCTGTGATGCCTCTCACAGTCAAATAGCTGGTCATTTCATTGTTTAGGCTCACATGTGAATGATGGCCATTTGTTGCCAGGTACTGGACTGCTGCTGATGTCTGGGAAACCTTGCTCTAGAATGAGACAATGCCTTCAGGAGAGAAGGGGAGAAGATTGGGAGTTAGGCACTGGAATGGAATAGAAGAGGCTAATAGGATGTCTCGCAAACAAGATTCTGACAAACTAGTTTAATTAGAATGATTTCCATTAAAGGTTCAAGGCAAGATGCAGAGGAAGGTGATGGGAGTGCTGGATATATATGGATTTGAGATTTTGGAGGTAAGTTTGCATTACAATTATTCCTGTAAGAAACTATCCCAGAGCAAGACAGCAATACATAATGACCTGGCAATCCAGTATTACAATGTTACTCATGAGAACTAAGCTGATAACAGCAAATATTCCACAGTATTTACAGCACAGAAACTGGCTCACTTGGGCAAGACACAATAATGTTAGGATCCCCAGCAAAGGTCAGCACCTTCTGGAGAAATTATTGGAAAAAAAGACACATTTTCCCCGCGTTTATTTGAGTTGGTCCAATATCAATACTTTGAATGGATTTTACTTCTGTTTCTAGAGATTGACCGTCTGAAATATCTAAAAGTTTATGTTGATTTATTTCAGCTATAGAAGTTCTGGATGGAGTGGTGTTCATTTGCTCTTAGCGTATATACATTGACTGCTTTTTATTCTGTTTTTGTTCATTTGATTTTCTTCACCACTGAGCGGGGGCAGAGAATAAGCATCTGTCAGTTAGTGGCAATGTAAATTGTTTGGGAGGTGTGAGAAATGATGTGGAGATGCCGGCGTTGGACTAGGGTAAACACAGTAAGAAGTCTCACAACACCAGGTTAAAGTCCAACAGGTTTATTTGGTCGCAAAAGCCACTAGCTTTCGGAGCCTTAAGCCCCTTCTTCAGGTGAATAATTCTTCAGGTGGCACTCACCTGAAGAAGGGGCTTAAGGCTCCAAAAGCTTGTGTGGCGTTTGCTACCAAATAAACCCAAGAACTTTAACCTGGTGTTGTTAAACTTCTTAAAGTGTGAGAAAGCCATTAATTGTTTATTTTCATTCTCACCTCATGTTTTCAGGGAACTGCTGTTTGGTGCCTCCCTTACTCATAAGTCTGACAGCACTCTCATCCCCAAGTCAAAAGATTCTGGGTTCAATTCCCACTGGAAGGACCAGCACAAAAATCGAGGTTGACACTTCCAGTGCAGTGCTGAAGGAGTGCTGCACGGTTGTGAGGTACAGCCTTTCAAATGAGTCATTAAACCAAGGCCCTGATTGCCCTCTCAGCTGTTCATAATAGATTCCACGGCCATTATTGGAAGAAAGGTAGAACAGTGCATTAGCACTGCTGCCTCACAGCACCAGGGTCCCGGGTTTGATTCCGGCCTCAGGTGACTGTCTGTGCAGAGTCTGCATGTTCTCCTCGTGTCTGTGTGGGTTTCCTCCGGGTGCTCCGGTTTCCTCCCACAGTCCAAAGATGTGCAGGTTATGTGGATTGGCCATGCCAGATTGCACCTTAGTGTCCAAACATCTGTAGTTTAGGTGGATTGATCATGCTAAATTGCCCCTTAGTGTCAAAGATGTGTTGGTTAGGGGGATTGGCCATGCTAAATTGCACCTTAGTGTCAGCGGGATTAGCAGGGTAAATACATGGGGTTACGGGGATAGGGCCTGGGTGGGATTGTGGTCGGTGCAGACTCGATGGGCCGAATAGCCTCCTTCTGCACTGTAGGATTCTGTGATTTTAAGCAGGGAAAATATCCCCAGAGATGTGGGGCAAATATTTGTCCCTCAGTCAATATCACTTATAAAAAAGATGTTCCCTCATTCTCAGATTGCTGTTTGTGGGAACTGGCTGTGCGTGAATCAGCAATGTTTCTGACAACAAGCAACACACTTAAAATATTCAATTGGCTATAATGTGTTTGGGATGTGACCTGAGGTTGTGAGAGGTGCTGTAGAAATGCAAGTTTTTTTTCTCTATTTGATTAGTTTATGTACACTTTCAAACCAGCAAATTTCTTCTCATAGAACAACAGTTTTGAGCAGTTTGTTATAAACTACTGCAATGAGAAGCTGCAGCAGATCTTCATTGAACTGACACTGAAAGAGGAGCAGGATGAGTATATACGAGAGGTAAGCTGCCCTTCAATCCTCTTTACATCCAGCTAGATAACTCTATCTATTTAAACTAGACCAGCTGTCCTGACAGTTCAGTAGGTAAATGTGTCACACAGACTGAACCGGGTCTTTCTCCCGTTCAGGAGGCAGATGCTTCAAGTCGCCTCTTTGTGCCTGAGCTAGGTAGACTGACTTTAGCTTATTTGTTGGAGTCCAATTATATGAGTGACTGCGTCACTCAAACATGCCCGAGTCAGGTCTTTGAGAATTGTGCTGTGTCCCAAGCTCCACCCTGACCGACGCTGAATATTATGTTTGTTTTGTTTTTCAGGGGATTAAGTGGACGCAGATCAAATACTTCGACAATACCATCATCTGTGACCTGATCGAAAACGTACTTTAAAAAAAATTTCACTTGTTGTTGTTATTATTATTGTGTTCCCATGCAGAATGTGTGTGTGTGTGTGAGAGAGAGAGGGCGGGATTTTATGGCCTCGTTCATCCTGAAACTGTAAAATCCCATCTGAGGTCAACAGACCTTTCGATGGTCCGCCCCTTGCTGGCTCCGATTCCCGTGGTGGGCGGGAAGGTAAAATTCCAGCCAGAGTGTGTGTGTGTGCGTGTTTGTGTGTATGATACATATTCATCTATAAATGAATTATTTTAATGAGCAAATAACAAAGTCCCTCACACTCAGTTAATAAATGGTAACAAATGAATGAAAACAATCTCCCAGTGTATAACAAGCTGTACAAATGAGGAAGGTCTCACCTCCAATGATTGCTAAATTAGCTAGTCTCAATGACCTCTCCTGGAAAGTGAACATAACGTGAGGACATGATTGAGTCTGGCTGTGATGTGATCACATAGCTTGTGTACACTTGTACATGTAGCACATCCTCTTTAATGAAGTGTAAGAAAGTGCCTGGCACTGAAACTGTATCCCAGCATGAATCAGTCCTTGAGCAGAGATATGATTAAAAATTAGGGGTGGGAAAGGGGAAGAATCATATCGTAAAGAGGTCATTCAATTGAGATGTAACATTGCTTGTCATTGTGCAGGGTAAAAAAGGTATCCTGGCAATGTTGGATGAAGAATGTCTCCGGCCTGGTTTGGTCACTGAATTTACTTTCCTCAAGAAGTTAAACCAGGTCTTTTCCAGCCATCAGCATTTTGAGAGTAAAGAGACAAAGAATTCGAAGCACATCACCGATCTAACACTGACTGACAGCTGCTTCCGTGTGCAGCACTATGCAGGAAAGGTGAGCACTTTAGCCTTTTTGATATTGTCAACTGCTGGTTCAAACTCCTGATACTTTGTAGGTCCATGCTAAGTTCTTCATTTTGACAGCTGTCCGAGTATTGGAACTATCTGATTGTCCATTATTACTGAAAATGAAGACTCATCATCTTGGCCAACACTGAATATGCGACTTATTGAGGGCAGTGTGTTCATGTCTCTGCCTGTAATCAGAAACGACTGACGTTTCCCCATTTCCAAATGTTTTTAGTGACGATGGTTGAGTTTTTTCAGTTTATTTATTAGTTACAAGTAAGGCTTACATTAACACTGCAGTGAAGTTACTGTGAAAATCCCCTAATCGCCACACTCTGGCACCTGTTTGGGTAACACTGAGGGAGAATTTAGCACGGCCAATGCACCTAACCAGCACGTCTTTCAGACTGTGGGAGGAAACCGGAGCACCCGGAGGAAACCCACGCAGACACGGGGAGAACGGGGAGCCTTGCTTGAAAATGAACATGGTGAGGACAGGATCATGTTCACAACAGTCATTTCCAATCTCCTCCGTGGTATCACGACTCACTTGGGTGAGGTACCAAAGGGTGGTTGGCAACTGTGAAACTGCACAGAACACAAGCGAGCAGCTTTGGGAGAGGAGAGAGTGCGAGGAGAAAATGGAATTTTCACATTCATTTTTTTGCATTCCTCCAGGTAACATACAATGTTGCGGAATTCATGGACAAGAACAATGACCTTTTGTATCGTGACCTATCTAAGTCTATGTGGCAGGCCAAACACAAGCTCATTAAGTCCCTTTTCCCTGAAGGGGACCCAAGTAAGACATCATTGAAGAGACCACCAACAGCTGGCTCTCAGTTCAAGGTCTCTGTAAGTGTCCTCATGAAGAATCTTCTGGCTAAAAACCCAAACTATATCAGGTAGGAGTCTCCCTACATTTTACCTTGTTTGAGGGGTTGAGCCAAAGTTGTTCAGTTATGAATAGAACAAATAATGAAATTTCTGAAGATCATGGCACAGTGGTGGGGGAGACTTGCTGTGGTGGATTTGTTGCAGTCACTTTCTCCCCAGTTCAGACTTTCAATCGCCAGTATGTGTTTGTGTGAAGTGCTGTTCTTGCACCTGTCTCAGCCCCCCTGAAAGTTACTGGAAGAACTGCTCAGGCACTCATCTCTGTTCCACTTACCAGCATTGTTTAAAACTAGCGATTGAATTATAGGAATAAAAACTCGTGATGGTGCGGACATTACCTGCTCAGGACCAATGGATGCCTTCTTGTGCCACATCGTACTCTCTCTGCCCATGTCTCCCTAGTCAACAAGCTTTGTGTTTACCAGGGCTGCAGGCCCCTGTGTATGTTTTGTTATTATTCATTCATAGCATACAGGCACTACTGGCATTTACTGCCTATCCTCTAATTGCCCTGAGAAAGTGGTGGTAGACCACCTTCTTGAACCGCTGTACTAGTTTGAAGCAATTGAGTGATTTACTAGACTCACTTTGGAGTCAACCACGTTGGTGTGGGACTGGAGATGGTTAAGGACAGCAGGTTTTGTTCCCTAAAGGACATGTGAACAGGGTGCTCCTAGCACTGATTCTATATAGGTGTAGCATTGCTTCTTTTTGGTGAACTGGTGACCCTGTGGCAGCAAATGGTCCTCCTTGCCTACCCTTCGAGCTCTGCATGTCTAAATTGCAGAATCTCAGCATTTTTCTTTTGTAGTGTTTAATCAAATGTCACCCTAACCTGTGCTCATTCTTCACAGATGTATCAAACCCAATGACACAAAATCCCCAGGACGGTTTGAGGATGATCTGGTGCAATCCCAGGTCAGGTACCTGGGGCTGATGGAGAACGTGCGGGTGAGACGGGCAGGGTACGCCTACCGCCATCCCTACCAGCCCTGCCTGCAGCGGTACAAGATGCTTTGTAAAGAGACGTGGCCAAATTGGAAGGGGAATGACCGGTAAGGACATATCACTGTCGCTCATAACCACTCTCCGTGCAACCGGAATGCAAATGTGTGTCCCAATATCCTAATGACCACAGGAACATAGGCGAGGGAATAGGCTATTCGGCCCCTCGAACCGGCTCTAACATTCAACTAGATCATGGCTGAACCTCTTCCTCAACACCAGTTTCCCCACACTATCCCCATACCCCTCAATATCTTCAATATCTGGAAATCTATTGATCCCTGTTTTGAACATACTCAACGACTGAGCCAGCACAGCCTCCTGGGGTAAAGAATTCTATAGATCTGCTGCCCTGTGAGTGAAGAAATCCCTTCTCATCTCAGTCCAAAATGGCCTACCTCTTATTCTGAGACTGTATTCCCTCATTCTAGAACCCCCACCCCAACCCAGTCTCCTCAATCTCTTCTGAAAGGACATCCTGCCATCCCAGGGATTACTCTGGTGAACCTTCAATGCACTCTCCCTATGGCCAGTAAGTATATCCTCCCTTGGGTAAGGAAACCCAAACTGTACACTATGCTCCAGGTGGAGTCTCACCAAGGCTCTATACAATTGTAGCAAGAATTTGTTATTCCTGTATTCAAATCCTCTTGCAATAAAGGCCAACATACCATTTGCCTTCCTAATTGTTTGCTGCACCTGCATAGTAGCTTTCAGTGACTTATGGACAAGGACACCAGGTCTCTTTGGACATATCTCACTACTTAAGAAATACTCTGCACTTCCAATTTTCCTATCACACTTTTCCATATCATATTCTGTGAGTGTGTACACTACTCAGGAAGGTCCCAGGATGATGCGTAGACTGTGCTAAATTGACTAATCTCACCCAGAAGGGGCAATGTGGATGCTACCATTGGCCTCAGTGTCCCTGAGGTTAACAGTTTGTTGTTGAGTCACTACTTGATGACACTTACTGCTGTGTGCTTATATGTGGAGGACAACATTGGCCTTAACTGATGCCCCACACAGTCGAATTGCCTGGCATCACTCAGCACAATTACACATGAAGAATGGCCTCTTGGGTGAGGTAACAGGCAGCTGCCAGTCCCTGTAGAACTGTACCTTGCGACAGTCCGTGCTTTCAGGAAAGAAGGGCCAGGTCACAATTTAATGAGACTTTGGGGTTCAGAGGGCACCTTTTGTTCACTTACTGGCCTCAAATCAACTCAGAAATTATACACTTCTGTAGTTTGCAGTAATTACCATCTACAGACAATGTGCGAATCAATAAAGAATATTTTATCCAATGATTAACATGTTAAGATCCAGCCTTGCTAACAAAATATGTCACATTTCAAAACCCTGTTTTGAAATCTGTTGTCACTTTGGTAATATTTTTTGTTCATGGGAGCATATAATGGTCATTCCATGTAGCACAAACAGATGCATCATTTCTATACTCTGTCCTTCTTTAAGGGATGGCGTGAGTACCCTTTTAGGAAAATTAAACATACCCTCAGAGGAATACGCATTTGGACGGACAAAGATCTTCATCAAAAATCCACAAACAGTGAGTATTTGACTGAACTATTGGGTGTTAAACGTTGATTACAACACAATCCTAAATATTAAAGAAAGATTTAGTACGTTGACTGGGGAGGGTAATCTCAGCCTTCCCTGAGGTGGTGTCAGTCACTAACTCAAGTCTCTCAGTCCGTTTACTGGAGAAATATCAGGACATTTACTAAGGAACCTCAAACAACATAGAGCAACAAACCACATACAAAAAGAACAATTTTTATAGAACAGTACAGCACAGAACAGGCCCTTCGGCCCACGATGTTGTGCCGAGCTTTATCTGAAACCAAGATCAAGCTATCCCACTCCCTATCATCCTGGTGTGCTCCATGTGCCTATCCAATAACCGCTTAAATGTTCCTAAAGTGTCTGACTCCACTATCACTGCAGGCAGTCCATTCCACACCCCAACCACTCTCTGCGTAAAGAACCTACCTCTGATATCCTTCCTATATCTCCCACCACGAACCCTATAGTTATGCCCCCTTGTAATAGCTCCATCCACCCGAGGAAATAGTCTTTCAATGTTCACTCTATCTATCCCCTTCATCATTTTATAAACCTCTATTAAGTCTCCCCTCAGCCTCCTCCGCTCCAGAGAGAACAGCCCTAGCTCCCTCAACCTTTCCTCATAAGACCTACCCTCCAAACCAGGCAGCGTCCTGGTAAAGCTCCTCTGCACTCTTTCCAGCGCTTCCACATCCTTCTTATAGTGAGGTGACCAGAACTGCACACAATATTCCAAATGTGGTCTCACCAAGGTCCTGTACAGTTGCAGCATAACCCCACGGCTCTTAAACTCCAACCCCCTGTTAATAAAAGCTCCACATCAATAAAAGCTAACACACTATAGGCCTTCTTTACAGCTCTATCCACTTGAGTGGCAACCTTTAGAGATCTGTGGATATGGACCCCAAGATCTCTCTGTTCCTCCACAGTCTTCAGAACCCTACCTTTGACCCTGTAATCCACATTTAAATTTGTCCTACCAAAATGAATCACCTCACATTTATCAGGGTTAAATTCCATTTGCCATTTTTCAGCCCAGCTTTGCATCCTATCTATGTCTCTTTGCAGCCTACAACAGCCCTCCACCTCATCCACTACTCCACCAATCTTGGTGTCATCAGCAAATTTACTGATCCACCCTTCAGCCCCCTCCTCTAAGTCATTAATAAAAATCACAAAGAGCAGAGGACCAAGCACTGATCCCTGCGGCACTCCGCTAGCAACCTGCCTCCAATCCGAAAATTTTCCATCGACCACCACCCTCTGTCTTCGATCAGACAGCCAGTTACCTATCCAATCGGCCAACTTTCCCTCTATCCCACACCTCCTCACTTTCATCATAAGCCGACCATGGGGGACCTTATCAAACGCCTTACTAAAATCCATGTATATGACATCAACTGCCCTACCTTCATCAACACACTTAGTTACCTCCTCAAAAAATTCAATCAAGTTTGTGAGGCACGACTTGCCCTTCACGAATCCGTGCTGACTATCCCGGATTAATCCGCATCTTTCTAAATGGTCGTAAATCCCATCTCTAAGGACCTTTTCCATCAATTTACCAACCACCGAAGTAAGACTAACACTAATTGTGGGAACACGGAGGATAATAAAGCAATGATGAAAAAAACATCAAAAATGTTTGATGTTTGCCCCTTTGCTTTTGTGGCGGAGCATGACTTTCAAAATTGCTCCTGTTAAAAGTCCAGCATTAGTAAAAGATTATCGCTTGCCTGTGATTCTCCCAGAGCCATTTCAACAACTTCTGCCTTTCTGTACAGCTCTTTGACCTGGAAGATCGACGGCGGATTCAAATGGAATTCCTGGCTACCGTGATTCAGAAGACTTACCGTGGCTGGAAATGCCGGACCCACTTCCTCCTGATGAAGAAAAGTCAGATTGTGATCTCTGCCTGGTTCAGGGGGCATAACGTAAGGCCGGATTTCCGTGAGCTGTTGAGACAGATGGGCATTGGGCACCAGGCTTTGTGCAGTACACCAAGGTTCACATCAAAAGACTGCATCAGTGCTTAATTTCGAGCCAAACATTAGCCACCAAATTAAAGATGAAAATATGACCACGTTCCCTCTTTCTCATATTCCCTTTGTTTTGGGGAGGCTGAGAATGAGTTTTGTGCATCGCTGAAGTGTTACCAGAGTTTAGTGCTGGCAGCCAGATTATTTTTCCCATTTCAGCATCAAGCATTCCCAGCCCAGATGAAGAGTTAAACTTCAGTTGTTCCCCGGGAATGCACCTTAATCCCACTGGGAAAAGTGCCCTGTATGGCTCAGTAAACAAAACACCAAGGAAGCATCCTTAGTGATTATTTTTCTTCTCTTTGGAGAATTTAAATTGATTTTTATACATCTGGAAGAAAAAGCTAGCATCAGACCATAAAATTGTCAGGTTGTTGTAAAAACACAGCTGTCTCACATATGTCCCTTTAAGGAAGGAAACTGGCCATCTTTAGCTGATCAGTCCCACACCAAAACCATTGATTCTTAATTGCCCTGTGAAGCAGCCAAGGAGAAGGCTCACCACCACTTTCTCAGGGCAACAAGGGATAGACACTAAATGCTGACCTTGTCAGTGACACTCTCACCCCCAGTTTAAATAAGATCTACTGATACTCACTGCTGGCTCAAACACAAAAAATGGCTCTTTGGCCGTGGTAATGGTGGGCTGGTGCAGTTCGTGGGCTGTAAACCAGCAAGTGTCAGTGACTTTGGGAGAACAGAGGAGAATATTAGCTTGGGAGGGAAAAAAACACACCGATTGAAACCAAACTCAGCAGAAAGGTTCTTTAACAAGTGATAACATCTTGTGACTCTTATTTTTTTCATCCTGGTAGCAACAAAAGAAATATAAAAAATTGAAGAGAGCCACCATCCTCCTTCAGGCCTGGACCAGGGGTTGGAAGGTGAGTACTGCTTTACTTCCTGTCAGAGTATAAATTGTCTTGTAAAAGCCTGGGAACTACAGGCCAGTGAGCCTCACATCTGTGGTGGGTAAGTCGTTGGAAGGTATTTTGAGAGACAGGATCTACAGGCATTTAGAGACGCAAGGACTGATTAGGGACAGTCAGCATGGCTTTGTGAGTGGGAAATCATGTCTCACAAATTTGATTGAGTTTTTTGAAGGGGTAACCAAGAAGGTAGATGAGGGCAGTGCAGTTGATGTTGTCTACATGGACTTTAGCAAGGCCTTTGACAAGGTACCGCATGGTAGGTTGTTGCATGAGGTTAAATCTCATAGGATTCAGGGTGAGGTAGCTAAATGGATACAAAATTGGCTTAATGATAGAAGACAGAGGGCGGTTGTCGAGAATTGTTTTTCAAACTGGAGACCTGTGACCAGCAGTGTGCCTCAGGGATCAGTGCTGGGTCCACTGTTATTTGTCATTTATATTAATGATTTGGATGAGAATATAGGAGGCATGGTTAGTAAGTTTGCAGATGACACCAAGATTGGTGGCATAGTGGACAGTGAAGAAGGTTATCTCGGATTGCAACGGGATCTTGGTCAATTGGGTCAGTGGGCTAACGAATGGCAGATGGAGTTTAATTTAGATAAATGTGAGGTAATGCGTTTTGGTAGATTGAACCAGGGCAGGACTTACTCAGTTAATGGTAGGTCATTGGGGAGAGTTACAGAATAAAGAGATCTAGGGGTACATGTTCATAGCTCCTTGAAAGTGGAGTCACAGGTGGGCAGAGTGGTGAAGAAGGCATTCGGCATGCTTGGTTTCATTGGTCAGAACATTGAATACAGGAGTTGGAATGTCTTGTTGAAGTTGTACAAGACATTGGTAAGGCCACACTATACTGTGTGCAATTCTGGTCACCCTATTATAGAAAGGATATTATTAAACCAGAAAGAGTGCAGAAGAGATTTACTAGGATGCTGCCAGGACTTGATGGTTTGAGTTATAAGGAGAGGCTGGATAGACTGGGACTTTTTTCTCTGGAGCGTAGGAGGCTTAGGGGTGATCTTATAGAGGTCTATAAAATAATGAGGGGCAGAGATTAACTAAATAATCAATATCTTTTCCCAAAGTAGGGGAGTCTAAAACTAAAGGATATAGGTTTAAGATGAGAGGGGAGAGATACAAAAGTGTTCAGAGGGGAAATTTTTTCACACAGAGGGTGGTGAGTGTCTGGAACAAGCTGCCAGAGGTAGTCGTAGAGGCGGGTACAATTTTGTCTTTTAAAAAGCATTTAGACAGTTACATGGGTACGATGGGTATAGAGGGATATGGGCCAAGTGCGGGCAATTGGGATTAGCTTAGGGGTTTAAAAAAAAGGGCAGCATGGACAAGTTGGGCCGAAGGGCCTGTTCCCATGCTGTAAACCTCTATGACTCTAAAAGAGTATTCTTATCCAGTCAAACTAGAACAGGGTATAGATACATTATTTACACTTCCATCTGTCGCTCGATACATTTGTCGTTTCTCACTTCCCTCGAGTGAGAACATTGGCAGATTAACTGTAAGCCCCCCACCCGACTGCCAACCACAACCCTGAGCCAATTGATAGGGAGACCAATTATAGCAAACCCACGATACTGTCGCTGAAATAAGCAGCTGCAGCACAGAGCCAGGATCAAACCTGGAGTTTGCCAGCCTGATGGTTCTGTGCCACACCCAAGTAGTGTATTTCCCAATGGTGCCCTTTGAACAGATACCTGCAGTGAGCTGCATAAAGCTTTTGAGGTGCTTCCATTGACTGACAACCGTTTATAGTGTTTAGAATGAATCATCCTCTGCCAGCACAACTCACTGTAACAGGTTTACAGCATGACAACTGACTGGAAACCGACAAAGTCAACAGAGTGTGTTTGTACAGAGATGAATTTAAAATTAATCCAGTCAAAAGGGACTCTGTAACAACATGACCTATGAGAACAAGCTTCAGTCGTTTATCTCTCATCATGTGAAGCCCTAGACGACAGCTGTCACTCATCATTTAACTTTTAAACCTTTACAATAATCATAGAATCCCTGCAGTGCAGAAAGAGGCCATTCAGCCCATTGAGTCTGCTACAAATGAACTGAATGGAAGTGAGGTAATTTAAAAATGGTAATGCATGGCTAGCCCGAGCTTTTGATCACCTGTCCTAATATCTCTGTGGATTGGTGTCAATGTTTTGTGTGATTTATGCTCCCGGTTTTGCATTTGGGATGTGTAACTATGTTAAACGTGCTGCATAAATGCAATTTGTTGTTGTTCTAGTCGACCTTCTCTTCTATCATTGGGTAAGATTCCATTCTCTCACTCCAGGTCCGTAAACTCCAGAGAGATCTTAAGCAGGAGAAGCGTCGTATTGTAGCTGCCACCATCATTGCAGCTGTCTGGCGTGGCTACCAGGTAACGGGAGAGTGCGGAGCACTCATTAAATCCTGACCCAGTCTGAATGTAACCTCTAGCCAAATCAGCTTTACTCACTCTCTGCTTTAGTCTGCTGCTCCATTTATTATGAATTGAATTACAGGTGTATCCCCCATACCCTTAACATCATCCCTGGTAGCACAAATTCTTGATGTGGAGATGCCGGCGTTGGACTGGGGTAAACACAGTAAGAAGTTTAACAACGCCAGGTTAAAGTCCAACAGGTTTATTTGGTAGCAAAAGCCACACAAGCTTTCGGAGCTCCAAGCCCCTTCAAGGGGCTTGGAGCTCCGAAAGCTTGTGTGGCTTTTGCTACCAAATAAACCTGTTGGACTTTAACCTGGTGTTGTTAAACTTCTTACAGCACAAATTCTTAACATTTGTAATGATGAATTTGAGATATTTTTCACCCTGCCAGAATGGTTCACTGTTAGTTGTGGCTCAGGGGGTAGCACTCATAACTTTGAGTCAGAAGATCATGGGTTCAATTCCAGAGACTTGAACATATCATCAATGTTGACACTCTAGTACAGCACTGAGGGAGTGCAGCGCTGAGAGAGTGCAGCGTGGTAGTAGATGCCACCTTTCGGGTGAGCCATTAAGCACATCTGCCCTTTTAGGTGGACATGAAAGATCACACAGCCACTATTTCAAAGATGAACAAAGGAGTTTCTCTGGGGTCCTGGTGCCAATATTTGCCCCTCAACAAAAATTGTTAAAACAAACAAAACTAAATGTAATATCTTCAAATTTGCAGATGTTACGAAGCTGGGTGGGAGGGTGAGCTGTGAGGAGGACGCAGAGATGCTTCATTGTGATTTGGACAAGTTGACTGAATGGACAAATGCACAGCAGATGAAGTACAATGTGGATAAATGTGAGCTTATCCACTTTGTTAGCAAAAACAAGGAGGTAGATTATTATCTGAATGATTATAGATTGAGAGAGGGGATTGTGCAACGAGTCCTGGGTGTCCTCGTACACCAGTTGCTGAGAGTAAGCATGCAGGTGCAGCAGCAGTGAAGAAGGAAAATGGTATGTTGACCCTTCATAGCGAGAGGATTTGAGTACAGGAGCAGGGATGTGTTGTTACAATTATACAGGGTGTTGGTGAGGCCACACCTAGAGTATTGTGTGCAGTTTTGGTCTCCTTCTCTGAGGAAGGATGTTCTTGCTGTAGATAGAGTACAAAGTTTACCAGACTGATTCCTGAGATGGCAGGACTGACGTATGAGGAGAGATTGAGTCAGTTAGGATTATATTTGCTGAAGTTAAGAAGAATGAGGGGGAATCTCATAGAAACCTATAAAATTCTAACACGACTAGACAGGGTAGATGCAAGGATGTTACTAATGGTGGGGGAGTCCAGAACCAGGGGTCACAGTCTGAGGATACAGGGTAAGCCGTTTGGGACAGAGATGAGGAGACATTTCTTCATCCAGGGAGTGGTCAGCCTATGGAATTTGCTACCACAGAAAGTAGTTAAGGCCAAAACATTGAATGTTTTTGAGAAGCAGTTAGATATAGTACTTGAGGTGAAGGTAATCAAAGGATATGGGGAGGGGGAAGGCAGATTCAGGCTGTTGAGTTGGATGATCAGCCATGATCATAATGAATGGCAGAGCAGGCTCGAAGGGCTGAATGGCCTCCTCCTGCTTCTAGTTTCTATCTGAATGACCACAGGATACCCTAAAGTGCTTTGCAGCCAATGAAATACTTTTGAAGTTTATTCATGTTTGTAATGTAGGAAATGTGTGAGCCAATTTGTACACAGCAAACTCCCACAAACAGCAAAGTGAGAATGACCAGATCGTTCTTTTTAAGTCCGCTTTCCAATAGCCCTTCTGATGGCTGTTTGGTCCTGTCTACTAGCTGTTGGTGGTTTGTGTACATGCACATCTGAACCACAGGTCCAATTCTGTCACATTTCAGAAAATGTTCTGAGTTGGCTTTCAGTGGATGACCCTCACATTGAATTGCATTTCCCATCATTTTGCCCATTTAATCTATCAATGTCCCTTTGTGACTTCCTGTTCCCCCCTGCACTGCTTACTGTGCCTCCCAGTTTAATGTCATCTTCAACATTGGCTAGACCAAGAGACTAGAGAGGGATTTTCAATCAGACAACAATGTTTTTTCTGTTCAGAGTGCGAGAGAGGAGTTAGTGGGGTTGTTAGCTATGGTCACTTGCGATTTAATCTGTTTCATTTCCTTCAGTGACATATATCAGTGGTTCTCAAACTGAGATCCACAGAGTCCTTCCAGGAGGTCCGTGATACCTGGCTGGGAGATGTGAGCCACCACCCTAGGCATTGTAGTCAAGAGAAAATATGTGAGCAGCGGCTAGAGGCATCCTTTGCTTCTATTCTCTGGCTGCTTTTGTAGTGATGTACTTAGCCTATGCTCCCTCCTCTTCTCACCATTCCCTGCTACCACAGTGTTCCTGCTCTCCCTCTCCTCCCCTCGGTGCTTTCTCTGGGCTCCTGTTCCTTCCACCCCACGCTCCTGCCAAGAATACTGCAGTGAGAAGCAAGCACACCCATCTCACTGATATGTGCAAATAAATACCTGTTTTCTTAAAAGCATTATCAATCACTTTACATGCAGCGTTTTCATATACTGAGTATTATATGGTCGTGATTCGGCGGAGGGGGGCTCTATGATTATCCATTCGAAATGGGTTCTTCAACCAAAGATTTGAGAACTGCTGCCATAAATGACACTGACTGTGGAACTGAACTAGTGGAAAATCTGCATTTATCTTTGAATTTTAATGAACAGATAAACTGTACACAGCACCCTCAACACTTATTATCCTTTGTTTGTGACCTCAGGTGCGAAGATGTCACAGGAAGTACTTCAAAAGTAATGCTTCGAAGACAATCCGTAACTTCATAACGTCTTCAATTGTGAGTTACTGCTGCCTGCATTGTATTTAACAGTTGGTCACTTTATGCATTTATGAAGTGGAGGCTGTCAGTGCAGGGGCACAGAACACTGGCTTCTTTGCATCTAGTGTTTGTGATGAGCACTCCTGGGTATACTATGTCCCAACATCAAACTGATCTCCAAGTTCAACAGATCACTCTCTACAGGAGGACCACTCAGTAGATTACTCCTGAGAGTGAGACATTTCCATATTTCACACCAGTTAACTTAGTGACCTCTGTGAATGAGATTGTCCAATAATGCCAAATCATGAACCATTCTCTCCTGTGGATTTGTATCTGCTGGGAACTGGGTTGTCAATTACAGCCAATAATAACTTTGTTTCTTTAATGGATCCACATTTTGCTAACCTCTAAAACATGTTTTCCCTTTTCACCTGCTGAGTTCCCCACTATTCCAAGTCCTACTCTGGCTGTGGGATGATCTAGGTGATGGATGTCTCTGCAGTTGTTGATAAGCGGGAATAAGATGTTGTCAGTATTTCTGTCTTTCTATCCTGCACCATCCCCAGATACTCCAGCTACTGAGATTGGGACTGTGTACCCCTCAGGAAAACCTGAGCAGACCACGTGGCGTAAGATCAGAGACTGGCAGGGAAGCAGCAACTTACCAACACTGGGAGCTCCCAGTCTCGGCCAGAGAGAAGCAGAGAGATGCACTATCCTCCCAGGGTACTCTCATGTTCCTTCTAGAGTGTAGAGCCTGAAAGGAGGTCAGTTGTCTATCCTCTCAGAGACGATATGATGCAGAGCACTGAATGATCCAGAGGTGGAATGAGTATTATTGTTAAGATACCAAGAAATATGTTGGCACCTGATATAGCCTTCGCAACACAATTTACTGAGTCTTGCGTGTATATTATAGGACAGCAAAGTTTAAAAATATAAAGCAACACACTAACTTTCTTTTCTTTCATCCCTCAAGATACAAAAGTACCTTCTTGGTCTAAAGAACACATTACCCTCAATGTCTCCAACAGACAGGAAGTGGCCAGCATTGCCTTATCTCTTCTTGGATAAAGCTCACCAAGAATTGAAGAGGATCTTTTGGCTCTGGAAGGTGAAAAAGTGAAACCATGCAGCCTTCAGACGAAGATGCTGATATCTGCAGTTCTAGTCTACCCCTCCATTACTGGGCAGCAGCATTATATAATAGGCCACTTTGCTGAATGCAGAACAAATACATCACAATGAGAGGAAGCCATTCACTCCCTCAAACCTGTTTCACCACCAAATAAGATCAAGGCTGATTTGTATGTTAATTTCATCTACCCATCCTGCTTCCATACCCTAACCCCACCCCACCCCACACCTCCTCCCAACAAAATCCTATCAGTCTCAGTCCTGAACGTTTCAACTGACTTCTGGTCTCACTAGCTATTTGAGGGGGGGGGGAAAGAGTTCCAGATTTCCACTCCACTTTGTGTGACATCACCCCTGAACAGCATAGTTCAATATTTAAGGATTTGCCCCCTTGTTCTGGACACTTGCCCTCTTCAACCCCCGCATTCAGAAAAAATAGTTTGTATCGACCCTACCGCGTCCTTTAATCATCTTAAACACCTCGATCAGATCACCCCCTTAATTTCCTATACTGAAAGGAATACAAGTCTGTGCAACCTGTACTTGTAAGTTAATTCCACCTTTCCCTTGAGGAATTGAATCTATCTTGTACTTTAAGACACCCCTTAAAACCCACCTTTATGACCAAGCTTTTGGTTACCTGCCCTAATTTCTCATGTAACTCAGTGTCAACTTTTGTCTGATTACACTCCTGTGAAGCATCTGGAGACGTTTCACTGCATTGAAAGCACTGTATAAATGCAAGTTTCTGTTATTGTTAAACTGATAGGCAGTGCACCCTGAAAAGACTATACTAGATCTGGTAATAGAGTCATAGAGGTTTACAGCATGGAAACAGGCCCTTCGGCCCAACTTGTCCATGCTGCCCTTTTTTTTAAAAACCCCTAAGCTAATCCCAATTGCCCGCATTTGGCCCATATCCCTCTATACCCATCGTACCCATGTAACTATCTAAATGCTTTTTATCTTTTAAAAGATAAAATTGTACCCGCCTCTACTACTACCTCTGGCAGCTTGTTCCAGACACTCACCACCCTCTGTGTGAAAAACTTTGCCCCTCTGGACACTTTTGTATCTCTCCCCTTAAACCTATGCCCTCTAGTTTTAGACTCCCCTACCTTTGGGAAAAGATATTGACTATCGAGCTGATCTATGCCCCTCATTATTTTATAGACCTCTAGAAGGTCACCCCTCAGCCTCCTACACTCCAGAGAAAAAAGTCCCAGTCTATTGAGCCTGTCCTTATAACTCAATCCATCAAATCCCAGTAGCATCCTAGTAAATCTCTTCTGCGCTCTTTCTAGTTTAATAATATCCTTTCTATAATAGGGTGACCAGAATTGCACACAGTATTCCAAGTGTGGCCTTACCAATGTCTTGTACAACTTCAACAAGACGTCCCAACTCCAGTATTCAATGTTCTGACCAATGAAACCAAGCATGCCGAATGCCTTCTTCACCACTCTGTTCACCTGTGACTCTACTTTCAAGGAGCTATTAACATGTACCCCTAGATTTCTTTGTTCTGTAACTCTCCCCAACGCCCTACCATTAATTGAGTAAGTCCTGCCCTGGTTCAATCTACCAAAATGCATCACCTCGCATTTGTCTAAATTAAACTCCATCTGCCATTCGTCAGCCCACTGGCCCAATTGATCAAGATCCCGTTGCAATTGGAGATAACTTTCTTCACTGTTCACTATGCCACCAATCTTGGTGTCATCTGCAAACTTACTAACCGTGCTTCCTATATTCTCATCCAAATCATTAATATAAATGACATGTGCAGTGAGACAGGATTAATTAATAACCTTATTGTGAAGGTGCCTTTAGGTAGAGGTGATCATAATATGATTGAATGTCACACTCAGTTTGAGGGAGAGGGGGGGTGAACCTAAGATTAGTATTTTAAACTTAAATAAGGGCAATTATGAGGGCATGAGGACAGAGCTGGGTAAAGTGAACTGACAAGTTCAGTAGAGGTGCAGTGCAGACATTTAAGGAGATATTCCGAAAACTCAGAAAAGATACTTTCTAGTGAGAAGGAAAGACTAAAAGGACAAACCATCCGTGGCTAAGGAAGTTAAAGATGGTATCAAATTGAAAGAAAAAAACATATTATTCCACAAAGATGAGTCAGGTCAGAAAACAGGACAGAATACAAAAAACAGCAAAGAGTGACTAAAACATTACTAGGGAGGGAGAAATATAAGAGAAAGATATCTCGAAGTATTAAATAGATAGTAAGAGTTTCTACAGGTATATAAAAGGGAAAAGAGAAGTCAGCATCAGTTCTCCAGAGTGAGAATGGGGAATTTATCATGGAAAATAAGGAAATGGCAAATAAATTGAACAGATATTTTGCATTTGTCTTCGTGTAGAGGAAACAAATAACATCCCACAAATAATTGTGAATCAGGAGGTGAAAGGGAGGAAGGAACTTAAAACAAATACAATCACCAGGGAAAGGGTAATGAGAACATTACTAAAAGCTGACAAGTCCCAGGTACTGATGGCCTTTATCCTTGGGTCTTGAAAGAAGTGGTTGCTAAGATAGTAAATGGTTTTGGTTTTAATTTTCCAAAATGTTCTAGATTCTGGAAAGGTCCCATCAGATTGGAAAATAGCGAATGTAGCTCCTCTATTTCCCGATAAAAGCAAGATTATTTCTGCAAAATGCAGCCAGTGGAGGATGGTTCTAGCGTACACATTGTGTTTATAAAATCATTCCCAGTGACTTACATCAGAGTGATCTCCAAGCGTGATTAATGGGAGAATGATCTGAACATCTCAATTCTGGCCAGGAATAGCAGTCATTATATTTGTTGCTCCTACAGGAATGATGTTGAACACAACCATCCCATCTATACAGCAATAGAACAAAATTCTGGGACCTCAGCTGGCTGTTTTGGCTCACCATAAATAGAGCATTTTAAACAGTGTAACCGTTAACTTTGAAATTGATATTGATGTGAATGGCATGTTGGCCAGAGATAGAATCATAGAAACCCTACAGTACAGAAAGAGGCCATTCGGCCCATCGAGTCTGCACTGACCACAATCCCACCCAGTCCCTACCCCCATATCCCTACATATTTACCCACTAAACCCTCTAACCTACACATCTCAGCACACTGAGGACAATTTTAGCATGGCCAATCAACCTCACCCGCACATCTTTGGACTGTGGGAGGAAACCGGAGCACCCGGAGGAAACCCATGCAGACACGAGGAGAATGTGCAAACTCCACACAGACAATGACCCAAGCCGGGAATCGAACCCAGGTCCCTGGAGCTGTGAAGCAGCAGTGCTAACCACTGTGCTACTGTGCCGCCCACTGTCCATTTTAAACCTGGACATTTTAAGTGGTGGGAACCATACTTGTTTGTGTTGACTAATTGTTAAATTATCTCTCACTTCATGATTTTAGTGCAAGAAATACAGGGTGACAATCTCAAACCAGAGGAAAGCAGAACTGGAAGAGAAGCTGTATGCCAGTGAACTCTTCAAGGATAAGAAAGCCTCATATGGCCCCAGGTAATAGAAAACTCTTCCAGTTCCTCGATCTTCACATTACTGATGACTATTACTCAGCTGCAGTGCTGCTTCGGCCAGAGGCTCAGAGACCTGGGCCTTTGTCAACGCCTCATGAAATAGTCAGCCTACCCATACAGGTTAGAACATAGAACATAGAACATTACAGCGCAGAACAGGCCCTTCGGCCCACGATGTTGCACCGACCAGTTAAAAAAAAAAAAACTGTGACCCTCCAACCTAAACCAATTTCTTTTCGTCCATGAACCTATCTACGGATCTCTTAAACGCCCCCAAACTAGGCGCATTTACTACTGATGCTGGCAGGGCATTCCAATCCCTCACCACCCTCTGGGTAAAGAACCTACCCCTGACATCGGTTCTATAACTACCCCCCCTCAATTTAAAGCCATGCCCCCTCGTGCTGGATTTCTCCATCAGAGGAAAAAGGCTATCACTATCCACCCTATCTAAACCTCTAATCATCTTATATGTTTCAATAAGATCCCCTCTTAGCCGCCGCCTTTCCAGCGAAAACAATCCCAAATCCCTCAGCCTCTCCTCATAGGATCTCCCCTCCATACCAGGCAACATCCTGGTAAACCTCCTCTGCACCCTCTCCAAAGCCTCCACATCCTTCCTGTAATGTGGGGACCAGAACTGCACACAGTACTCCAAGTGCGGCCGCACCAGAGTTGTGTACAGTTGCAACATAACGCTACGACTCCTAAATTCAATCCCCCTACCAATAAACGCCAAGACACCATATGCCTTCTTAACAACCTTATCTACTTGATTCCCAACTTTCAGGGATCTATGCACACATACACCTAGATCCCTCTGCTCCTCCACACTATTCAAAGTCCTCCCGTTAGCCCTATACTCAACACATCTGTTATTCCTACCAAAGTGAATTACCTCACACTTCTCCGCATTAAACTCCATCCGCCACCTCTCGGCCCAACTTTGCAACCTGTCTAAGTCTTCCTGCAAACTACGACACCCTTCCTCACTGTCTACCACACCACCGACTTTGGTGTCATCAGCAAATTTGCTAATCCACCCAACTATACCCTCATCCAGATCATTAATAAATATTACAAACAGCAGTGGCCCCAAAACAGATCCCTGAGGTACACCACTTGTAACCGCACTCCATGATGAATATTTACTATCAACCACCACCCTCTGTTTCCTATCCGCTAGCCAATTCCTGATCCAATTTCCTAGATCACCCCCAATCCCATACATCTGCATTTTCTGCAGAAGCCTACCATGGTGAACCTTATCAAACGCCTTACTAAAATCCATATATACCACGTCCACTGCCTTGCCCCCATCCACCTCCTTGGTCACTTTCTCAAAAAACTCAATAAGGTTAGTAAGGCACGACCTACCTGCCACAAAACCATGCTGACTATCACCTATCAATTCATTACTCTCCAAATAACTATAAATCCTATCCCTTATAATTTTTTCCAACATCTTGCCGACAACAGAAGTGAGACTCACCGGTCTATAATTCCCGGGGAAGTCTCTGTTCCCCTTCTTAAACAATGGGACAACATTCGCTAACCTCCAATCTTCTGGTACTATACCAGAGGCCAACGACGACCTGAAGATCAGAGCCAGAGGCTCTGCAATCACTTCTCTTGCCTCCCAGAGAATCCTTGGATAAATCCCATCCGGACCAGGGGATTTATCTATTTTCAGACCCTCCAGAATATCCTGCACATCCTCCTTATCAACTGTAATACTGTCTATTCTACTCCCTTGCAACCCAGTGTCCTCCTCAGCTATATTCATGTCCCCTTGCGTGAACACCGAAGAGAAATATTGGTTCAATGCTTCACCAATCTCCTCCGGTTCCACACATAACTTCCCTCTGCCATCTATAACTGGCCCTAAACTTGCCCTAACCAACCTGGTTGGCAAACTTACTCTTCTAGTCTGCTCTACAACGTATAACTTCCCCAGATATCATGGGTGATCAGAGGCAAAGCTACAAACAGCCAACTTAAAACAAGTTCTTTCTATTGTTTCATCCTTCCACCTTGTGACCAGTGCTCAAATATTTATACACCCAAACAAATGGGTGTTACCAGCCCAGTAATCCTTCCAGTTCCTATTATCAGAATGTTGCCCTGTGACCATCCTCCTGCCAACCCAAAACCACATGAACAGCTATTCCTGGCATCTTTTCAGTATTTCCAAGGTTATGGCAGAAGATTGAGCGAACCTCACGGCAATTCTCCTCCCAGATGTGCATTCAGGTCAGTCATGTAGTATAGGGTCTGGCACATAAAGGGTTCTCACAACACCAGGTTAAAGTCCAACAGGTTTATTTGGTAGCAAATACCATAAGCTTTCGGAGCGTGCTGCTCCTTCGTCAGATGGAGTGGTTATCTGTTCTCCAACAGTGCACACACACAGAAATCAAGTTACAGAATACTAATTAGAATGCAAATCTCTACAGCCAGCCAGGTCTTAAAAGGTACAGATAATGTGGTTGGAGGGAACATTAAACACAGGTTAAAGAGATGTGTATTGTCTCCAGACAGAACAGCTGGTGAGATTATGCAAGACCAGGGGCAAGCTGTGGGGGTTACTGATAATGTGACATAAATCCAACCACTTGGTCACAGGGCAACATTCTGATAATAGGAACTGGAAGGATTACTGGGCTGGTAACACCCATTTGTTTGGGTGTATAAATCTCGATGTGGAGATGCCGGCGTTGGACTGGGGTAAACACAGTAAGAAGTTTAACAACACCAGGTTAAAGTCCAACAGGTTTATTTGGTAGCAAAAGCCACACAAGCTTTCGGAGCTGCAAGCCCCTTCTTCAGGTGAGTGGGAATTCTGTTCACAAACAGAGCATATAAAGACACAGACTTAATTTACATGAATAATGGTTGGAATGCGAATACTTACAACTAATCAAGTCTTTAAGAAACAAAACAATGTGAGTGGAGAGAGCATCAAGACAGGCTAAAAAGATGTGTATTGTCTCCAGACAAGACAGCCAGTGAAACTCTGTGGGGGTTACAAATAATGTGACATGAACCCAACATCCCGATTGAGGCCGTCCTCGTGTGTGCGGAACTTGGCTATCAGTTTCTGCTCAGCGACTCTGCGCTGTCGTGTGTCGCGAAGGCCGCCTTGGAGAACGCTTACCCGAATATCAGAGGCCGAATGCCCGTGACCGCTGAAGTGTTCCCCAACAGGAAGAGAACAGTCTTGCCTGGTGATTGTCGAGCGGTGTTCATTCATCCGTTGTCGCAGCGTCTGCATAGTTTCCCCAATGTACCTCAACCGGGATATTGGGTTCATGTCACACTATTTGTAACCCCCACAGAGTTTCACTGGCTGTCTTGTCTGGAGACAATACACATCTTTTTAGCCTGTCTTGATGCTCTCTCCACTCACGTTGTTTTGTTTCTTAAAGACTTGATTAGTTGTAAGTATTCGCATTCCAACCATTATTCATGTAAATTGAGTTTGTGTCTTTATATGCTCTGTTTGTGAACAGAATTCCCACTCACCTGAAGAAGGGGCTTGCAGCTCCGAAAGCTTGTGTGGCTTTTGCTACCAAATAAACCTGTTGGACTTTAACCTGGTGTTGTTAAACTTCTTACTGTGTATAAATCTCACCAGCTGTTCTGTCTGGAGACAATACACATCTCTTTAACCTGTATTTAATGTTCCCTCCAACCACATTATCTGTACCTTTTAAGATTTGGCTGGCTGTAGAGATTTGCATTCTAATTAGTATTCTGTAATTTGATTTCTGTGTCTGTGCACTGTTGGAGAACAGAGACCACTCCATCTGACGAAGGAACAGCAAGCTCCGAAAGCTTATGGTATTTGCTACCAAATAAACCTGTTGGACTTTAACCTGGTGTTGTGAGACTTCTTACTGTGCTTACCCCAGTCCAACGCCGGCATCTCCACAACATAAAGGGTTAACATGAGACTAAGTACAGTACTGCCCAGACAGTGATGTAAGAGAGTGCATGACTCACACCTCAGGGTCATTCTAGCAAATAAATACGTACTGTTGAACTGCCCAAGACTATGAATATCTCGATGAGATACGCCTTACGACAAGTCATGCTATCATTTTCAGGCTAACAGTGGAAACTGTGCATGTCCAATAGCTCAAACATCAGAGGACGATTGTGCCTGTGAAGTTTGTACCCGTGCCTTTTGCTGCCAATCTTATTCTCATTGATGCAGTTACCTCCTTTTACGAGTTCATTGACTCGGCCCAAGTTCAGGGAATTCTGTGTACGATTTATTGCATTGTGGGATATTCCCCGTGGCTTTACTTTTGAATATTTGTTAATTTACTTGTGTTTGTCTGATCTTGCTTCCATAATCCATTTGATTAAGATTTAATCTCTTTCTGTGATCTTGTCAGTGTGTCTCAGCCTTTCAAAGGACAGTATTTGGATGCTCAGAAAAGGGCCAAATACCAGAAACTAGCCAGTGGCATAGAGGGGAAGTTACTTATGATGGACACAGCCACGAAAATTAACAGAAAGGACGGAAAGGTAAGGAGAAAAACAGCAGTCACAGCTCAGAGCTGCTGCGATAAATAAAATGGGGAGACACAAGACCAGGAGATGCCTGCGTGGAGCTTGCTGATGTGGGGAGTTGAAATAGCATTCTACAAGTTGGTGTTGTGAATTGCTCTCCTGCTTGGCACTGGGCTCAGTAACACTTTTATCTTCCTTGTTCCATCCTCATGTTATCAGGGTACACTGCTTCTTTTTTTCCCCTCTTTCTGACCTGCTGCCAGACCTGCATTTTCTATTCTTATTGCATCCATACTGTATTTAATGATTTGGACTATTAATCTTGTAAATGTGCTATTTCCATTCCAGCATTCTCCAAGGATCTTAATGATGACAAACAGCTACTTTGCCCTCGTTGATGCAAAATCCTCCCAAATTAAAACACTGATCAAAATGAATGAGATCAAGAGCATCTCTATGAGTAAGCGTAAAGATGGACTATTTGTGCTACATCTAGTGGAGGTGAGCATGGCTTAAAGCTGGGATGTGATAGCAAGCTTTCAAATATTGATGAATGAATATTCTGCCAAGATCCAGGAACCAACAGTATGAGGGAGAATGGGTACTTCATGTCATCCAGCCCGGGTCCCATTAGAAAATATACAGTCTGATCCCTTCTCCACTTGGTTTACAACCTGAACTCTACCAACTGATACACAGCAAGGGAAGGAATGAAAAAATAACAGTGATGAATGAAAGGATAGGGCACTGACATCTCCTTGCTAGTCAGCAATATTGATGCCAGTCTGGAAACATACTGACCATCCAATTGCTTGCCATTCAATAAGTTTAGATGATAAAAAAGGAATTTACATTTTAAGGAAAGCACAATGCACTAATCTTAAATCCACACCATGTCACTTGAACATCAGTCATAGTGAAATAAATGTGCAGATTTGATATTTTAATGCACTATATGGCCCAAAACTTGGAAACAAATGCAGGTAGTTTCTTGCTGGTATTCTGTTCATTACAATTCAAAATAGACTGGTTTGAAGCACAGATGTTTCTGAAACTGATAAATTTACCATGGAAAATGAAGGAGCAATATCAGTTTTTGCAGTAAAATCCAAGGCAACTTCAGCATTATAAACTTTTAAAGAATGATTTCTGTTAGTTTATAGGTATGAAATCAGGTTAGTGCTATTTTTAGTAATTAATAACACTACTTTTAAAATCAGAGAAGTGCAGGTTTGACAGAGGGGCTTCACCACTTAGAAATTAAGTGACTAAAATGGAAAAATATATTTTAATCTAATTCCCTTCAACTTGCCAGAATTCTTCTAGTGGAGTGAAGGGAGACTTCCTCTTAAACAGTGACCACCTAGTGGAGCTGACCACCAAACTACATCGCTCAATACTGGATGCAACACAGCAAAGGATAAACCTCAAGATGGCGGATGAGTAAGTAAAACAAATCAATTAGGTGTAGCTGGAGGTCCCTTCATTTCCACTGATGTTCTTTTTCTTTGTTTTGTAATTTTCTTAAGCTCCTCAAGATGGGAGTTTTAGTTTTGGGGAATGGAAGACAAATTGATTCACGGCACACAAACACTCCCAGGACAGGTACAGCATGGGGTTAGATACAGAGTAAAGCTCCCTCTACACTGTCCCCATCAAACACTCCCAGGACAGGTACAGCACGGGGTTAGATACAGAGTAAAGCTCCCTCTACACTGTCCCCATCAAACACTCCCAGGACAGGTACAGCACGGGGTTAGATACAGAGTAAAGCTCTCTCTACACTGTCCCCCATCAAACACTCCCAGGACAGGTACAGCACGGGGTTAGATACAGAGTAAAGCTCCCTCTACACTGTCCCCATCAAACACTCCCAGGACAGGAACAGCACGGGGTTAGATACAGAGTAAAGCTCCCTCTACACTGTCCCCATCAAACACTCCCAGGACAGGTACAGCACGGGGTTAGATACAGAGTAAAGCTCTCTCTACACTGTCCCCCATCAAACACTCCCAGGACAGGTACAGCACGGGGTTAGATACAGAGTAAAGCTCCCTCTACACTGTACCCCCCATCAAACACTCCCAGGACAGGTACAGCACAGGGTTAGATACAGAGTAAAGCTCCCTCTACACTGTCCCCATCAAACACTCCCAGGACAGCTACAGCACGGGGTGCGATACAGAGTAACGCTCCCTCTACAAGAGCCGTGGGGTTATGCTGCAACTGTACAGGACCTTGGTGAGACCACATTTGGAATATTGTGTGCAGTTCTGGTCACCTCACTATAAGAAGAATGTGGAAGCATTGGAGAGAGAGTGCAAAGGAGATTTACCAGGATGCTGTCTGGTTTGGAGGGTAGGTCTTATGAGGAAAGGTTGAGTGAGCTAGGGCTTTTCTCCTTAGAGCAGAGGAGGATGAGAGGAGACTTAATAGAGGTTTATAAGATGATGAGGGGGATAGAGTGGATGTTCAGAGACTATTTCCTCGGGTGGATGTAACTGTTACTAGGGGGCATAACTATAAGGTTCATGGTGGGAGATATAGGAGGGATGTCCGAGGTAGGTTCTTTACTCAGAGAGTGGTTGGGGTGTGGAATGGACTGCCTGCAGTGATAGTGGAGTCAGACACTTTAGAAACATTTAAGCGGTTATTGGATAGGCAGATGGAGCACACCTGGATGATAGGGAGTGGGATAGCTTGATCTTGGTTTCGGACAAAGCCCGGCACAACATCGAGGGCTGAAGGGCCTGTACTGTGCTGTACTGTTCTATGTTACACTGTCCCCATCAAACAAACCTGGGACAGGCACAAGAAATGCCCAGAGAAAGGTACAGGTGTCTGTAACACACAAATAGTTTTGTTATAATACATGGGGTTTAGGTCTGCCTTTACAGTGTTGCACCATTTTCTCCTCTGCAGACTTTCTGTTAAGTTCAAGAAAAGCATGGTGTCTGTGAAGTTTGTAAATTCAACAGAGAAAAATGGAAATGTTCCGCTGTGCAAGAAGAAAAACAGTCACTTATTCGAGGTCCATGGTTCTTAACTGTGATGACTCCAACCTGTCCAGTCGCTCAATTCCTATCTCTACCTGGGATCGTGAAAATTTTCGGATCCAAGGGAGCTTACAGTAATTTAAAAAGAAAACAAATAACTTTTGATTAATCATTACTTCACCACTTTGGTGCATATTGATTCATATGAAAACTGAAGGGAAAAATTCTGCAGCACTGCTCATCCAGATGGAGCGCACTACATGTGACCAGAAGTGGGGCAGTGGAGTTTTTAACCTTCAACTCTTTGGTAATCATTGTAACTGCTGAGTATTCTTTTGTGCTGATCAGTTAAAATCAAACTCAATCAGGCAAGCAGATGATTCTTCCCCATAATCCTGATCACGTAACGTGCTGTACAACCTGTACTCTGATTAAAATTGGTTTTTAAGATTTATGGCATCATGTTGAATCTGATTTTGATTGGGATGTTGAAACTGAAAAATAAGTTGGTCCACGCTTTTCTCCCTCTGACAGTTGATTATGAGCGATCACGAAGGAAATGAGTTTTTAGATCTGACTTGAGTAGAGCCAGGAGGCCTGAAAATAACAAAAAATCTATTGTAACTTTTATTTTGCCTGAAATACTACATTATATCTGGAAGTACTATGATATATCAAGTTCCTTACTGAATTGCAGTTCTAAAGACTTTACACTAGCTAGCATATTTGAGAATTTTAATTACTTTACTCCCCTCTGCACGGATTCATCCTGGAGAATGGTGGGACGTGCACTATTCTGATGTATTGAATGTTGTCATGCTGTTAGGTGCTCAGCAGGATTTTGCCCTCCCGCCCACAGTCCAATTGTACTGCCACTATTATTGTCCCAATTGAGATATTTTATTTTATTAGGCAAGTTTAGAATCCTGCAGCCTTAGTCAGCCTGGTGCTCTTGGCAGCTATTTATCCCACACCTTCATCACTTCCTAGCCCAGGGCTGCTGAGACCAATTCCATGGATTGAACGCCACACGGCACCAATACCATAACAGGTAGTTTATTTATCTACTGAGCCATTTGGGGGCTACACATTAGCAGTGTGTTTAAAAGGGAAGGTTATCTGCATTGTAGAATCTGTTTGAGATTTGGAAGGAATTAAAGAAAGTACTGAAACCAGTGATGAAGTCAAGCTGTAAATGAGCAGCTCCGCAAGTTTATTTCCATTAAAATTTGCATTAAAAACTCTGCATTTCCTCCTTCTACCTCTTTAAACATGGTTGTTTGACCACACCTTTAGTCACCAGCCTTAATAGCGTATTCTTAAGATCAGTATCAATATTTGTCTAGTCACATTTCCAAAAATGTGTTGAGATTCACGATCAATTCAAGATATTGTTTAGAATCAGGTAGACAAAAATAAGGTTGATTTTGTAGAACTCCAGTCTGAAATGTCACATCATTTGACAGTGCTGACTGTTGTGGCCTGGAGTTTCTGATAGGCCATCCTGGTTTTTTCCAGCAAAATTCACTCCAAAAATCAGTGAAACCAGCACAAAGGATGCAGATATTTCCAGCAAATTAAATTTCCAAGAACTTCAGGTCTGTTCTTTTTAAAAATTGTACTGGAATTAGTTCAACTGGCCCCACAAGTTAAATGAACCACCATGGCACGTTTCCCCTCCTTGAATTTGTCCCTCAGTTCATTCGATTGTTTAATTGGTTATTCGACCATAGGGTATAGGAGCAGAATTAGACCATTCAGCCCATCAAGTCTGCTCCACCATTCAATCAGCGGTGGCACTGCTGCCTCACAGCGCCAGGGACCCAAAAATAGATTCCGGCCTCGGGTGACCCTCTGTGTGGAGTCTGCACGTTCTCCCTGTGTCTGCGTGGGTTTCCTCCGGGTGCTCCGGTTTCCTCACAGTCCGAAAGATGTGCTAGTTAGGTTGATTGGCCATTGCTAAATTGCCCCTTAGTGTCAGGGGGATTAGGAGGCTAAATATGTGGGGTAATGGGGATAGGGCCTGGGTGGGATTGTGGTCGGTGCAGTCTCGATGGGCCGAATAGCCTCCTTCTGCACTATAGGATTCTATGACTTACTTTTATTTTTGATTATTTAAAATTGGCGTACTCAGGTGGTAGACTAAACATGGATTTAAAAAACCTTACTTTTTGCCTCACACCCATTTTCAGCTGCATCCTGATGTAAAATGGGTGCTGCTTTTCACTCCATCTCATCTCAATTATTTCCTTCAAAAGCAAGTCAAGCATCAGATAAAATAGCAACACCTCAGAATAGTGCTCTTCTCAGTATCATTGAAGTTTGGAAAAAAAAAGAGTTACAGTCCATCTTTCAAACCGCAGCCATTTGAGTTGAATTCATTCCAGGACCTGGAGTGACCAGATTGACCCACCACTATTGCCCTTTCCCAGGGAATTTCCTGGCTTAGGCCAAAAGTAGGTAGTACTCCTTCAAAGAAATTGCTGCATATTATAGAGAGATCATGTTCTAATAGGAATTATATGCCACACACATCCGTCATCACAAAAGAAAATTTAAGCTCCATTTTCCACTAACGGCAAGGCATATACAAGGTTACTACAGATGACTCACACAAGTAGAACTAAGTGAGTGGTTTTACATGCCACTTTTACCAGTTCCACCCTTAAACTGAAGCAAACTTAAAATTAACATTTCAAGGTTTAGATGCTGGAGTACACTGATATTTTGATCTCTCCAACATTAGGCCAGATTCTTTTTATGCCATAATCCATAACAAGAGCATTGACACAAATAGAGGAGATCATAAACTACCACCAACTGTCTATCGTATAAACAGAAAAACAATGCTTGCGATAAATTCTCATTCTAAGTTGAAAATAATTCTGTTGCAATACTATTTTTGGATTATGCTGTAAAAATCACTTGTAGTTACAAACACTATGCTGTTCAATTTCTTTTAAGAGCACACTAAAATTTGAAAATAAATAAATCATATTTGTGGGATGATCTGATTTCCAGCCTAGAAAGGTAGGTAACGCCCAAGACTCTTAGTACGGTAGAGGATCAGAAGGACCTTGGGGTCCGGATCCATAGGACTCTAAAATCGGCCCCGCAGGTGGAGGAGGTGGTTAAGAATGCGAATGGTGTGCTGGCCTTTATCAATCGAGGGATTGAGCTTAGGAGTCCGGGGATAATGATGCAGCTATATAAGACCCTCGTCAGACCCCACTTGGAGGACTGTGCTCAGTTCTGGTCGCCTCATTACAGGAAGGATGTGGAAAAGATTGAAAGGGTGCAGAGGAGATTTACAAGGATGTTGCCTGGATTGAGTGGCATGCCTTATGAGGATAGGCTGAGGGAGCTCGGTCTTTTCTCCTTGGAGAGACGTAGGATGAGAGGAGACCTAATAGAGGTGTATAAGATGTTGAGAGGCATAGATCGGGTGGACTCTCAGAGGCTTTTTCCCAGGGTGGAAATGGCTGCTACGAGAGGACACAGGTTTAAGGTGCTGGGGGGTAGGTACAGGGGAAATGTTAGGGGTAAGTTTTTCACACAGAGGGTGGTGGGCGAGTGGAATCGGCTGCCGTCAGTGGTGGTGGAGGCAAACTCAATAGGGTCTTTTAAGAGACTCCTGGATGAGTACATGGGACTTAATAGGATGGAGGGTTATAGGTAGGTCTAAAAGGTAGGGATATGTTCGGCACAACTTGTGGGGCCGAAGGGCCTGTTTTGTGCTGTAGTTTTCTATGTTTCTATTTCCTCCATTTCAGCATCTGATCTCGTTGCTCCCTTCCCTCTGAAGGATTGCTTGATAATTATTTTCCCCCTAAACAAGGAACATCACAGGAACTCATTGCAGAGCAAACTTAGTACACAGGGCAGTTCCAATATTTTTTACTGGGATCTGCACTTAACAGCTAACAGGAAATTAATATCTAATGCCCCATCACTTACGCATGGAGATAAATCCAGTTGGGGCGTTTCTTTGGAAACAAAATCAAGCTTCAAAATGAAAGCAGAATGTTCAACTCTGGTGAATGATTATCTTGTCCTCTGACAAAATAGAACTGAAGTTATGTAGCACAAGTGTGTTCAAAATATTAAACAGTGCAGAAAAGTTTAAAATAGTATCAAAAATAACTTCTTTGATCAGAGCGGGAAAGATTTGGAGTAATTTGGTGGGAGACAAAAGCTTTGAGGACAGTCAGGATACCACTGGATACTATAATGGAAAGAATGAGGGTAGCAAAAGGTTGAATTTCCATGCGACTGGAGGGATGGGCTTTGATACGCTGAATTCAACATGATTAAAATGCACAACAGAAATCAAATTGCCCGTTATTGAAAACTGCAAAAGCTCCTGTGACCTGTCCCATTTTATTAATGAATTCAACTATTCAGTACATGGAGAAGAATGATGTGGAAATGTTCATTCAAGTAAACTCATCACATTTAAGACAAATCATGCCATATAAACACACAAACACATCGTTTACATTGTGTCAGCAATTAAAACATGCCTGAAATTCATTACAACAAAGTTGGAACTTAACAAACAGCAAGTTTAAAATAAACTGACAAAGGAGGATCCAACATTATACCAAATGTCAAATCATTATCTTAAAATTCATGGAAAAAATTGGAGGAATAGAACTGGATACTCTTAATGTAACCAAGGTATCTATTTGGGGGTGGGGGGGGGGGGAGGGTGCAACACAAACACACTCATTTGAAGTGGATAAGGAGTCAACTTGCATCCAAGCAATACAAGCACCATAACTACTTAGACCAACTGTGCTCCCTTTTCATTTTCGCAAGGTGATTGTGGGTGAAGAAACTTGTCTCATCATTTTCTTCCCACTCTGTATACATTTCATTTTTTTTGGCTTTAAACATTTAATTTAAAGCAATGTCAGTGCACACGCAGGTTGTCTAAAAAAGGGTGTGTAAGGTATAAATTTTATTGCTTCAGAATCTCCAGCGATGTTCAGCCTTTGGTTTGACCCAGTGTTCAAAATCATTTCAAAACTCCAACCTCATTGCGGTTAATCCTCCTCATCATCATCGATTGCTCGCCGCCGCTTTTTAATCAGTCTGTGGGTGACCTCGGAGTCAGACTCCTCAGAGTCAGGATCTTCCATCGCCTTCACTTCAACCGTTTCCTTAGCTGAAAGTCCACATTCAAGACCATTACAAGCATGGAATCAACAGATTCCTGTCTATATGCAAAAACATGCCCCTGCCGCTACCGATACTCTGCAGACTCTCCAACTCTGTGCCCTTCTATGGAGGCAAGGGGCACAACTTACCTTCTCATTAGCAATTCATGTCCTCCCATTGGTGGTGCAAAACCATGCAGCCACAATGTACACTGCCCTCTACCAGAGGATCAACAAATAGAAGGCTCCAATTTTAGGCTTTGAGTAATATTGGCATTGTGGGGGAGGTGGTGGAAAGAAGGATAGCATTTGCAGAGTCAAAAACGTGCACGAATTCTTCAACAACGCTGATAATTGTCAACAGATCTTTATCTACAAGAGAAAATGTGTCTTGGAGAGAAAAGAAAAATACTGCGTCTTAAAAAAGCTTTGGAAGAAGAATCTTACCCCCATCATCCATTTCATCATCACTATCGAGCAGGCGACTGCGCTTTAACAGATGTTTGGGTTTTCTCTTCTCACCATAACTGTAACAGTAAATATAACCTGGGTTTAATCTGCACAGGACTGGCATAGCTCATCAAATTCACCGGAACATCCCTTTCACAAACACTAAATATTTTAGGGCACTCGCTGTCTTCTGCTCAGATCTGATGTCCATGTGCAGACTTCTGAACATCTGCGACTTCACCATCAGGGCAATTACCTGAAGGTGCTGGGGAAATGGGTCTGGAGAGGTGCCAAAAACTGGGACGAGCGGATTGCCAAGGTAAAGCAGAAACTGGGCATGTGGGAGCAACACTCCTTCTCCATCATCGGAAAAAACCTGGTCATCAGGTGGGAGGTACTCAGGGTTGGTACTCTGGCCCACACCCCCAACCTGCACTACAGCATTCACCCGAGCCATCTTCAAATTCATCTGGAGATCCACCCGGATCATGTCCGGAGGGAAACCACGCACAAACCTCTGGATAAGGGAGGGAGAAATGTTCCCAACGCTGCCCTCATCCTGATGGCCACCTTTGTGTGCAGCTGCATCAAGCTGTGTGTAGACCCTCGGTGCGCTAACACCAAGTGTCACCATGTACTGAGGGTCTATCTGTCCTTGGTGTTGTGAAGGATGGGTCTGGCCTTGTTGCCGCAGAACGCTCCAAGCAGTTGGACCGTGCGGTACACCTGTCCCTTGTGAAAATGTTTGTTCAGAGAAACACCTTTGACCACAAGGCAATCAAGCAATGGTCTGTATGGAACATCCTTGAGACCCTCTGGGAAAAGGAGGTGGCGGATCCTGGCGGTTCCCTGCGCACATTTGGCAGAACGCCTCATCACCAGAACTTTCAAACAAGCACCAAGACCTAGCTTGGCTGCTGGTGAGAAGGGCACTCCTCCATCAGATCCTTCACGGAAGCTCAAAGTCTCTGCGCCACCACAGTGCCCTTGAAGTGACTGCGGAGGGGGAAGAGACGGTCACACACCTCCTTGTGGAGTGTGACTTTGTAAAGATAGTGTGGAGAGAGATGAGGTGGTATTTGTCAAGGTTCATCCCGAGCAGCTCTGTAACGCGGGACTGTGTGTCTACGGGCTGTTCCCAGGGACGGGGACTCTGTGTCTATGGGCTGTTCCCAGGGACGGGGACTCTGTGCTCTATGGGCTGTTCCCAGGGACGGGGACTCTGTGTCTATGGGCTGTTCCCAGGGACGGGGACTCTGTGTCTATGGGCTGTTCTCAGGGACGGGGACTCTGTGCTCTGCGGATCATCAACTCAGTGAAGGACGCTCTTTGGTCTGCTTGAAACTTATTGATCTTCGAGAGCAAAGTGTTGTCCTTGACCGAGTGTTGCAGACTGGCACATTCCAAGGTCCAGGACTATGTGCTGAGGGACGCTCTCAAGCTTGGAGCAGCCATTGCTAAGATGCAATGGGGAAAGGCCACTGTGGAAGGCTTTTCAGCCAATGTACACCAAGCGGCGAGTAATCAGATAAAACCCCTCGGATTGTGTGCTTAATCCTAACCATATGTAACTGTACTGAAGCACCTCAGAGTTCAACCTGACCGACAGAATTGTACTCTCTGTAATGAAAATATTGAAATGTTCTCATTACTGAACGGAAGCTCCTCAGAGTGCATCTTGATCTCTGGAGAAAATGTGAATATCATTGCACTTTCCTGTTATAACAATTTGAAATGTTTCTTTCAGATATTTTATGAATAAAGTATATATTTCAAAACAATAAAGTTTAGGGCACTTGAGCAGCATGGGACATGTTCCGAGAGCAGCGTCACACGGCGCTAGGACATGTATTCAGACTGCAACACGTACAGTTTAGGATCTTAATAATACCGCCACTGAAGGGAAGAAAAATTGCATTTATATAGCAACTTTCACGGCTTTAGAATGTCCCAGTGCAAATTATAGTCAATAAAGTATTTCTGAAATCTAGTCACTGTTGCATTGTAGGGAGAGGAAGGCAACATTCCAGTGGAGGTGATGTGAATGCATGCCTACATCTAACACCAAGTATAATTACACTGACGCAATCTCAACCTTTAAGGGGCAGAGACTGTGTATTGGTCTGCTCCATGAAGCAGGGCCGGAGAAGCAGCAACAATTCATTCCATTATCGGCCTACAGCGAGATACCAAAATATTCCTCGACCTTTTTATAAAAAGCTTTAATTTACACTGGTGTCTCTTCCTCAGCCATTCCACCTCATTTCATTGAGATAGTTTTTTTGTCCTAATAGATGTCAGTAGTGGTGAATATAACCATTTTCACACTCTTTGAATCACAGAATTCCTACAGTGCAGAAGAGGCCATTCGGCCCATCGAGTCTGCACTAATTCTGACAGAGCATCTTATCCAGGCCCTCTTCATTGCAACTCCACACATATACTCCACTAATCCCATCTAACCTGCACATCTTTGGACACTAAGGGACAATTTAGCATGGCCAATCCACCCTAACCTACACATCTTTGGACGCTAAGGGGCAATTTAGCATGGCCAATCCACCCTAACCTGCACATCTTTGGATACGAAGGGACAATTTAGCATGGCCAATCCACCCAACCTACACATCTTTGGACACTAAGGGACAATTTAGCATGGCCAATCCACCCTAACCTACACATCTTTAGACGCTAAGGAGCAATTTAGCATGGCCAATCCACCCTAACCTGCACACCTTTGGATACGAAGGGACAATTTAGCATGGCCAATCCACCCAACCTACACATCTTTGGACTCTGCATTCAATGTCAGTAGTAAGCACTCGTTATGTTAGGTACAGGTACAGCATGAAGCAGATACAAGGTAAAAAAATGTCCTTTGCTATGCCCAAAAATGTGCTTTAACCTCCAATCCCTGAAGAACACCCTTTTCTCTGTCAGTGTGACAATTTCCACACCAAACATGTTTTTGGGTCTCAGTGAGATTGCCGATTAGTTTTATGCTTGTGGATTGAAACCAACCAGCAACTGTTAAAGACGTGCTGGTTAGGGTGCATTGACCCGAACAGTCGCCAGACTGAGGCGACTAGGGGAATTTCACAGTAACCTCATTGCGGTGTTAATGTAAGCCTTACTTGTAACTAATAAATAAACTTTAAAAAACCTTCACAAATACAGTCCACTTGGAATTCATCAAACCAGCCAAGAGAACGGTTTCCCATTGGACAGAGATGAAAGAAGCCCAGTGGACCATCCATTCTCCTGTGCAGGTCGTGTTCTGCTTTGTAATCAATCTAAGCAAAAAGTAAAGTTTATTTATTAGTCACAAGTAGGCTTAGGTTAACACCGCAATGAAGTTACTGTGAAAATCCCCTAGTCGCCACACTCCTTCGGGAGAATTTAGCATGGTCAATGCGCCTAACCAGCGCGTCTTTCGGACTGTGGGAGGAAACCGGAGAACTTGGAGGGTGACACGGGGAGAACGTGCAGACTCCGCACAGACACTGACCCAAGCCAGGAATCGAACCCGGGTCCCTATCACTTTCTCCTCAGTAGCCTTGCCATTCCACATTGCACTGTCAGGTTCAGTGTACTGGAGCTTACAAACTAAAAGATTATTGTTCATCACTTGCCTTTTAGTGTCACTGTCTGATCCGGAGGTGGACTCATGAGCTCGGTTGGTTCTCTCTTCAGATTCATCATCACCTGTAAAATATTAAAAAGTTGCAAATGTCAGCAAGTGCACAGACCCGGGCAAGGGAAATCCATTCAAAATCAATTCCCTCCCTAGGATCGTTTTTAACTCACGTAGCCCTCATTTCATAACTACAACTCAATGGTCTTACAATTGCCTATCAGGGGAAGGATGAGGGAAGCATCTTATTCAGTAGCTCCCCAGGACAGTGGATTAGACTGTGGGCACGCATCTACTATTAAACACACAGGAGCTTGTTGCATCTTTGTTACCAACTTTCAAAGGATAAATAAAGTTGCAACAAGCCAAGAACTAACACAAGAAGATTTTGTTGCAAAGTAACTACCTTTAGTAGGGGTAGCATTCCTCTCCCTGGCCATCACCAGAGCTCGCAAGACCTCAGACCTCTGCTCTGCACGGACAAATTCATCTTGTTCCATTGCCTCTCCACCCTCCTGCAGGGCAATAACTGAAGCAATCTTGCGCAACTGCTGAACTTTCAGGTTAGCGGAAATACGCCAGAAAGATTCCTGAAATAAATACAAAAGAACACAGATAAAATAAATTGTAGGGGTTTCAGTAATGTCGGTTATGGGCTAAACATTGGCCTGTGGCACTGGGATAGAATACCCCTGCTCTTCTATAAATTACTGGCTGAGGGATTATTTATGTCCATCAGAGAGGGCAGGTAGGGCCTCGGTTTAACATCTCATTTGAAAGATGGCACCTCCAATATTGCAGCACTCCCTCAGTACTTGGGGGGGGGGGGGGGTCACAGCCCCACTTGTATTCAGGTCTCTGGAGTGGGACTTGAACTGACCAAAGTCTGAGGTGAGAGAGCTACCCACTGAGACTCAGCCAACACTTAAAAACTAAAAGCTTCCAATTCTGAAGAAGTGTGTAATAATTATCAAAGTACATTTCTGAAAATATCATGTAAGCAGCAACAGCTTCAATCGGTGAACTAGGAAGAAATGAAATTTTAGGATAACTAAAAGCTTGCATTCTACATCACAGATACATGGCCTTTGGTGCTTAAAGCTGGAGCATATACCTGGTGGTGGCCACCAGAATCTGATAGACATCAGCCCCAGACAAGTACAAGTGCTGATTGCAATCCTGTTAATGTTTGAATCGCAGTGCTAGCAATTTGAGCAATGTCTATTAAAATACTGCATTGCTGTAGTAATAAAAGGAAGAATACTCTTTTCAAGCAGACCTTTTTAAGTCTCATTTTGATCGGGGCTATTATTTAGTTAGCATCCACACGCCCTTGCACATCACCTGTTCATCAGCAGGAGGTCGAATTCCAATTTTCTTCAGAAGTTTCTGGAACACCTCATGCCCCATGGCATCTTCATTTTCTTCAGACAAGGGGACGAGCGGGACTGCAATCGAGATCCCTGCATAGAAATCAGATTTACAGAATACTGAAACATGGAGATTCTACAGGCAAAGCCAGATCACACATTACTGAAAAACAAAGTCAGTGCTTTTAGTCAGATGCGTGGAAGCTAAAATAAAGCATTTTGGAATGTCTGAAAGGTGCCATTCTATGTTATTCTGAAACTTGCTACCAATAGTGCATAAAGACAGTGGCAACTCTCCTGCAGATTTTCCTAGCTAGCAGGAAGCGGCACAGTGGCACAGTGGGTTAGCACTGCTGCCTCACAGCGCCAGGGACCCGGGTTCAATTCCAGCCTTGGGTCACTGTCTGTGTGGAGTTTGCACATTCTCCCCGTGTCTGCGTGGGTTTCCTCCAGGTGCTCCGGTTTCCTCCCACACTCCAAAGATGTGTGGGTTAGGTTGATGGGTCAATTTAGCACGGCCAGAGTGTCAGGGGGATTAGCAGGGTAAATACGTGAGGAATAAATATTACGGGAATAGGGCCTGGGTGGGATTGTGCAGGCTCGAAGGGCCAAATGGCCTCCTTCTGTACTGTAGGGATTCTATGATTCTATGAAGCATTCACTCCGAAACTCAGTTGGGTTACTATGCATGTGTGGCAAATGTATCACAAATGTTCTTAAGATGATGTTCTAATTTGACTGACGTTCCAGCACAGGATATCAGCAATACATTGTGCATGAATAAAAGTACTCTGTCCTTTGATCAGAAATGATGTAATAAAGTACTGACCATCATCTTCTCGCTTGTCTGCTGTTCTGTTGAGGCAGTTCTGCAGCCACTGAAGTGGGCCTGACAGACCTGCAATCAAAGTGAAACAAATCTTTTTAACCCATTGCAACTCAGCTGGAACCTATCTGGACATTTATTCCAGATTAAAACCCAAGTTTTAGAAAAAGGTTTCCATAATCCTTTCAATGGGTAAGGAGAGAAGAGAGAAGCAACAAGATTGAGGAGGCCAATGAGTTAAGAAATGTCAGAAATAAGTATTGGAATCAAAATAATTTACTCCGATTTAATTTCTCCTTCAGGTCCATAGGTAAATGCCCGAACTTAGCAACGGTAATGAGAGGGTTCCCGATGTTACAACACTGGCATCTACCCGGCAATGTCCACAAGAAGCAGGGAAACTCCAACCTGGCCAATTACCGCCCTATCAATTTACTCTGCTCATCAGCAAAGTGATGGAAGGCATCGTCAACAATGCTCTCAAAGGACACTTGCTCACAATAATCTAGCTCAGTTTGGGCTCCGCCAGGGTCACTCAGTTCCTGATCTCAATACAGCCTCCAAAACATACTCCAGAGGTGAGAGGAGAATGACTGCCCTTGACTTCAAGGCAGCATTTGACCGCGTGTGGCATCAAGGAGCCCTAGCGAAACTGTAGCCAATCAGAATCGGGGGGAAAACTCTCCACTGGTTGGAGTCATTGCCCCAACCATCTTCAGCTGCTTCATCAATAGCCTTCCTCCCCATCATCGGAATTTCATTGCAGTGTGAATGTAAGCCTACTTGTGACTAATAAATAAACTTTTAACTGGATCATTCTTCCAGCGATCAGCTAACTCAGCAGCAAGAACTGTACCTAGGACTTCCCACGTGGAATTGTTAGGAGAGCTCCTGCAGTCAGTTATTTCAGCACACAATCCTTCTGTAAAGATTGCACCTCGAGGAGAAAATGATCCAAGTTCTGAATAATAAACTAATCTCCTACAATCCACCATTACACAGATATACAATTAAGCACTGGAAAAATCCTCATTCCAGCATTCAGTTGCACCAAATGCAATTATTTCTCTTCCCCCGACCCCAAGATTTATTTATCAGATCAAATGAAGCAATAAAGTTACAATCTGGCCCATCCAACACGAGGACAGGAAATAGGTTTCTCCCCCTCAAAACCTTTGCAATAAACCAACTGAAAGACTTGGGGCGAATTCTCCAGCCCTGCTGCCAGTGAAAGTGGAGAATTTGGCTCTCAGAGATTTGAGAGTCCCAGCTGCGGGCAAGGTCAGAGAATCCGGCCCTTAGTTTGAATTTTAAAAATCACCTTGTTGCTGAAGTTTGCAGCACAGCCGGGGGATTGCTGGCTCAGGCTCACTCCCGCCCAGCTTTCGTCCATCTCTTTCTGCAGCACATCTTGAACTTGATTTAATCATCAACTCTCCCCTCTCATCCTCACTGCTGTCACCTTCATCCAGTTCATCCTCCGACTCAGACGACCCGTGAACAGCATCATAACCCAGATCATTTAGGAAGTCCTCCTCCTGAAATAACAATTCAGGGTTAGTGCCTCATACACCTTCGCTGCTTTTCAGAAAATGAGCAAAATTTCTCTTTACCCAGGCAGATCAGTGTGCTCATTGTCAACCTTAACTGAACTTACTCACTTCTTAGTAGCTTGTTATCTACTGGCCTGTTGAGGAATTGGGGGATACAGACATTCACACACCCTATGCTGCCATTATTAAGGGTCTTTAAGATATGGCAGAAGGGTCTCTAATGTTTTGCTGATTACAGCGGAACACGTCTGGATCGGAGGAAAGTTCCTTCAGCAAGCACTTACAAGTGACATAGGATCAGATCACATTTCATTTCACTATATTTTATATGTAAATAGCATGTCCAATTCCCACTATAATACAATGACAAAAACTTCAGAGACTTTGGGAAACACAAGAATACCTGATTTGTTGCTTTTGTTAGTTTCCTCCGCTTCTTGTAGAGTTCCTTTCTATCAGAAACAAGGCCCATACTTATCAGCTTCTCAATAATCCTGGCTCTGGATCGCTTGACGGTTATGTGTTTCATGATATTACCAAGGACATCTGCAAATACACAGATACATTTCATTTTGCCCTTTCTCGTCCAGATTACAATGCTCTAGAGTTTATGGACAATTCATTGAGTTTTCATTCGAAATCCGGATGTTGAATAAGTCGTTTTAAAGAGCTTCGACTGGTCAAGGCAGTAACTAAGTCATGAAGATGTGACCCGTTTTACATGGAGTTTGTAAGTTTCAGCTTGTGCTGGAAAAGCCTGAACAATTGGCTCTGTGTCAGAGAAAGCAAGAGACCGTTTTGTGATCTCAGAACTTTTTCAAAAATAACAGAAGCAAATTAATTCCAACTTACCATCTGACCCTCTGAACTTCACAAACAATGTCTCAAGCTCCATCTCCTGCTCCTCTCTCCAAAGCACAATCTTAGTTCCCTTCCTTAAAACAGCAAATGTAAGATGTTACAAAGTGAATTTCAAAACAAGGTGGCCAAAAATCTCCCACATCTCGGTTCTAAAGGCTTTACTCATGATGAAACCCTGGAGGGACAGGTGTAAGAAACCGATTAAGAAAGAAGGGGAAAAGAGCACATTCTTTATCTCCTCCTCAACTTCCTTAAGATCTACACCACCTTTGCCCTCAAGCCACACGCTCCCTTTCTTCCACCAATTCTACTTCAAAATTAGCTGTTATTCTGCAATCAAAAATAGCCTGGAAGAACCTGTCCTCAAATATTTCTTCTATTTGCCCGTCTACATCTCAAGTATGACAATGAACCCTGTGTGTGAACAACCACGGCTCCAACTCAATTTGCTGCTTCACCGTGGTGGTTCCAATGAACTGTACCCCATCGTCTACTGAATAATTAAGCTTCATACCAAAAGGAATAAGAAGCAAGTCCAGAGAAATGACCGTTCTCTTGAACTAACCAGTTTCTCAACTGTGCTCCTTGGTGTCACATTTAAGTCTTGACTACCTAGATTTCACTGTCTATCCCTTAGTAGCCAAGCAACAGCACAAACACTTACTTGACACGTTTCAACTCTCTCACACTGTCCACCAGATTCATCTGAACAAGTTTGGCAGCAATCTGCTTCCTGGTCCTCAAGTCATTTTTAATGTGTTCCATGATATGGTCAATGACATCTTTATCTGTAAAATGAAAGATCACAATGCCACATATTTTACTTTCCAAATGTGTCTGTAATCATCATAGAAATCATAGAAACCCTACAATGCAGAAGGAGGCCATTCGGCCCATCAAGTCTGCACCGCCCACAATCCCACCAGGCCCTACCCCCACATATTTACCTGCTAATCCCTCTAACCTACGCATCTCAGGACTCTAAGGGGCAATTTTTAACCTGGCCAATCAACCTAACCCGCACATCTTTGGACTGTGGGAGGAAACCGGAGCACCCGGAGGAAACCCACGCAGACACGAGGAGAATGTGCAAACTCCACACAGACAGTGACCCAAGCCGGGAATCGAACCCAGGTCCCTGGAGCTGTGAAGCAGCAGTGCTAACCACTGTGCTACCGTGCCGGCCAAAATAAAATTCCCTGTGAAGCAATTCAACGTGTGTGTACACGAGAAGTCTGGATTATAAAATTCACTGTGAATTATGTAATGATTACAGCACAGACAGCGCTGCTCCTCTGAAGAAACAAATCACTGGATGCCTTCTCCGCAGCCCTGAAAATTTTACAATCTCCTTCTGAAAGCTTCGATTGCCCCTGCCTCCACCACACTCTTGGGCAGTACATTCCAGATCCTAACTCACTGTGTGCAAAGGATTTTCCTTGCATCTCCATTGCTTACTTTACCAGTTATCTTAAATCTGTGTCCCTCTGGTTCTTGATCCAATGGGAACATTACCTGACTGGCGGGGAAAAAACTGCAAGACGACGGGGAAAGAGCAAAGAAATGCGACTAATTGGATAGCTCTTTCAAAGAGCTGGTACAGGTATGATGGACCAAATGGCCTCTCCCCAAGCTGTAAAGATCTATGAAATGAAATTGAAGGTGAAACTGTTGGGGAGAAAAGTCAGATGCACACTTGATATAGCCCAAATAGAACACACACCTCCTTGTTCCCCTTTGAATCTTAGATACAGCGTTTCAAGTTCCTCCTCTTCCTCCGATGACCAGGTTGGAGCATTCTTGCTTTCTCCACTGCAAAAAGTCAAAACCATTCATTATCACAAGTGCAAATGAAAGTGGACTTGTGTCTGTGCTTGCTGTGAGCCGTTCCATAATCCCAGCTTCTTCCACTCCGTTAACAGAAAGAATGCACTATTCATGTGGTCAGCACAAAACCCCAGCGGCTAAGTCCACTGTGGCAATCAAATAATCGAGTAACAATCGATCATTTCAGCTCCACACAGGCCACAATACGGATGAGACAGTCCATCTAAACATAAAGATTGCCATGGTTATCAACATTTCAGTAACACTAGTCTTTGCATCTTGACCATCTGATGAAGGGATTTTTTTTAACTCGGTGGGGGGGGGGGGGGGGGGGGGGGCGGCAGTATGCAGTACCAGCACAGCATAGCAGACCAACAGCTCCCAAGCTCTCATGCTCAATACACTTGCCTTTGATCATCCCTTCTGTAACCCTCAGTCATTTCTCGAATGGTTGCAATATTCTTCCAGAACAGCAGTTCCACATAAGCCTTGCTGTTCTCAGCAGCTAAAGTAAAGAATCTGCTCAGGACATATTTGCAGAACTTCACCAGCTCCTGTTGGGAAAAGAAACAGAATAGAAATGAACTGCTGAAAGCAGATTTTCTTGCTGTGATTGACAAGAGAATTAGGTAGCTTCCCAGAACAAACCTCTGGACTTAGCCTGGGAAGTAACTAGTGGGGGACCTTCTTCATCCAGAGAGGGAGGGTGTTGGCCCCAATCACTTTCAAGTTACTGAGGGATGTAGCATACTGGTAATGTTACTAGACAATAATCCAGAGCCTGGCCTAATGCTCTGGGGACAGGTTTCAAATCCCGCCACAGCACTGGGGACCTTAAATTCAGTCAATGAATAAATCAAAAGCTAGCCGCAGTAATGGTAACCATGAAACTACTGGATTGTAAGGTCCTTCAGGGGAGGAAATTTGACATCTTTACTCAGTCTGGCCTCTATGTGACTCCAGATCCACAGCAATGTGGTTGGCATTTAACTTCCCTCTGAAATAGCCCTGCAAACCACAGCAACAAGCACTGTGGGTCTACTGCAGACTGTACCTCCTTGTTCATGAAGGCAGCTCACCATCACCTTCTCAAGGGCAATTAAGGATCGACAACCAATTCTGGCCTCGTCAGCAAAGCTCACATCAAATGAGATGAATGAGAATGAATTTTAAAGTCAGAAATTCTTGATTTGTGGACGTCAGGCCTGGAGGAGGATCAGGCTTTGATGGAACATCCCCCTGAAACACTCACTGACTAGGCTCACAAACCCAAGAGAGCGTGGAGAATTGTAATGGAACTTTTGGCAACCAAATGTCTTGGGATATTAGTATGTAAAATCAGTTAAAAAGGCAACATATAGTAAAATTACCTTAGAACTATTCATCCTAAGAACATCTAAATTCAAGGCAAATTGTCCAATTTGAATAGGTAATCCATTACAGACAGCATTCAGAACTAAAAGTGAAATACTCTGAATAGTGTTAGGAAAGTTTGATCAGTTAGGAGCTTAGTACATTGTGTATCATCCAATAACATTTTTCCTTGAATCTCAAATTTCAAACCAACTTTTCAATTGTAGGTCAGAGCGCAGGTGATGACGAGTGAACAGACAGTGCTCCTAAAGGCTACAACACCATGACACGTTACAGTAAGACTTCCTGCAAAGCACCAACCAGCATGTAACATATTATTATGAGAACTCAACCTACTTGGTAGGAGCTGGCTGCTGGATCCTCCAGAATGTGATTGAATAAGTGGAATACTGACAACTGATAAAGGAGGGTATCCATTTTCAAATTATATGCTACTCGATGCAGCATCTTTACAATACAGTGGTTGGTATGAACACTGTTCTGTCGGTAGTCCTTCAGCAGGAGAATATACGGTTTCACAACACCAGCATTAGCAAACCTAAAGAGAGAGAGGGAGAGTATTGCATACAGGGTTTACTGCCCAACTGGGATGGTCAATTTAAAGCCAGCCTGTAGGTTTAGTGCCACAAATTCCTGCTCTTCAGGAGTTGCCCCGAGACTGTCAAAGTTTTATTTCACTTGGAACTGCTACAGCTAGCAGGCAGAGAGTCTGCCTGGGTTCAAACCTTTGCTTCAGAAGTGAAATGAGAGTTTATGCTAATTCAATGCACCACCCCCAACTTATTTTTAAAAAATTCTACTGAAGAGTTTAAAGCCCCATTGCAGAGGTTTTAAAGGATTGCACAAACGCAGATTTAACCACAACAGGACAAAGAATAAACCTACTGTTAAAAAAACACAAGTATTTTTGAAATGTTTTACCTCTTGAGATAATCCGGGAAGTTAAATTCACTTTCTCGAACTCTCACTGATTCAGTTTCCTCCTCTTCTATCTCTTCATCGCGGAATTCATCCGCTTCTTCGCCCTCTACAGCAGGCTGCCCTGGGGGATGCAGAGAGCACATTTGGAGGGGGCTTCCAAACAATTTCCAAAACTGCAAACACCATAACGACAGCTGCTAAAATACTTACTCAGTAACTTTGCAAACAGTACTCGTCTCAGCAACTGGGACTCATCCTCAAGCCGCAAGTCAGAAGAACCAAAAACATCACCTTCAGGCCACACTTCCCTGCGGGGGAGGGAAAACATTAGATGAACTTAAGCATCCTTACAGAGGACAATACTCATTTTGTTTCATCCAGATTTCCAAGTTAGTGAGGAATTCGGGCAATTTTGAACTGGATTCAGGAACTTCTTCTCCCAGAGGGTGGTGAATCTCTGGAATTCTCTGCCCACTGAGGTGGTGGAGGCTACCTCGCTGAATATGTTTAAAGCGCGGATGGATGGATTCCTGATCGGTAAGGGAATTAAGGGTTATGGGGATCAGGCGGGTAAGTGGTACTGATCCACATCAGATCAGCCATGATCTTATTGAATGGCGGGGCAGGCTCGAGGGGCTAGATGGCCTACTCCTGCTCCTATTTCTTATGTTCTTATGCTCCAACTCATTTTACACATGTCACTAACAGCCAACCAGCTGGATTCAAAGCCAGACCTGTAAGGGAAAGGACAGCTAATCCATTGCATTTCCCTCTTCCTCTCTCAAATCAACATTTTAAATCCAATTTACACAAACTCAGGAGTGGCTAAATAGATCATGACCTGTAGTCGGTGCCAGAATGAAATACTGATCTTATTACAAGCCTTTTCATTATAAACTTCATTAATTTATAGCACTATTTAACCAATGGGAATGAGAGAAGCTGGGCATTGATAACACATTTAAATTGTGTGTTTACATACATCCCTCAAATTGGTTCCAGTGAACAAAACAGCAGGAAAATTCCCCATGGCAGTCAAACCTCAACTGACAGCATGATGGATTACACAATTATTTCCTGGAAACATAATCAGATAGGCTATAAAAGCCACATTACAATTTTATGGTTAGTTCAGAAAGCACAAATTATACTGCAATACAAACCACTCCTGCTCATTTAGATGGTAGGAGTCAAGGGACAAGGTCAAACCCAGGTTAGAGTGCAGCTCCGATTAGTTACTGACTGAACAAAAGACTGCAGTAGCTCACAGTAACTCTCAGGAAGTGGCCCCAGGTGAGAGAGAGGAAAAAGAGAGGACAGTCACAGAGGACAGACATGTCCTTCTTAGTCATTCCTGTGCTCACTGACCTACATCGGTTCTTGGACCACCAATGATTCATTAAAATTCTCAATTCTTGTTTTCAAATCCTCCCCCCCTCCCTTTCTCCAATCTCCTCCAGCCCTACAACCCTCCCCCGAAGATCTCTGCATTCTTCTGTCCACATGCAAACCCCACCTCCTACACTCCACTATCGGTGGCCATACCGTCAACTGCCTGAGCCCCCAAGCTCTGGAACATCCTCCCCAAATCCCCCCTCTCCTCCTTTATGATCCTCCATAACATTTCTTGGCCAAGCTTTTGTCACCAGATGGAATATCGTTCTGGTTTGGTGTCACGTTTTGTCTGATTTATGCTCCTGTTAAGCGTCTCGGGATGTTTCATTGTGTTGAAGTCATTGCATAAATACAAGTTGCTGCTGTAGTTTGGAACCGGGTTCTGGGTCTACCTTCTTGGCTGGAATGGCAGGTCAGATAAGAATACAAATCATACCAAAATACCCCAAAACAAAAAGCAAGAGGGAAGAGGCAGGCCAAAACTACCAACTGAGTGTAATTTGTTAACAAAGTAATGGCTGTTTCACCATTTTGTTCATACTTTAAAGCTCCGAACAAATGGTTACCGTGCAGCTCGAAGAAGCACAAGGGCCTCGGCAGCTTTGCCAGCCAGGAGTGCGTCCTGAATACGAATCATTGCTTCAGCACGTTGCTCCTCCACAGGGACTTCCAAAGCTGCATCAAATGGAACAACATCATCAGGGAGAGGTTCTTGGCCCTGGAAAACAAACATATTCACATCATCAGCTCAGGAAATCAGTGGCACTCTGCAGTGGGTGCAATCTGAGGAGAATGCCCAGGAGGACAAGAGGATGTCTTCCCTATTTAAAAGAAATGGTGCTTAAGAATAGCTCAAAGCCTTTGTTCTTCTGCAAGTTTACCAAGGACTATTTTAGGCTTCTTACAATCCTGTTGGGAACTGTTAAAGTTTAATGAAGAAATCAGAACACCCAGCAATTAACTGACAGAACCACACTACAAGATTTCACATTTTGAAACTAAAACAAACTTTATTATATATCAAAAAGAATTAAACAAAGTAAGCACTATTAAATTAACACTATAATTTACAACTACGTATATTATGAACTCAGCTTTATTTTTTACTTCCCCCACCCCCAAGAATTCTCATATCTTACGAAATTTTGAAGGTTCATTCACTTTTCCTGGAACCAAGCCAAAAGGTATGCCTTCTAGAATTCACTTTAATTCTCTAAAGTGTTCCAGCTATACTCCAAGGTAAGATTCTATGGGGGTCCTTACATTAGATTTTTTGGTCATACAATCATCAACCTTTTAACAGACCCCACAACTGTGAGTATCTCAGCTCCTTGCTCAAGTTGTTGGCAGATCCGTAACTTTCCAAGCTAACTCTGCTGGCTGTTTCCTGCCACAAGGCTAAATGAGGGCCACAGTACAGTCCCTGCAGCAAATCTTCCAGCTGCAATTTTCTCAATCCAAACTGAGATAGAACCCCAGCCACATTCCATACAGTGAACAATGAAGTTCGTATTTTCTCTGCTTGAAGTGCAGGCTTAATTAGCTAACATTTATTTTCTTTGGCTCTCCCAACTCTGAGCTGCAGCCTACGCAAGAACAATTCTGCAACTGCCCCTACCTGTTCCCATACTGAACTGCCTGCTTCTGTCAGAAAACACAGATAAATTAAACACAATAACCTTCTAACCGAGGCTCCACCCTGACTCACTATCACTATGGCAACGTGACATACTTTGTGATGGTTCAAACATGTTACTTTACCTTCAATGTGACTCTTTGATTATGTAACCCATATGAATAATTTCTATCTCCATTGGAGTTTTATGACCACCTTTCCCAGAATTTCTAGCTTTTAGCTTCTTCTCTGCAGATAACTATAGACACCCCGCTCTACCAGGAGGTCGAGAAATTGGTCATCTATTGTTGAATGTTAATACTTCTAACTCTGACCTTGAAGATAAACACAGTTTAACTTTTAACTATAATTAACTTTAGGCTTCTTTGAATTGCATCTACTTCAGGATTCCTCATCAGTTTTTCAAATCAGATGCCCCTAGTTGTAACTTTAATTCCTAAATCAAGAAGTTAAAAAAAAAAGAAATCATGTGTATATTCTATAACATAGAACATAGAAAGCCACAGCACAAACAGGCCCTTCGGCCCACAAGTTTCGCCGATCACATCCCCACCTCTAGGCCTATCTATAGCCCTCAATCCCATTAAATCCCATGTACTCATCCAGAAGTCTCTTAAAAGACCCCAACGAGTTTGCCTCCACCACCACCGACGTCAGCCGATTCCACTCACCCACCACCCTCTGAGTGAAAAACTTACCCCTGACATCCCCCCTGTACCTACCCCCCAGCACCTTAAACCTGTGTCCTCTCGTAGCAACCATTTCAGCCCTTGGAAATAGCCTCTGAGAGTCCACCCTATCCAGACCCCTCAACATCTTGTAAACCTCTATCAGGTCACCTCTCATCCTTCGTCTCTCCAGGGAGAAGAGACCAAGCTCCCTCAACCTATCCTCATAAGGCATGCCCCCCAATCCAGGCAACATCCTTGTAAATCTCCTCTGCACCCTTTCAATGGCTTCAACATCTTTCCTGTAATGAGGTGACCAGAACTGCGCGCAGTACTCCAAGTGGGGTCTAACCAGGGTCCTATAAAGCTGCAGCATTATCTCCCGACTCCTAAACTCAATCCCTCGATTAATGAAGGCTAGTACGCCATACGCCTTCTTGACCGCATCCTCCACCTGCGAGGCCGATTTAAGAGTCCTATGGACCCGGACCCCAAGGTCCTTCTGATCCTCTACACTGCTAAGAATGGTACCCTTCATTTTATACTGCTGCTCCATCCCATTGGATCTGCCAAAATGGATCACTACACACTTATCCGGGTTGAAGTCCATCTGCCACTTCTCCGCCCAGTCTTGCATTCTATCTATGTCTCGCTGCAACTTCTGACATCCCTCCAAACTATCCACAACACCACCTACCTTGGTGTCGTCAGCAAACTTACCAACCCATCCCTCCACTTCCTCATCCAGGTCATTTATGAAAATGACAAACAGCAAGGGTCCCAGAACAGATCCCTGGGGCACTCCACTGGTCACTGACCTCCATGCAGAGAAAGACCCCTCCACAGCCACTCTCTGCCTTCTGCAGGCAAGCCAGTTCTGGATCCACAAGGCAACAGCCCCTTGGATCCCATGCCCTCTCACTTTCTCAAGAAGTCTTGCATGGGGGACCTTATCGAACGCTTTGCTGAAGTCCATATAGACCACATCCACCGCTCTTCCTTCGTCAATGTGCTTGGTCACATTTTCAAAGAACTCAACCAGGCTCGTAAGGCACGACCTGCCCCTGACAAAGCCGTGCTGACTACTTTTGATCATACTAAACTTCTCTAGATGATCATAAATCCTGTCTCTCAGGATCCTCTCCATCAACTTACCAACCACTGAGGTTAGACTCACCGGTCGGTAATTTCCCGGGCTGTCCCTGTTCCCTTTCTTGAATATAGGGACCACATCCGCAATCCTCCAATCCTCCGGAACCTCTCCCGTCTCCATCGACGATGCAAAGATCATCGCCAAAGGCTCCGCAATCTCCTCCCTCGCCTCCCACAGTAACCTGGGGTACATCCCATCCGGTCCCGGCGACTTACCAACCTTGATGCCATTCAATAGTTCCAACATATCCTCTTTCTTTATGTCCACATGCTCGATCCTTTCTGTCCTCCGCAATCCAGCAGTACAACCACCCAGATCCCTTTCCACCGTGAATACCGAGGTAAAGTATTCATTAAGCAGCTCCGCCATTTCTAACGGTTCCGCACAAACTTTTCCCCCTTCACCTTTTAAGGGTCCTATGCCTTCACATCTCATCCTTTTACTCTTGACATATTTGTAGAAAGCCTTGGGATTCTCCTTAATCTTACCCGCCAAGGTCTTCTCATGACCCCTTCTCGCTCTCCTAATTTCCTTCTTAAGCTCCTTCCTACATCGCGTATACTCCTCTAAATCCTTAACACCTCCTAGCTCTCTGAACCTTCTGTACGCCTCTCTTTTCTTATTCACCAGGTTCATCACAACCTTCGTGCACCACGGTTCCCGTACCCTACCAACACCCCCCTGTCTCATCGGAACGTTGTCATGCAGAGCTCCAGACAAACATTCCTTGAAAATCCTCCACTTTCCTTCGGTACTTTTCCCCAAGAATGCCTCCTTCCAATTTACCCGTCTAATTTCCTCCCTGATGACACTGTATTTCCCTTTACTCCAGAGAAACACTTTCCTAGCCTGCCTGACCCTATCTCTTTCCAATGCTATCGTGAAGGAGATAGAATTATGATCGCTATCCCCAAGATGCTCACCCACCGAGAGATCCTCCACCTGTCCAGGTTCATTAGCCAGCACCAGATCAAGAACAGCCTCTCCTCTAGTAGGCTTATCCACATACTGTGTCAGGAAACTCTCCTGGACACACCTAACAAACTCCTCTCCATCCAAACCCCTAGCCCTAGGGATATTCCAATCTATGTTTGGGAAATTAAAATCTCCCATCACGACAACTCTGTTATTCCTACATCTCTCCAGGATCTGTTTCCCCATCTGCTCCTCAACATCTCTGTTACTATTGGGCGGCCTATAGAAAACACCCAGCAAAGTTACCGACCCCTTCCTGTTCCTAACCTCCACCCACAGAGATTCCGTAGTCAGTCCCTCCACGGCGTCCACCTTCTCTACAGCCGTGACACTATCCCTGATCAACAGTGCCACTCCCCCCCCTCTCTTGCCTCCCTCCCTGTCCTTCCTGAAACATCTAAAACCTGGCACCTGAAGCACCCAGTCCTGTCCCTGAGACATCCAAGTCTCCGTAATGGCCACCACATCACAATTCGAAGCAGCAATCCACGCTCCAAGCTCATCCACTTTATTCACTACACTCCTGGCATTAAAATAGACACATCTCAGACCTTCAGCCTGAGCACTTCCCTTCTCCCTCACTCGTCTAACCTCCCTCTTACCCTGTCTACATTCCTTATCTATTTGCGAGCTAACCTCCTCGCTCTCAGTCCCCTCATTTCGATAACACATGAATTATGAACCAGATTTTTGCAACAGAATGCAGAGAGCTTAGATATCAAGCACTCATGTGTGTGGTTGTGGGAAATGCATTTGGCTTTTTTAAAAAGTGGAGTACCAAGGCACACCATCTAGTGATGTGGCATAGGTTCAATTCACTTTGACACTCAGCCCAATCAAGCAATTCACATATTCCTTTAATTCCCCCCTTCCTTCAAGTACCCGTCTAACTTATTCTTAAATGTTAACATGGATTCTGATTCAATTGTTACCTCAGGTATTGCACAGCAGTCTCACAACCTTCTGCACAAAAAAACGTTTCTCCTGCTCTCCAGAATTCTGCTGTGGCTAATCAGTCATTTTTTAAAAATTCATTTGTGGGACGTGGGCATCGCTGGCTGGCCAGTATTTATTGCCCATCCCTAGTTGCCCTTGAAGGTCTGTTGAGAGTCAACCACATTGCTGTGGCTCTGGAGTCACATGTAGGCCAGACTTCCTTCCTTAAAGGGACATTAGTGAACCAGATGGGTTTTTCCGACAATGGTTTCATGATCATCAGTAGATTCTTAATTCCAGATATTTTTTATTGAATTCAAATTCCATCATCTACCATGGCAGGATACGAACCCGGGTCCACAGAACATTAGTTGAGTTTCTGGATTAATAGTTTAACGATAATAGCACTAGGCCATACTCCCACATCAGTCAAAGTTCAAGCCTCAGACCAGAGATTTGAGCACATAACCAGGCCAGCACTTAGAGGGTGCTGCACTCTGAGGTGCTGTCTTTTTGATGAGATATTAAGCCAAAGTCCTGTCCTGTCTCTCAGGCAGATATAAAAGCTCCCAACACACTGGTTCAAAAACAAAAGCAAGGATTTTTTCCAGTAACCTGTGACCAACATTTATCTGTCAACCAACATCACTATAACAAATTATCTGGTCGCTTATTGCTTTCTTGTTTGTGGGACCTTGCTATGAACTAATTGTCTTTCCTGCATTTCCTGCAACAGTGACTACACTTCAAACTTACTTCATTTGATGCGAGGTGTTTTGGGAGATTGTATGATCGTGAAAGACATTTTATATGAAAACAAACTTTTTCTTTCATCTATTTCATCTTATATAAATGTCCCCTCATTCTGATACGTTAATCCCCCAAAGACCAGGTTCAACCTTGGTTTGTTTTGAGTTGGTTGATCACAGACTACAATAATGAAGATCCTGCCCCTGATCCCTGGGCACTGTTCATTGCTGTAAGGTATTGCACAGATACCAGGCAAGGTCACAATCCAACTTAGAACATAGAACATAGGACAGTACAGCACAAAACAGGCCCTTCGGCCCACGATGTTGTGCCGAGCTTTATCTGAAACCAAGATCAAGCTATCCCACTCCCTATCATCCTGGTGTGCTCCATGTGCCTATCCAATAACCGCTTAAATGTTCCTAAAGTGTCTGACTCCACTATCACTGCAGGCAGTTCATTCCACACCCCAACCACTCTGCGTAAAGAACCTACCTCGGACATCCTTCCTATATCTCCCATCACGAACCCTATAGTTATGCCCCCTTGTAATAGCTCCATCCACCCGAGGAAATAGTCTTTGAACGTTCACTCTATCTATCCCCTTCATCATTTTATAAACCTCTATTAAGTCTCCCCTCAGCCTCCTCCGCTCCAGAGAGAACAGCCCTAGCTCCCTCAACCTTTCCTCATAAGACCTTTCATTTACGTAGGCAGCATCCTGGTAAATCTCCTCTGCACTCTTTCCAGCGCTTCCACATCCTTCTTATAGTGAGGTGACCAGAACTGCACACAATATTCCAAACTTGATTGATATGCCTCCCTCTTTGGGTAAATATTCTACTGACATTTACCATCAAGACTCATAAGTGAAGAAGGGCTATTTAGGTTTGGTACGGAGGACAGCCAATGTCTGTGAAACCATACTCCAGTACATGTTAGACCCTTCAGGAAAAAAAATTCTGTCATTGAAGGAACATTCCAACTCTTGACTAGAGTGCTCAACAAATAGATTTGTCTGTTCTTCAGCAGTACCAATTATTACAATGAGCTACTCAAAGGGGGTCTCATACCTCCGCACACTTGTCAAGCTGCTCCAAAGTCAGTTTCCACATTTCCTCAAGTTCTTCTTGGGACTTTTCTGAAGTAGAAGCAAGTGGTTTTGCTTTTGGCTTCTTCCTTTTGGGTTTCTTTTTCTGTTTCAACAAACAGGGAATAATCAAACAGCAGCAATCGGAGCAACAAATTGGTACCAGACACCAAGTCTTGCATTTTGAACCCCTCCATTGCCTCTCACCATCCCTCCACTCCCTGCAACCCTCCTAAATCTCTGCTCTCTTTAAATTCTGGCCTCTTGTGCATCTCCCGATTTCCATCGCTCCACCATTGGCAGCCTTGCCTTAAGATACCTGGGCCCCAGGCTTTAGAATTCTCTCCTCAAACCTCTACACCTTTCCTTTAGGGCATTTAAAACCTGTCCCTTTGACCGAGCTTTTGGTCATTCATCCCCAATATCTCATGTGATTCGGTGTCAATGCGTTGTCTGATAACACTCCTGTGAAGTGCCTTGGGGTGATTTTACTATGCTGAAGCTGCTACGTAAATGAAAGTTGCTGTTTCTGATTTCATCCTGATTTTCAGTGATCTTACAAATGCAGCTATAGCAACATCTGGAGGAAGAATCAATGAGGCCCAAAAGCACATTTTTTTCCTCCAGAAATTTGCTTTACAGTAAACTCCCCAGGTAACTCTATAGGTTGGTGAACCATGTGGTACAGAGGTAGATTCAGTAATTCTTGGTCTGCGCTGAACTTGCTGACCTCAGTTTACTGGTTGGAAAAGCAAACCTAAAGTCTGCAATGACACTAGGAAAGGGCAGGACCAGGCTTGATCAGCCAAACAGACCGTCAATACTCACAGAATAATAACAGTTTTGGTGAGAAACTGGGTGGGGGGACATTCCCCAGAAGAAAGTTTACACCTTCGGGAAAGGAAATAAAACTTTAAAAAAAAACCTTGCCCTGAAAGCAACAACCATCAAATCTGGAGAAGTGTGGAAGTGATTTAAAAAGTAAAGCTCAGTGTGCAAGTCAAACACAACCATTACCTGCACAAAAAGGTTATTTTTGCCTTTACAGAATTTCTCGATCATCCGGATGAACAGATGGGTAGTTTCAATGAGGTCCTTCAGGAAGGATTTGGGTTGCTTGGTTGCGTCATATTTTCGGAATAACGTTAAGAATAACTCCCGGAATTCCATAATATAGAAGATATTACCTGGAAATGGAACAAGACATAAAATCGTCAGCCAATTGGGTATGCAGATTTTAAAATGAAAGCCGTGTCCTTTGATATACGAGCTTTTAACCATGCAATCCCTTTATGTAAATTATTTCCACCATTTTCTCTTAACCCTCTCTGCTCCAAGGTGAACACTTTCTCTAGTCTCTGTATGGAACTAAAGTCCCTTGTCTTGGGCATTAACTTGAGAACAATATTGACTTGTTTGTTTAAACGGGAAAGGGTGGGGAGAGGAAACTCCTCTTTACAAATTAAAGAGGATCAACATCTTCCCTGCTGTTGAAGAAATGATCCTGAAGAGGCTAAGATGCCCTCTCAATGACCATTCTCCTTATACTAGGTGACCTTGTACCACAGCACCATCAATATAGCTGTTAAAAGCATGCACCATTCCTTGTCAGGAATTGTCCAGCACTGTGTGGAACTTCCCAATAGTGGCACAGCTGAGATAAGCAGCTCAGCACAGGAATAAAGGGGAGAGAAAATAAAAAGTCTCTGGTACCTCGTGCCTTTTATTCATGTGCGAACCTAGCCCAGGGTGCTGTATGGACCACATTGCAGCATCTGTCTTGATCTAGTTGTTGGAGTGGCTCAAAGGGTACACGCTGGTGTCTCTGTGCGTAACAGACTGCCAGCAGTTGGATTGCTTTGCTGCAAAATGCTGCATGTCTTATGGTAAGCAGATTTAGGACTGAGTTGAGGAAGAACTTCTTCACACAAAGGGTTCTTCACCCTTTGTGTGAAGAAGTTCTTTCTCAACTCAGTCCTAAATCTGCTTACCATAAGACATGCAGCATTTTGCAGCAAAGCAATCCAACTGCTGGCAGTCTGTTACGCACAGAGACACCAGCGTGTACCCTTTGAGCCACTCCAACAACTAGATCAAGACAGATGCTGCAATGTGGTCCATACAGCACCCTGGGCTAGGTTCGCACATGAATAAAAGGCACGAGGTACCAGAGACAATCCATGGAACCATAAGAAAGCAGAAGTTAACAGCTTGAAGGCAGAGCGAGCTTCTCAGGTCAAACACTTGTATTCAAGTACACATTGCAAACTGGAACTTTATAGCACCTTTAAAAAAAAAATCCTACATTTGATAACTCTGGCACTCTCGCGCAGATTTCCATCTTTGGAGTGGTCCATTTCGTTGATTGTATTGAGCAGTTCTTGGTAAGCTTTCAGTGCTAGGTGCATTCTGAAAGAAGAGAAGAGGAGTTTTAACTGAAGTACAAGTTGTCACTTTTTTTTGGTCGCATATTGGATGAAGCAGAGTATAGCGTGACACAAAGGTAGTGAAGACAAATGTTTCACCAATTTCACCCTTGGACTGTAGAAAGATTCGGAGTAATTGCACTTTGGCACTAACAAGTTAGGCAAAGATTTTCCATTACATGACTCACACCAGAAACCAGAGCTTGCTGTGTGTTTGAAGCTGTATTTTAGAAGGAATGGAATGGCAGGTGATGATACAGTCACGGAGACACAGACAAAAATAATTTGTCAAAGCTACCCCAACGGCTGAGTGAGTGCACATGCAGAATTGGGCAAGAGGTCCAAGAACATCCTAGGTACAATCTAGTCTGTCCTGAACTATCCAATATCAGGACAGCACTGGAAATACGCATGGAATAAAAAGTCAGGGTTTCCACTGCAGCAATGTAACAAAGATCCAGGACTGTACCCCAGGAAAAGTAAATGAAAGAAAGGTGGATAAAACTGAATGAGGAAAAACAAACAAATATGATAAATGCAACAGGGTGGAATCTAAGAGAAGCAAAGTGTGTCTGACATTTTATCTCTACCCCCACTCAAGTTAATAGAAATGGTTGATAAACCCAGCAGTCTCACAACTTCGACTGCTGGAATGAATCCACTGTACCGTCTTGACCAGGAACTGGCCGCTGCCTTATCAGTCAGCATCATCTCGTAGTAGTTGGTGATATTGCGCTCCACAAAGTGAAATGCTCGAATGCTGACCGTCTCCGACACCAGTTCAGGACAGAATCTGTGTACCCGGTTAAACTCCATGAAGAATGACATGGCCCAGAGGTAGTAGGTCTCATCAAACTGCTGTGCCTTCTCACGAATAAGGTTGTCCTAGGAATGGAAAGAGCACACCCCAATAGGTTAAACGTCCAATTCCTGTTTGCATTATTTCAGTCACTTCTACCTGTGACATCTCCATCAGAGTCCCTCCAGTTCACCTCTCCAAGAAAGAGGGCACTTTGCACTTTACCAGAGAGTAAGAAGACCTCTCCCAGTTCTCTGAGTAGCCACCGGAATGCTTAGGTCTCACTAATAATAGGAAGGACCCAAGCTGGCATATTTTCAAAAGAATCCTAATAGCAAGATTCACACATTAACTAGAACTCCCTATTATATGAAGCAAAGTTTCTTTATGCCTGCTGTTTAAATAAAACTTTTGAGGTCACTGCTGTTTATTAATATGCAAATCTTTCAGGAGGAGAAAGAGGACACTATCTTGCTTCTCAGGGTTAGTGTTCTAGGCCCAACAGTCTTTAGCTGCTTCATCAATGACCTTCCTTCCATCAGGTCAGAAGTGGGGATGTTCGCTGATGAATGCACAATGTTCAGCGCCATTCGTGACTCTTCAGATACTGAAGCAGTCCATATCCATGTGCAGCAAGATCTGGACAATATCCAGGCTTGGGCTAACAAGTGGTAAGTAACATGCACGCCACACAAGTATCCAGGCAATGGCCATCTCCAACAAGAGAGAATCTAAACATCACCTCTTGGCATTTAATGGCATTACTGCCATATAAATACTGTGACTACAACAGCAAGTCAGAGGCGAATAGTTCAACTCCTAACTCCTGAAAGCCTGTCCACTATCTACAAAACACAAGTCAGGAGTGTGATGGAATGCTCTCCACTTGCCTGGATGAGCGCAGCTCCGACAACACTCGAGAAGCTCAACACCATTCAGGGCGAAGCAGCCTCCGCTTGATTAGCATCCTGTCCACCACCTTCAGCATTCACTCCCTCCATCATGGTCGCACAGAGGCAACAATGTACATTTTTAAGATGCACTGTAGCAACCAGCCAGGACACCTTCAACAACACCTCCCAAACCACTACCATGTAAAAGGATAAGGGCAGCACTCACTGGAACACTATCACTTTGCAAGTTCCCCTCCAGGCGAGGCGGCATCCTGACTTGGAACTATTGCTGTTCTTTCACATCACTGGATCGAAATCCAGGAACTCCCTCCCTAACAGCACTGCGGGTGCATTTGCATCACATTGACTGCAGCAGTTCAAGAAGGCAGCTCGCCACCAGCTTCTCAAAGGTAATGGGGATGGGCAACAAATGCTGGTCTTGCAAGCGCTGCCCTCTTCCCATAAAAGAATAAAAAAGGAATGGTTCTCATTCTCATCTCAAACATACCTTTACCACATACATGAGCCGGTTGTAACAATTCTCCAAGAAATCGACACAGAATTCCTTCAGGAACAGCCTGACATTCAGAGCTGAGCGTCGCTTACTCTCCACCTCTTTTGCTGCTTGTTTCCTTTTTGGCACTCTGTTAATCTTCTTGCCACAGTCATGGCTGTAATTTTTCAACTAAAAAGATGATTAGAATATTAAATGTTGAAACTGATTAAGCAACGGAGTGAAAAATAAACTTACTACACCTCCTGCCCTGAGCTTACTCCAGCTCACATACTGTAGTGTACAAATGGTCCAACACAATAACATTGAGAGCGCCATGGGGAAAATTACATGGGCAATTTAAATTTTTTTTTGAGTTTTCTATTAATTTAGAATGCCCTTCGAAGAAGGAAGAGACTCAGTAATAGGATAACATATGAATGACATTAATAAAAGTGTTCAATAATTTCTAATCTGGTCGAGGGGTAGGTGAAAAAAAAAGCAAATCTAAGCAAGGTATGTGAGATAAAGATAGCTTCGAGATACCCCACCTGGTGATGACAGTTTGGAATCAAGTCAATACTGTGTGTCAGGATTCTGTAATCTCCGTAACCTCTGCAGTATTGCAGGACACAGTTGATAGATCAGTCAGCCTGACTCACTAATGAAACCTGGAGGGGTATGGCCGTCACTGGGGGCATGGATTCTTTACACTCAGCTCCAGATAACTAATGCCCTAAAAAGAGTGCTTTTAGCCAAATAAGTTTACCAGTATTCTACAAAGGTTAGCTGTATGTTTCAGACTCTAGCAGTGCACACGTTGCACTGTGGGCCTGTGAGCCTTGGCCAACCTATGACCTTGGGTAAGTGGTCTGTCTCGCTGTGGGTAGAGTGTGCGCATTTAGCTTTGAACACAATCAGTGTCTGATCTCTGAGTAACTTGTTCTGGCAATTCTAAACATGATGATGGATTTCTACGATGCCAAACAGCAGAGGAACCAAAATCATCATTGCATTGATGGATTTTACAACTGCAATAGAGAGAAATATCACTCGTGTGATACAGAGCCGACCAAGTGGCCCCAGGCTCCATCCCCAGTTTGTGCTGAATTAGCTGGGCCACATTGCTCTTGGGCTATTTGTATGTAAGCACTTGCAACATGTTACTATGTTAAAGGCACTGTACAAAAGCAAGTTATTCTATGTGAAGGGGGAAGGCATGCCAAACGAGAAGAAGAAAATACTGCCAGAATTCTGTCTCCTGATCACTATTTTCTAATGCCATTGGATAGAGGGCGAGTGTGCAGATCTAGTGAGCAAGGATCAAATTCAGCTGTGACACATTCTTTCTAAAATTACATAAAATGGGTCTGGCAGAAGAAAATAAAAAATTGGAACAACATATGCCAGTTACTGAACTGGCACCATGGGACATCCAATTATGCTATTTACTCTTTTTCCAAAAACAGCACATATTCAGAGGGAATAATATGATACAACTAACTACCAAAGGAATTATTAAAGCTGTCAATAAACATTAACAACCACAAACATTATAAATATGATTAAATTCAGATTTTTCACTTGTATCGTAATTTAGTAATGTCATTGAAACTTCTATTGCGTAGAGTTTAAAAACCTACCACCAAGAACACCCTGCAGATCGAGGCTGCCGTCTTTCGTGCAAGAGAACAAGGACTTACTTTTAGTTAATTCATTCAGGGGATGTGGCCGTCACTGGCAATGCCAGTGTTTAATGCCCATTCCTAATTGCCCTCAAGATGCTGGTGACTTTGATTTGAAATGTTTGATACTAGGTTTTTGCAAACTGATAATAATCAAGAATAAAGACAATGAATGGCCTTACCCTGGAATATTGCTTCAAAATACTCTGAAATATTACAGTTAAGACATCATTTAAGCTGTTGCCTTTTAACCTACCTGAACTGGTTGGCAGAGTTGGTAAAAGGGAGTGTAGTAAATGGTAGAATATAACTTCTTTAAAACTCCTTAATATCTGTAATACTTTCACTCACTTTGTGGACACCCATGTGGCAAACAACATCTCGGTCTGCAATCGACTTCAAGCCTTGTATGAGGTATGTCCCCCCAAAACGAGAATGTCTAAAACAAACAAAGTACACACTTGGTAAACAAGAGATCACAGTCTAAAAAAAAATCTTCCATTTCAATATTTGTGCCCTTTTTTGGATCAACAATCTGTTTGCCTGGGATTTAAATAAAACAGCAATGTTTGTTGGGAAAGGGTAGGTAGACTGAGTGATCTGATGCAAGTCCGTACCCAAGCTTCCCTGCGGGTAGGAAGAGCAGGGACAGAAGGAAAGCTGCTCATCTTCACCTGCTCTTGCGTTAATAATAGCTTATGCTGTAGCATTGCTGAGAATGGCACAGTGAGAAAATATTTGACAAAAAAAAAAAGAAACATCACTTAATGTTTCTATACAGAAGCCTTACATATAATAGAGTGTACGGTTGCTGTCTGACCCGTCACTCCCCACTCCCAACAACCCGGGTTAGGAAGAATGAAGTACAATCCATTTTGGATATCTATCACTTTGGAGATCAACTAATTCATCAGAGGATGAATTTGCTTTCCCTGCGTCCTACAAGACAAAATTCTGAAGGAGGAGGAAGTGTTTTGAATGGAATTTTCAGTCAAGACTCAAATTCCAAATCATGCCTCTTATCAGCAGTTAAAAATCCAAATACCTGAATGAGTAAATCTCTGTCAAAGGTTTATTCTTCAACAGTGCAAGGGTACAACAACATAAAAGTATTAAATCCTTCAGCGCAAACCTCTTAATGTTACTCTGTCTTATTTTGTCAGCTTGGTAAACGATCCTTTCTCACTGGAGGCTTTAAGAGAAAGACATTTCCAAATATTTTGTATTTCTAATCGATTCTGCTGCTTGTGTTTTAATACGTAGTAAGTCTTGTTCCCCTATCAGTCCTGTGCTCGCCTAACTAGTGGCTCCTGGCTAAGCAACACCCTGACTTTTAAATTCTAATCCATGTTTTCAAATCCCTCCATGTCCTTGCCCCTCCTATCTCTGCAATCTCCTCCAGCCCCACAACCTGAGTGGATGATCTATCTTGACCTCCTATGATGGAATACTCTCCAATTGCCTTGATGGGTGCGGCTCCAACAACACTCAAGAAACTCAAAATCACCCAGGACAAAGCAGCCCCGCTTCATTGGCATTCCATCAACCACCTTAAACATTCACTCCCTCCACCACCAAGGCTCAGTGGCAGCAGTGTGCACCATCTACAAGATGCACGGCAGCAACTCACCAAGGCTCCTCAGACAGCACCTTACCGTCTAGAAGAGCAAGAGCAGCAGATACATGGGAAGACCATCTGCAAATTCCCCTCCAAGTCACTCTCTATCCTGACTTGGAAATATATCATTCCTTCACTGTCACAGAGTCAAAATCCTAAACCTCTCTCCCTAACAGCACTGTAGGTGCACCTACACCACAGGGGCTGCAGCTGTTCAAGGCGGCAGCTCACCACCACTTTCTCAAGGGCAATTAGGAATGAACAATAAACACTGGCCTAGTAACACCCACATCCCATGAACAAATTAAAAAACTCTACAAGATAGCTACACTCCTCTAATTTCCAATTGTAATTGCTCTACCATTAGTGGCCACGCCTTCAGTTGCCTAAAGTTTAAACTTTATTTATTAGTCACAAGTAGGCTTACATTCACAGTGTAGTTACTGTGAAAATCCCCCTAGTCGCCCACACTCCGGCGCCTGTTCGGGTTACACTGAGGCAGAATTTAGCACGGCCAATTCACCTACCCAGCACGTCTTTCAGACTGTGGGAGGAAACTGGAGCACCCGGAGGAAACCCGGGGAGAATGTGCAAACTCCACACAGACAGTGACTCAAGCCGGGAATCGAACCCGGGTCCCTGGAGCTGTGAGGCAGCAGTGCTAACCCACTGTGCCACCGTGCTGCCCCAAGCTCTGAAATACTCTCCCCGACACCTCTCTACCTCGCTTTCTAGGCTTCTAGCACTTGAAGGGAATTCAGATAGGAGACAGGACTACAACATGGTGGTACCAATTCTTCAACCCATGCGCCTTTCAAATCAAGCACGGCACTCTGCTCTGAGCAAAAGGGCTCTCTGCAACACAAAATCTCAAATATTTCACCCATCTTGATTCTCACCTGGTGCCTCTTTCAAAAGTTCTTTTCTTCTTTGCAGCCAGCTCTCTCTGCTTTAAGATTTCGAGCTCTCTGGACTCATCCTCCTTCTCCTTCACAGTTTTTGCTTGCCCTGTAGTGGCAAGCTGGTCAGGTTTCTATAGGACAAATTCCCAAGTTATCACGCTATTCAAATTTCTCCCACTCCATTTGCCAAAACTGAGCAGTGACAAAGAAAGTCTACGTTTTCTTTGTCAAGGACGTGTTTGTGTCACTCCTAGAGTGGTGATTTTTGTGCTGGTAGTAGCTCAGTTGGTACATGCCTGACCAAGGTACAGAAAAGGTCGGTCCTTAGATTCAATGCTTGACCTGCACCAATTTCAGAGAGGGCAATGGACGCATATTACAACTGGCCTCAGGATCTTAACAAAATTCAATGATAATAAAATAACAAAAACAAATCAAACCTGCTTTCAGGCCTTTGCGAATGCCACTGGGACATACTTAAGAGCAGCTTGGGACAATTCTCTCCTTACTGAGGTACACAAAGAGTTAAAAACTTGCATTTATATAGTGCTTTTCATGACCTGAAGAGGTCCCCAAGTGCTTTACAATTAATTAAGCACATTTGAAGTGCAGTCACTGTCATAATGTAGGAAACACAACAAGCTATTTGCACCGAGCAAGGTCCCAAAAACAACAATGTGATAATGAGCAGATCATCTGTTTTTGTGATGTTGAGTGAGGGATAAATATTGGACAGGACACCGGGGATAACTCTCCTGTTCTTGTTTGAAATAGTATCAAGGTATCCTTGCCATCCATGCAAGAGGACAGACAGATCCAAGTTTGATCTCAAAAACGCACGTCCCACAGAATGGTGCTACCTCAGTACTCCCACTGGAAGTCTTTGGAGTGGAATTTGAAAGCACAATCTCCTGATTCAAGAGGCAAGAGTTCTACCCACTGAGTCAAGACTCCCACACAGCCTCTATTTCCTACAGCAACACTGCTCAAATCAGGGAATGTGAGCAGAGAAGTGGGTACCAAAGGGTGTTCACCATTCCATTGCGCGCTGGTATGAAAGAGTTCTTCTGATTGAAGCTAAAACAGCATTCTCCCTAATCAGGCTCCATTTCTTCTACTTCCCCCTCCCCCGCACTGTGCATGATTCAGCACGAACCTGATCTCTGAACATGAGGGAGATTATTTCCAGTATGTGCATGGCCCACTGTTGCTCCTCCTGGGAAGTAGCTAGAAACTTAATCAGATCATCCATCCCACTCATGTGCATCGCCCATAACACCTTGTCATGCACACTGGCATCATCATCAATATTCTGCGTGGAAAATAAAAATGAGCATAAACAACAGAATAAGCAAAATTCCACTCAAAAAGCAAACTCAAGAAATACAACATAATCAAGATGTTGTAATGGTTTAGAGAACTTGTTTGCCAAGTTACATGGTCTTTTTTTAAAAAAAAGCCATTTCTATCTATCTCCTTGTAACATGGAAGTACTGGCCAAGAAACAAAAAAATGCTGGAAACAGCTGCTCAGACAGGATCTGTGAAGAGAACGGGGTTAACGTTTCAGGTCGAGGTGACCTTTCATCAGAATCATTCACATTTTTCTTTTGTATTGTAGTAATGGCTATGACCCGGGAGCCTGTCACCTGCCTTTACACTCAGCCTCAGCATAAAGAACATTCTGGATGCCCCAGTAAGTAAGTTCACAGAGTATTGCATTGAGGCATACAGGAAGGTTTGATGCTAGAAGTGTTTTGTGTCCAATTCTGTGCACCACACTTTGGGATAGATGTGGAGACATTAGAGAGAGTGCAGAACAAATTACACAAATTGTCCCAAGAATGAGTGACTTCAGTTACATGGATAGACTGGAGAAGCGGGAGTTGCTCTCCTTTGAGAAGAGAAGGCTGAGAGGAGATTTGATGGAGGCGTTCAAAATCACGATGGTCTGGACAGTGTAAATAGGGAGAAACCATCCCCACTGGCAGAAAGGGTCAAGAGCCAGGGGACATCGATTTATGGTGACTTGCAAAAGGACAGAAAGGCAACAGGAGGAAAAAAGTTTTTTTTTAAAAACACAGTGAGTGGTTAAGATCTGCAATACACTGTCCAAGAGTGTGGTGGAGGCAGATTCATCAGGGATTTGAAAGGGAAATGATTACTTGGAAGTGAAAAAAAAAAATTGTAGGGTTGTAAGGAAAAGCACTGGGGAATGCGGCCAGTTGAGTTGGTGCTGGAAAAAATCGGCAGACATGATGGGCCAAATGACCTCCTTTTGTGTCTAACATTCTATAAAGAATAGCCACTTGAGTGAGGTGACTGCTTCCAGCACATGGAACCAAGCTCCAATGATTGCAGAAGAAGGGAAATAATTTACTGAGGGTATTATTCTTGATGAGGGAACCTTTCAACAGTTTTATCATTGATGAAGAGTTAATTTACTCAAAAAAAAGGGTTTAGTATTGATTTTACAGCTTGTGACTAAACAAGATACAGAACAGATAGGCCAGCAAGTTTCTGAAATTTCAGTGATGTGGATACCGTAATTCCCACTTCAATCGGTTCTTGGGATTGGAGACTTAATACAATTGAGGAATTTTCAATAAAACAAAAGGAGAGACTAGTTTAATCTCTCAATCTGAGGAGAAACCCGTCATATTTCATCCGTTTCCCCAACAGTATTGAAAAATACCATACAGTATGGTGCACTGTAGCTTTCAACTGAGGTTTGTTACTGCCATTTGCGATGCTTCCAATATACACCCAAGTCACGTCAGTTATAGATCTGTGCTACTTTTAATTATTTTCCTGACCTAACCAAGAATCTAGAACTGTGACATTTCGTTGCAAAAACAGCAACTGCACAATGATGCAGATTAGGTACATAATGGAAAGTAAAAAATTACATGATCATAAGAATATCATAGAGAATTCCACAGGTTCGCGACCCTTTGATTGAAGAAATTCTTCCTCATCTCCGCCCTAATTGGTCTAGCCCTTACCCTGAGACTGTGTCCTCTGGTTCTAGGTTCCCCAAGCAGGGAAAACATCCTCCCTGCATCTAGTCTGTCCAGCCCTGTTACAATTTTTCAATCAAATCTCCTCTCATCCTTCTAAACTCTAGTGAATACAGGCCCAGTCGGACCAATCTCTCCTCATACCTTCTCCTCCTCAGGATCATGGGGTACATGTAGAACATTTCGAACCAGCAACAGGATCCTTTCAATTAATAGATTATCCTCCTCCTGCCTCTGCTCCCAATCCTGTTACAGAAACATCATGTGTTAAATGGGGGAGAAAAAAACCTCACAACCATGTGCGCAATTCTTGTGACGAGTATTTATTGACAGCAGATAAACACTTCAATCCTGTCCTCAATGGACGTCCACATGTAGTTTCCAGCAGGAGAACAGTAATCAGCAGCAGAAACCTGTGTCCGGGGCGACACGGTGACACAATGGTTAACACTGCTGCCTCACAGCACCAGGGACCCGGGTTCGATTCCCGGCTCGGGTCACTGTCTGTGCGGAGTCTGCACGTTCTCCCCGTGTCTGCGTGGGTTTCCTCCGGGTGCTCCGGTTTCCTCCCACAGTCCAAAGACGTGCTGGCTAGGGTGGATTGGCCATGCTAAATTCTCCCTCAATGTACCCGAACAGGCGCCAGAGTGTGGCGACTAGGGGATTTTCACAGTAACTTCATAGCAGTGTTAACGTCAGCCTACTTGTGACAAATAAATAAACCATATTCCTCTCTGTCCTCCCTAGCCCAGGGAAGGTTGAGACCAAGTGGAGGAACTGGAATCCTGTACTGCCTGTGATCGCCACTCCACACCAACGCTGCCCGAGATCACCAAGCTCCGCACCAACCCGAAACAAAACCTGTGTACGGCGGAGGAGCACAGCGGCTGCTTTTTTTAACCCACTGAGTTATCCCAGGTCAGTTTTTCTTTTTAAATAAAGTTTCACTTACCAGCTGCAGGAGATGATAAAGTTTTTCACTGAGCACTCCAAACACCTTTTCATCTGCAAACGCCTACAACATAAATACAATGGTTTAATTACACTCAACATTCAGACTGCTTCCAAAATAAAGTGCAATTAATTAGGTACAAGCTAGCAATCATTCTAGATTTCAATGCTAAATAATCCTACTGGAAGCCACTGCATTTCTCAATAAAATGACCTTTTAGTTTCTGACGGGTTAGGTATCTCCCCAACCAACCAGGTGCCCCAGCTCTTTAGGTCACTGTGGCTGATGGTTTGTTGACTGAGTGTTACTCAAGATAAGCATACACCAGGGCCACTTCCTCCTGTATAATTGTATTCCATTACTACAACCTTTTGATGCTTCCAAAAATGAAAATGACGGTTTCCCATGAGGTAAGGAGATTTGAAATATTCTTCTGTTGGATCATAGAATCAAAGAATCCCTACAGTGCAAAAGGAGGCCATTCAGTCCATCGAGTCTGCACCGACTACAATCCCACCCAGGCCCTATCCCCATGCATTTACCCTAGCTAGTCCCCCTGATACTAAGGGGCAATTTAGCATAGCCAAAGCCCCCTACCCAGCACGTCTTTCAGACTGTGGGTGGAAACCGGAGCACCCGGAGGAAACCCAAGCAGACACGGGGAGAACGTGCAGACTCCACACAGATAGTGACCCGAGGCCGGGAATCGAACCCGGGTCCCTGGTGCTGGGAGGCAGCAGTGCTAACCACTGCGCTGCCGTGCTGCTCCAGATGTAGCTGACAATTAAGCAGTTGACTGGAGTCTCAGGTTCAGACATAAACTCCAAAAGAAGGTTGGCCTCTTCTCCTTTCTTTATGTACTTGCCTCTTTGTACCGTTGCAGATATGTAACCGCTTGCATAAAGTGATGTCTGGAGGTAGGGTTATCAGGAACCTTCCCAAAACACAGAAGTGCTGGCTGTGTTAGATTTACCAACAATCTAGAAACAAAGCACGGGAGGAAAACACCAGACATTACGCAGTGTTACAAATGAGAAAACAATTATTCAAATTGGTACATTAGCTCTCCACTCAAAACTCCTCTGTCAACAGTGTTGGAGGCTTTTAACATTCATCGTGTCCACATCTGACACATATCCCATCACCTTTTCTAGAGGATGTTCCTGTTCATGTGCCAGTTCTGGGTGCTGCAGCTCCATGTTCTGGCCACCAGAGGGAATCCTAGACCTTCAAATTCCTCTGGCAGCCATTTTAGTAAAGGTGAACACACACCTCAGGGTTTCGATTACAGCCTGGACTTTCATGATTTCTGAAAATCATGGCAAAAATCCCAGAAATGGTCAAAATTTCTAAGTCCCAAACCCGGCATTTCAAATCTTCCACAGGGGTGGGGACTGGAGTCGGGCCAGGGTCCACACATGCAGAATTTGTGGAGGCAGCTGGCCACGTAAATTTCCAGCTGTGTCCACTGAAATGGGATTTTGGAAGAACAGGAGTGTGGAATCCAGAGTGTGGAGATTAGAACAGGTAAGAGGAGATTTCTATGGATCATCAGAAGGTAAGCTACCGCATTGAATAAGGTCCTGGGACACCTTTGGGACAAGTAAGATACCCTTTGCAATTGTTAAATGTAACATGATTATGCACATTTTACGTGCAAACTCATTGGAATTGACAAAAGTGTAAAAAAGATGTCCAGCTGTCCAGGAGATGTTAAAGAGCTCTCCAGCCATCAAATCTATCTGGGAAGTGTCCAATCTGTCAAGCAACTGTCCAAGGATACTAGCTGAGTTGGCATTGGTGGGGGAGCATGGGTTGGCACAAAGCTAACATGGAATATGGGGCAATTGGGTTGGATAGAGGGGTTTTAAATTTGCATTGGGATGTGAGATGCCATGGGAGGTGCATAAATGGGCACTAAGTTGGCATAGGGGTGTGTGAGCCATGGGTCTGCATAGGTTGGCATGTATTGGGCATAGGAAGTGTGTGTTGGGGTGGGAAGGCTTGGAGGCATGCTTTTTATTTTATTATTTAAACACAGAGGCAGCCGTGTACCCAGCTTACCAGCAGGCCCAACACCTGCAGATTCATTTCACAATCGCCCACCCAGACGCCTGCTTCAGCTCCCCGCCTGACCTGCGAGGGGCTACCTTTAAAGGTTGTTTGCCAAGCTGGCAGAATCTGCACTCCCGACCCAGGGGCGAAAATCTTGGTGCAGAAGTTCAATAAATTTGTCATAGCTCCACAGTTGTTTTAACAAACCCAACACTGGCTCTTTTTCCTCTTGCCACTGCGTTTAAAGCAGCTCTCCTGACGATTTCTCAGAGCCTCAAGCAAAAAGCACAGTGACTGGACAGCCAAGCGGCAACCCACCAGAAAACAATCCCAATTTCAAAAAAGACAAAAATGCAACACTGAAAGGAACAACCAAGAATGGAATATTGATTCTCGATGACTTTACATGCACCCCCCCCTTAATCGCAAGTAATGGATATACAGTTCATACACAGTGAATCTTTGCCTGTTCATAATGGCCTAGTGGTATTATCGCTAGACTATTAATCCAGAAACTCAGCTCATGTTCTGGGGACCCGGGTTCTAATCCAAATTCCAGAAGATGGAATTTGAATTCAATAAAAAATATCTGGAATTAAGAATCTACTGATGACCATGAAACCACTGCCGATTGTCGGAAAAACCCATGTGGTTCACTAATGTATTTTAGGGAAGGAAATCTGCCGTCCTTCCCTTGGTCTGGCCTACATGCAACTCCAGACCCACAGCAGTGTGGTTGACTATCAAATGGCCTAGTGAACCACTCAGTTGTATCAATCGCTACTGCAGCGATTCAAGAAGGCAGCTCACCACCACCTTTGAGGGCAATAAATGCTGGCCAGCCAGTGACGCCCATGTCCCATGAATTAATAGAAGTCTTAGCCCACCTCCCTTTCTCCTCAAGCATTTCCTTCTCCTTTAAGCAACTCTTTTTCTCCTTGTGGATTTCTCTCTTCCAAGCCTCACTTGGAAACATTCATCACGAGAACCTGACCCAAACAAACCCTTGCTTTGGAGGAGCCTTGGATATATTACCTCCCTGACAACAGATCACCTACTTCAGACAAACCAGGAGCTGATTGACTGCTTTAGTTTGAGAGATCACCTAATGCAGAGATTGCAGCCCTTTTCCACACAGGAAGCATTCTGCAAAAATGCTCCACGCAGCAAAACTCATTCAAATTGGATTCATACCTGATAACTGCTTCATAGAGTGCCTTCTCCTGAGGGTACTGTGCGATAATGGGTAGCAAGTCATTCTGTAGAATCTGCGCAGCTCCTAGCTGCTGCCGAATGTCTCTCGTCTCATCTTCATGTCTCAGGTACCGGATTAGGTCCTTGATGCTCTCTGAAAAACAAAAAATAATTCCAGTCACAACATTTACTTTTAAAAACAAGTGTCACTTTGAATTTTCTCCACTCTTTTCCTGAAGGCAGTGGCTCTTGCGAGGGCACTGGCTCCTCTCAAGCATGAGCCAAGAATAAGGGCTGGCTTGCTATGCTACCACATAACCAAACCTGATACTGTTCCTGTCCAACTGCCACATGCGCACTTTCCAGAAAGAATCCTGACACAGCAAAAGGAAAGAAATTGCAGGGCCATGGAAGAGAGCAGTGGGATTAATTGGATAGATCGTTCAAAGAGCTAGCACAGCCATGATGGGCTAAATTGCTTCCTTCAGTGTTGTACGGCTGAATCGAATCTGCCCAAACCTCAACTGTATTGCAAATATGTTCTTGTTTGTGGGACATTGCTGGAACAGAATGCTTGTTGAATTTGTCGGTGTAATAAATCCTGCTTTTTTGAAGTAATTCACAGCAGGAAGCATTTTCAGATGCTCCTCAGTGGGACAAGTGCTGTGCGTTTTGAAGTTTAGGATAGATTAGAATCCTGCCATCACCGGGACAAGATTCAAGTTGCACATTGACGTACATTAACAGGAATGACTTCAGAGATCTTACGAAAAGGCCTAGCAGGGTAAAGATGATGTTTCCACACAGGGAGACCAAATCTAGGGGCCAAAAATACAAGATAGTTATTAATAAATCCAATTGGGGGAATTCAGGAGAAACGTCTTTATCCAGAGAGTGGTGCGAATGTGGGACTCACTCCCACAAGGATAGTCAAAGTGAATAGCGTTGATACATTTGATGGGAAGCTGGATAAAGATGAGGGAGCAAAGAATAGAAAGATATGGCGAGGGGGGTGGTATGGGAGGAGGTTCATGTGGAGCAGAAATACTGGCAGGGAGCAGATGGGTTGAATGGCCAATTTCTGCATTGGAAATTCTATTTTATTTTCTGGTAACAACACTTCACAGAATGATTATGGCACAGGAGACCATTCAGCCCATTGTGTCTGCAACAGCTCTCCAAAAGAGCATCATGGCTTTGTACCATTCCCCTACTTTTTCCCCATGCCCCTGCACATTGTTTCTATTCAAATAATCATCTAATGCCCTCTTGAAAGCCTCATTTGAACCTGTCTCCACCACACTTCCAGGCAGTGCATCCCAGACCCCAAACTACTCACTGTGTGAAAAACTTTTTTCTCCCATTACATTTGCTTCCTTAGTAAATCACTTTAAATCTGTGCCCTGTTGCTCTTGATCCTTTTACAAGCAGAAACGGTTTCTCCCTGTTTACTCTGTCCAGGCCCCTCATGATTTTGAGCATTTCTATCAATCTTCTTAGCTTTCTTCTCTCCAAGGACAACTGTCCCAACCTCTCCAATCTATCCTCATAGCTGAAGTTTCTCATCCCTGGAACCATTCTTTTAACCTCTTCTGCACTCACTCCAATGTGTTCATTCCTCTCGCGTGTTGCCCAGAACTGTACACAGTACTCCAGCGGAGGTCCAACTAGTGTCTTGTACAAGTTCAGCATAACCCCCCTGCTCTTGTACTCTATGCCCCTATTAATAAAGCCCAGAATACAATGTGTTTTATTAACTGCTTTCTCCACCTGCCCTGCCACCTTCAATGAGCTACACACATTTACACCCAGGTCCCTCTGCTCCCACATCCCCTTAAGAATTCTACCCCTTATTTTATATTGTCTCTCTGTGTTCTTCTGATGCATCACCTCACGCTTCTCCGCATTGAACTTCACCTGCCATCTATCTGCCCACTCTGCCAACTTGTCATGTCCTTTTGAGGTTTTACACTGTCCCCTTCACAGTTACAATAGTTACAAGTTTTGTATCATTCACAAACTTTGAAATTGTCCCCTGCGCACCATGATCTAGATCACTAATATACATCAGGAAAAGCAAGGGTCCCAATACCAACCCTTGTGGAGCTCCACCACAAGCCTTCCTCCAGCCTGAAAAGTTTCCATTGATCATTACTCTCCATTATTCAGCCAATTTTGTATCCATGTTCCTACTGTCCCTTTCATTCCATGAGCTATAACTTTTCTCCCAGGTGTGTTGTGTGGCACTGTATCGAATGCCTATGTACACCACATCAACAGCATTACCCTTATCAGCCCTTTTTGTTACCTCCTCAAAAACCTCCAGCAACTTAAACACGATTTCCCCTTTAGAAATCCATGCTGGCTCTTCCTAATCAACCCACATTTTTCCAGGTGATTACTACTTTTCCCGAATAATTGTTTTGAGAAGCTATTGTGTACAAGGCTACCGACCAAATGCTGGAAAATGGGATTAGAATAGATAAGTGCTTGATAGTCAGTGCAGACACAATGGGTCAAAGAGCCTCTTTCTGTCATAAGCTTTATGACTCTAAGCTTCCCCACCACTGAAGTTAAACTGATTGCTTTGACAACTTATTTTGAATAAGGGCACAATGTTTGCAATTCTCTAGTCCTCTGGCACCTCCTCTGAGTTTAGGGAAGACTGAAAGATTCTGGCCAGCGCCCCTGTAATTTCCACACTCACCTCCTTCAGTGTTGTTGGGTGAATCTCGGTGCCTTGTCCACTTTAAGTACCGACAATCTATCCAACACTTTCTCCTAATCAATTCTGAACCCTTCTAGTGACAGAATTTCCTCCTCTGTTACCATGGCCTGGATAGCATCCACTCTCTTTGGTAAAGGCTGATGCAAAGTTTACATTTAATTCCTCAGCCACACTTCCTGCCTCCATGCATAAATTACCTTTTCCTAATGGGCCCTCCTCCTCTTATCACCCATTTACTATTTATATGTCCAGATAAGACTTTGGGATTCCCCTTTATGTTGCCTGCCAGTCTTTTCTCACAATCCCTCTACATTTTTCTAATATACTTTTTCACCTCCCCTTTGAACATTCTGAATTTCTCTTGGTCACAATTGTATTTTCTACCTGACATCTGTCATGAGCAGACTTTCTTCTTCATCTTAATTTCTATTTTCTTTTTCATCCAGGGAGCTCTGGATTTGTTTGCCCTACCTTTTCCAATTTGATTGTGTCTGAACCATTTCATTTTGAAGGTAGCCTATTGTACAGTTACAGTTTTTCCCACCAGCCCAGCTCAATTCTTGCCCCTTTGAAGCGAGCTCTCCCCCAGCTAATTCTTCTTACTCTGGATTGCCTATTGTGCTTTTCTACTGCCATCGTAAACCTTACGATACAATGATCGCTGTCTCCTCAATGTGCCCCCACTGACACTTGATGTACCTGGCCCACCTCACTTCCAAGAACCAGGTCCAACAGTGCATCCTTTCACGTTGGACTGGGAACATACTGCTGTAGAAAATTACAGCGGTTATATCACAATCTTGAGCCTGGATGCAATTTTGCATCAATATAAAATGAAGGGCTGCAAATATCCACTTTGACAATCAACATGCCAAGTAAAAGGAATAACACTTATCTACATAATCAACACAGCAAATAGCCAAAGTTCAGATGATTACAAACCACTGGTGCTTTGCTACAATGGGCTTTGTTCAGTCATCTGCACCTTCTTGATGATAAAGGTAGTTTTGTACATATATCATGATTACTGCTTTACAACTCCATCAATACATGTCTGGTGACTACCAGATATTGGAGAGTGACATGGAATGCAGTAATCATGGTGTATGCATTTTTGAAAAATTGCGTATTAAAATGTTCTGCACACTTGAATCCTGTTTTTTTTTAAACTCACATTACTCAGTGAATCAGTGGCCATAATTGAAGGATAGTTCAATTTTAAAAGCTCAAAACTAAACAGAATAATGGAAAAGTGACATTTCAGCTTATGAAAATAATGATAGCACAGTTGGCAAAAGCAGCAATGCATTTGATGGATTGGTGGATAATGACTGCCAACAAAACACAACAAAATCTGTCAATCGTGTTCCAATTTTGATGTAACCAGCACAACATTTAAGTCAGGACTGAAAGTTTGAAATTCTGAATTGACTTACCTAAACAATCAGGCTCTTTGTGATAGTTGTCTCCTTCCAGGTACCCCAAGGCACTGCATGTTGCTAACAGTTCACAGTTCATCATGTTTTGGCCCACACAGTGCACTCCTTAAAGCAGCAGAGACATAGGACAGAAGCAACCTGGAACAACAAAGAACAAAAAGGGGGAGAGATAAGGGTGAGATTCCACCAGCTATATGAGGGTCAGTGTGGAAGAATCACAGAATTGTTAAAGTGCAGGAGACCTGTCTAAAGAAACGTTGCCAAAAAAAAGTAATGAAGGAGGGAACGGAGAAATGAAACAGATCTGTGCACAGAGGACAAAATGTGCCCTGTTCCCAGGAGGAGTCAATTACTAGGGGGGAACAGGTTTAAGGTGCGAGGGGCAAGGTTTAAAGGAGATGTACGAGGCAGATTTTTTACACAGGGTGGTGGGTGCCTGGAACTCGCTGCTGGGGGAGGTAGTGGAAGCAGATACGATAGTGACTTTGAAGGGGCGTCTGGACAAATACATGAATAGGGTGGGAATAGAGGGATATGGTCCCCAGAAGGGTAGGGGGTTTTAGTTCAGTCGGGCAGTATGGTCAGTCCAGGCTTGGAGGGCTGAAGGGTCTGTTCCTGTGCTGTAATTTTCTTTGTTCTACCAATGCAAATCTCAAGGGCTATTGACCTGAAACAGCAAGTCTCTCTCGCTCCACAGATGCAGCCAGACCAGACCTGCTGAGTATTTCCAGCATTTTCAGTTTTATTTCTGATTTTATGCTAATAGCAGAAAATTGTCATGGTGGAATGAATTCCTGGTCTCAAGCATGCAGCTCTGGGAAAGAGAAATAGATATAGTGTTGTCACCCTTGACCTCTTACTGGAGTCCTGGCAGCAGGTCCAGAGCAGGACTTGTGGAAGTCACCTCCTGCATTCTTGAGGAGAGGAACTGGTACAAATACTGGGGCATTCCCCATCCAAATGAAAAGCAATTGCAATTCTGGAAGAGGATCACAAAACCAACCCATGATGTCTCCATCTTCAGTGTCTTCCACTCACCTTCCAACCAGTAAAACAATTATCAGCAGTACTTGTATTAGTACAGTAACAAAATGCAATAGGCCCAGTTTCCCGACACTGAGGCCAACTGTAAAAACTGTCTAAAATTAGATCAGATTAGGAATTGAACCTGGGACCATTTAGTGCTACACCCACTAGGTCTTCAAGAGGACTTCTCATGAGCGAATTTAACAGAAAACCCTCGTGCTTTCTCTTATCATCTACCATCCATCACTTGTGTCGATCGAGGAACGTTGGTAATACAAACTTTAATAACCACAGGGACACCTGACCAGTTGTGCTTTGCCATCCACTGTGAAATGGATGGGGCAGGGTTTACAATGAATGAGTGCAATTTTATACAGAGAGTGTCACTGACAGCACTCGCATCAGTGATAGTACTCTCTGATACAAAGCAGGGAGAACCAATGGCATTCGAGACCTACATATTTCTGGGGCCTGTAAATGGGTGTTGAGTCAGCACCAAAATCCAAAATGTGTGGAAGCAGATTTGAATTATCCATCAGGTCAGAGTTAGAAACAGGGAAAAACTTAAAACAGTTGGTAGTTTGGGAGGTTGTACTAAAAATGTAGAAGTGCCTTCGAACCCAAGTGACATCTCTCCCAAACATCTGCAAGCCAGAATGTCAGCTGATTTTTGTAAACCAACACAGTTTAAAACCCTCATTATTAGAATACCTGTTTGGATTTTAAAAAAAACTCATGCACACTTAAAATATCATAGAAATCATAGAAACCCTACAGTGCAGAAAGAGGCCATTCAGCCCATCGAGTCTGCACCGACCAAGATCCCCACATATTTACCCGCTAATCCCTCTAACCTACGCATCCCGGGACACTAAGGGGCAATTTAGCATGGCCAATTAACCTAACCCGCACATCTTTGGACTGTGGGAGGAAACTGGAGCACCCGGAGGAAACCCACACAGACACGAGGAGAATGTGCAAACTCCACACAGACAGTGACCCAAGCCGGGAATCGAACCCAGGTCCCTGGAGCTGTGAAGCAGCAGTGCTAACCACTGTGCTACCGTGCCACAAATATGTAAAGATGCAATAAAATGAGAGGCATTGCTTCAAAAAGGTAGATGGATTGGCCATACTAAATTGCTCCTTAGTGTCCAAAGATGTGCGGGTTAGGGGGATTGGCCGTGCTTAATTGCCCCTTACTGTCAGGGTAAATAAAAGAGTGGTTATGGGGCTAGGGCCTGGGATTGTTGTTGGTGCAGACTTGATGGGCTGAATGGCACTGTAGGGATTCTATGAAAAAGGGAATCTGGGACCGGAGACTTGAAGATAAAGCAATCTAGAGGAACTTTTAGTTCAAGTGCAAGACTTTTGAATGGACCTACCTCACGTTAAGTTGATCTTTCTCTTCACTCTAGCTGTGACTGTAACACTACATTCTGCACCCTCTCCTTTCCTTCTCTATGAACGGTATGCTTTGTATGGTGCGCAGGAAACAATACTTTTCACTGTATCCCAATACATGTGACAATAATAAATCAAATCAAATATTAAGCTGATCTTTCTCTGCACCCCTAGCTGTGACCGTAACACTACATTCTGCACCCTCTCCTTCCCTTCTCTATGAACGGTATGCTTTGTCTGTATAGTGCGCAAGAAACAATACACGCGACAATAATAAATCAAATATTAAGTTGATCTTTCTCTACACCCCTAGCTGTGACTGTAACATGTGACAATAACAAATCAAATCGCGAATCTTTCTGAACAAGTTTGAAAGTGACAATACTGATGGTTTCTAGTGTGGAGAGGACGGGCCGAACGGTCTTGCGCGCTGTCAACGGGGGGAATAAACTTTAAGATTTTAAGGAAAATAAGCAAACTCACCTCAGCTTTCAGAGTTTAGTTTCTGGAGGGTTGAAATGTTTGGGATTTTTTGAAGCCGTTTTGCTGCAGCCCGCGCGCCACCAAATCCCGCCAAAGCCGGAGCCATCCAACCGCCCGGGGAGGGGGGGGAACAGGCCCGGGGATGAAACCAAACACTAAGCAGAAAGCAAGCCAGCACCCAAATACTGCAGCATTCCTCACTATAATATTATACATCTCTCCCCCCGTGCTAAATTCCAGCCCGGCTCACAAACCAGTGCGGAGAATATATAACATCTCTCAGCAACACCCCCCCCCCCTTCTCCTGCATTAAAACAGTCCACTCCGAGCCGCTACCCAAAATTCATTTTTTCGGTAAAGATTCCGGATTTTTACCCGGTCGCTAATCGTGTGAGAAGTAAACCATTTATTTTTTTAAAAAATCATTCTCAGCCGGGACGGGAGAGTGATCCTCTCGCCCGGTGAAACCGCTCGGCGACCCCGGGCCCGCTCCGATCTTACATTCAAACCGCTCTCGGCTCCTTCACTAGGAGTCACGGTGGCCGAGTGGTTAAGGCGTTGGACTCGAAATCCAATGGGGTCTCCCCGCACAGGTTCGAATCCTGTTCGTGACGATGACATTTTTTTAATTTTGAAAATAACATATAATCTATCCGAAAGAAAGATTCCCATTTTGGGAATCTTGGGAGCGGTTCATTATGGTTCACTTCTCACACAACCTTGCGTACAGAGTTTATAAAGTACAAACTAAAAATCTCGATTAGTACTCACAAAGACATGCAGGTTAGGTGGATTGGCCATGCTAAATTGCCCCTTAGTGTCCAAAGGTGTGTAGGTTAGGGTGGATTGGCCATGCTAAATTGTCCCTTAGTGTCCAAAGATGTGTAGGTTAGGGTGGATTGGCCATGCTAAATTGCCCCTTAGTGTCCAAAGGTGTGTAGGTTAGGGTGGATTGGCCATGCTAAATTGTCCCTTAGTGTCCAAAGATGTGCAGGTTAGGGTGGATTGGCCATGCTAAATTGCCCCTTAGTGTCCAAAGGTGTGTAGGTTAGGGTGGATTGGCCATGCTAAATTGTCCCTTAGTGTCCAAAGATGTGTAGGTTAGGGTGGATTGGCCATGCTAAATTGCCCCTTAGTGTCCAAAGATGTGTAGGTTAGGGTGGATTGGCCATGCTAAATTGCCCCTTAGTGTCCAAAGATGTGTAGGTTAGGGTGGATTGGCCATGCTAAATTGCCCCTTAGTGTCCAAAGGTGTGTAGGTTAGGGTGGATTGGCCATGCTAAATTGCCCCTTAGTGTCCAAAGGTGTGTAGGTTAGGGTGGATTGGCCATGGTAAATTGCCCCTTAGTGTCCAAAGATGTGTAGGTTAGGGTGGATTGGCTATGCTAAATTGCCCCTTAGTGTCCAAAGATGTGTAGGTTAGGGTGGATTGGCCATGCTAAATTGTCCCTTAGTGTCCAAAGATGTGTAGGTTAGGGGGATTGATCGTGGTAAATGCGTGGGGTTACAGGGGCTAGGACAGGAGGGTGGGCTGCTCTGTCAGAGTCAGTACAGACTCAATGGGCCGAATGGCATCCTCCTGCATTGTAGGGATTCTATGATACTTTGTAAAACCTTCTGAATATATCAACTAAACATCAATTTGAACAATGGAAGTAAGCTTATTACCCATAACATTAAAAATCATAAAATCTGTTCACAATCGACGAACAGTATCTATGGACAAAAAGCCCAGGTTGAAATGCTTAATTAATTCTCGCATGAAGAGTTCACATTCATTTCCCTGATTGTTGTGCATTGTGTTCATAATGTTGTTTACGTCATACCCCAAACAGATTCAGAGAGGAAACAGTTCCTGCACTCAGCATATGATGTCACTCCCCCACAAAATATGAGAAACATTCACAGAACTAATTGTCACAACAGGTTGCAGCAGAATCACCTAACATTGTTTTTTTTCCCGCATTTTACATCAAAATGTACAGAAGTTACAACACAAACTTGGACCATTTGACCCCCATTGGTTTGGGTCAACATTAAACCATGCACGAGGAAATCACATTTATGTGACATTTCCATATCCTTTCAACTCTCTGTCCTTTATGACCTGTCCAATATAATCTCAAATTTTGGCACCATTTCTGCGTCAACCACTAATCCTGGAAATGAGTTCCTCTGCCCCCTATTCAGATTCTCATTTCAATTGGGAGTTTAATTTAGATAAATGTGAGGTGATGCATTTTGGTAGATCGAATTGGGGCAGGACTTACTCAGTTAATGGTAGGGCGTAGGGGAGAGTTACAGAACAAAGAGATCTAGGGGTACAGGTTCATAGCTCCTTGAAAATGGTGTCACAGGTGGACAAGGTGGTGAAGAAGGCATTCGGCATGCTTGATTTCATTGGTCAGAACATTGAATACAGGAGTTGGGACATCTTGTTACATACAAACTAGAAGCAGGAGTAGGCCATTCAGCCCTTCGAGCCTGCTCCACCATTCATCTTGATCATGGCTGATCATCGAATTCAAAATCCTGATCCCCCCTTCCTCCCATATCGCTTTGCTCCCTTTAGCCCCAAGAGATATATCTAATTTTTTCTTGAAATCAGACAATATTTTGGCCTCAACGACATTCAGTGGTAGTGAATTCCACACATTCACCACCCTCTGGGTGAAGAAACTTCTCCTCACCTCAGTTCTAAAAGGTTTGCCCCTTATCCTCAAACTATGACCCCTAGTTCTCGACTCCCCCACCAGTGGGAACATTCTTTCTGAATGTACCCTGTCTAATCCTGTTAGAATTTTATAAGTTTTTATGAGTTCCCCTCTTACTCTCTTAAACTCCAGTGAATATAATCCTAACCGACTTAGTCTCTTCTCATATGACAGAACTGCCATCCCAGGAATCAGCCTGGTAAACCTTTGCTGTACTTCCTCTATAGCAAGGACATCCTTCCTCAGAACTGCACACAATACTCCAGGTGTGGCCTAACCAATGCACTATACAATTGCAGCAAAATCTGGGGAATTGAAGTTGTACAAGACATTGGTAAGGCCACACTTGGAATACTGTGTACAGTTCTGGTCACCCTATTATAGAAAGGATATTATTAAACTAGAAAGAGTGCAGAAGAGATTTACTAGGATGCTACGGGGACTTCATGATTTGAGTTATAAGGAGAGGCTGGATAGAGTGGGACTTTTTTCCCTGGGGCGTAGGAGGCTTGGGGGTAATCTTATAGGGATCGATAAAATAATGAGGGGCAGAGATAATGTAGATCGATAGTCAACATCTTTTCCCAAAGGTAGGGGAGTCTAAAACTAGAGGGCATAGGTTTAAGGTGAGAGGGGAGAGATACAAAAGGGTCCAGAGGGGCAATTGTTTTACACAGAGGGTGGTGAGTGCCTGGAACAAGCTGCCAGAGGTAGTAGTAGAGGCGGGTACAATTTTGTCTTTTAAAAAGCATTTAGACAGTTACATGGGTAAGATGGGTATAGAGGGATATGGGCCAAATGTGGGCAATTGGGATTAGCTTAGTGGTTAAGAAAAAGGACCTGCGTGGACAAGTTGGGCTGAAGGGCCTGTTTCCATGCTGTAAACCTCTATGACTCTATGATGGTATCAATGGACATCCTCTGGTTCCAAAAGAGGAGCAGGGAAAGTGGATGAACAGGTTGTGATTTTCCAAAATTCCCCAGATTCCAGAACAGTCTCAGCAGATTGGAAGTTGGCAAATGTAATTCTGTTCTTCAAAACAAAATGAGGGAGAATGAAAACAGGAAACGACAGGCTCGTTAGCCTGACGTCAGTCACCAGGGAAGTGCTGGAATCTATTATTAAAGAAGTCTGAACAATGCACAGAATGACCAGTCAGATCAGCATGGTTCTACAAAAGCAAAATCATGTTTGACATTTAGAAGTCATTATTAAAAGTCTTTTAAGGTTGTAAGTACTAGGGTAGATAACAGTAGATTTACATTTCCAAAAGGCATTTATAAAGGTGCTGCACAAAAGGTTAATAAGCAAAATAAGGGCTCATGGAGTTGGGGGTTATATATTAGCATGAAGAGGATTATTTAACAGACAGGAAGCAGAGAGTAGGATAAACAGCATTGTCAAGTTGACAGGCTGTAACTAGTGGAGTGCTGCATGGATCAGTGCTGTGGCCTTAGCTATTTACAGTTTATATTACTGGCTGAGACAAATAGAATAAAGTAAGTTTTCTGACGATACATAGCTGGGTGGGATGGTAAGTTGTGAGCATGTAAAGAAATATAGACGAGTGAGTGGGCAACAAGTGGGCACGGGACACAGTGCCTCACAGCGCCGCACTGCTGCCTCACACTGCCAGGGACCTGGGTTCGATTCCCAGCTTGGGTCACTGTCTGTGCAGAGTCTGCACGTTCTCCCTGTATCTGCGTGGGTTTCCTCCGGGTAACAGTGGTTAGCACTGCTGCCCCATAGGGACCCGGGTTCAATTCCGGCCTCGGGTGACTGCGTGGATTTCCTCCGGGTGCTCCGGTTTCCTCCCCTACTCCAAAAGTATGCGGGTTAGGTTGATTGGCTATGCTAAATTGTTTCTTAGTGTCAGGGGGATTAGCAACGTAAATACACGGGGTTAAGAGGATAGGGCCTGGGTAGGAATGTTGTCGGTACAGGCTCGATGGGCTGAATGGCCTCCTTCTGCACTGTAGGGATTCTATGACTTAAACTGCCTCCATTACATTCTCAAGCAGTGCATTCCCATTCCTAACTACTTGTTGTGAAAAGCCTTTTCCTGATGTCTTCCTTGCTTCCTTTGCAATGACCTTAATTCTGTGCTTCCACCAAGAGGAACAGTTTTTTCCCTATCCAATCTGTCCAGACCCTTCATGATTTTGAATATCTCCATAAAATCTCCTCTGAACCTTCTCTTCTCCAGGTAAAACAGTCCCGACCTCCCCAATCTCTCTACATAACTGACATACTGCACTGTGCACAATTGCAGTCTCCATACCTCCTCCATGATCATTCTCAACACCGATGCCCCACAAGGCTGTGTTCTCAGCCCCCTACTATACTTATACACCTATGACTGTGTGGCCAAATTCGCCTCCAATTCGATTTTCAAGTTTGCTGACGACACCACCGTAGTGGGTCGGATCTCAAACAACAACGAGACAGAGTACAGGAAAGAGATAGAGAATCTGATGAACTGGTGTGGCAACAATAATCTCTCCCTCAATGTCAGCAAATCAAAGGAGATTGTCATCGACTTCAGGAAGCGTAAAGGAGAACATGCTCTTGTCTACATCAATGGGGACAAAGTAGAAAGGGTCGAGAGCTTCAAGTTTTTAGGTGTTCAGATCACCCACAACCTGTCCTGATCCCCCCCCATGCCGACACTATAGTTAAGAAAGCCCACGAATGCCTCTACTTTCTCAGAAGACCAAGGAACTACAACTCTCACCAACTTTTACAGATGCGCCATAGAAAGCATTCTTTTTGGTTGTATCACAGCTTGGTATGGCTCCTGCTCTGACCAAGACCATAAGAAACTACAAAAGGTCATGAATGTAGCCCAATCCATCATGCAAACCAGCCTCCCATCCGTTGACTGTCTACACTTCCAGCTACCTCAGCAAAGCAGCCAGCTTAATTAAGGACCCCATGCACCCTGGACAAAGAAAGATACAAAAGTCTGAGATCACGGACCGACCGACTCAAGAACAGCTTCTTCCCTGCTGCTGCTGTCAGACTTTTGAATGGACCTACCTCGCATTAAGTTGATCTTTCGCTACACCCTAGCTATGACTGTAATACTACATTCTGCACTCTCTCGTTTCCTTCTCTATGAACAGTATGCCTTGTCTGTATAGTGCGCAAGAAACAATACTTTTCACTGTATCCCAATACGTGACAATAATAAATCAAATCAAAATATCTTGGGAAGGATATACTCATCTTGGAGCAGTATCGTGAAGGTTCGCGAGACTGGTTTCTAGGATGAGAGGGTTGTCCTATGAGGTGAGGCTGGGTAAATTGGACCTATACTGTCTGGAGTTTAGAAGAATGAAAGGTGATCTCATCGAGACATGCAGGACTCTAAAGAGGCTCGGAAAAGTGGACGCTGAGAGATTGCTATACACGCTATATTGACAAAGCATACCGTTCATAGAGTACAGAGGGGAGAAGGAAAGGGTGCAGAATGTAGTGTTACAGTCACAGCTAAGGTGTAGAGAAAGATCAGCTTAATATTTGAAATTATGTGGAGATGCCAGCGTCGGACTGTTGGACTTTAACCTGGTGTTGTGAGACTTCTTACTATATGATAGGTCCATTCAAAAGTCTGACGGCAGCAGGGAAGAAGCTGTTCTTGAGTCGGTTGGTACGTGACCTCAGACTTTTGTATCTTTATTCCTGACGGAAGAAGGTGGAAGAGAGAATGTCCGGAGGCGTGGGGTCCTTGAATGATGCCGGCTACTTTTCCGAGGCAGCGGGAAGTGTAGACGGAGTCAATGAACGGGAGGCTAGTTTGTGTGATGGAACTGGGCTACGTCCACAATCCTTTGTAGTTTCTTGCGGTCTTGGTCAGAGCAGGAGCCATACCAAGCTGTGATGCAACCAGAAAGAATGCTTTCTATCATGCATCTGTAAAAACAAATCAGTGAGAGTCGTAGTGGACATGCCGAATTTCCTTAGCCTCCTGAGAAAGTAGAGGCGTTGGTGGGCTTTCTTAACTATAGTGCCGGCGTGGGGGGAACCAGGACAGATTATTGGTGATGTGAACACCTAGAAACTTGAAACTCTTGACCATTCCCACTTCATCACCTTTGAGTAGACAGGGGCATGTTCTCCACTATGCTTCCTGAAGACGATGACTATCTCCTTCGTTTTACTGACTTTGAGGGAGAGATGAATGTATCCACAAGATACACTACCAGAAAGAATATCACAGCCAAATCCAATTTGCTCCTGACCCAACATCTGGACATAACACCCTCTTTATTGGAAAGTGTGAGTATGATCCAAGACAGGGCTCCCATGTTTTAGTAAGATCGAGTTCGGGACCAATAACATTTTGTTTGAAGTAGACAAACTTTGAGATTCAAGATACTTGCTCAACAAATAAAGACACAAGATTCCACGGGTTTTGAACAAACAAAAATAAACTTTACTTTACAAGGTCAGATACAACAACTTACCATATCTATCTTATACTTTTAACATTCAGGGTTAATATGGGGCATGTGAATTAACAGGCAAACTGTGGTCAAACACACCACAGTGCAAAATGGCAGATGCCATCAAGACAGATTCCATGGATTTCTCAGCAACCCACCTAGACGTCAGTAAACAATTGAGAGTCAATCAATCTTGTCGAAACTCTTGTCTCTCTCAAGGGATTCCAGTCTTCACCTTCAAAGATCTCACTTTGGAATTTTCTCCAAAAGTCGCTCCAATTTGGACCGCCAACGACAGCCCAACTCGCAGGGTTTCAATCTTGTCCCCGAGACTGCGTTCCCCTGGATTCTTAAGTTTGCACTCAAGCACCAATTCAGCTTGGTCACATCGAGCAGAATACTACTGCGACAAAGGGGTGTGGAGGGATATGGTCCAAGTGCAGGTCAGTGGGACTAGGCATAAAACGGTTCGGCACAGACAAGAAGGGCCAAAAGGCCTGTTTCTGAGCTGTAATTTTCTTTGGTTCTATGGGTACCTTCACCGCAACACTCTGTAGCGTGGAGTCACCAACCTTCTGTCGCCACCTTCGATCTTCAGGGCTTCTCAAGCCATCTTCGAATGTCTGGGCTTCTCCAGAGTCCTCACCACTTAAAAGTCTGCCAACTGCAGCCCTTTCCCTGCTCCACTTTCTTCCCCCTTAACTTGACTGGTACCCATCTCTGTCCCCTGTCTGGGATTCCTCTTTTGGGATCTCTCTCTGCCTGGGACACTTGTCTTGAATGGTGTGCTGTTCCCAGTCAAATGAGCCAGGCTTTTGTGCTATTTTCTCTTTCTGCGCAGAACTTAAAATGCTGAATTGCGCACGTACAGCCCACTCCACTCAAAACACCGCGATCCGGCGCTCCCGACCTCTGCTCTCGATGAAAAGGCAAGTTGAATTTCACAACAATGGCAATAGACCAAAGATAATGAGGTCAAGCACACTGCCCCATCGTTCACAGCTGTGCCACCTATATGCCACCCTAGAATTTGCCTCCGATTCCCAACAATTTGCATTTACCAAATTTTCCGGTGTATAAGTCGATCTGGAGTATGAGTCAGATTGATTAGATTTCTGATTTTTCCGAACTCCATTCCAATACAAGTCAGAGTGGTGTATAAGACATTACCAGTCAAATCTCTTTATTAGTACATTTATTAAAAAGAAAAATCACACGAACACTGATAAACTTGTAACAGACGTGGCTCCCAAGTGCAAAACCGCAAATTAGCGCATGAATCCATATACAAATGAATCACTGACTATGAACAGTTTCAACCCACTTTACTCTACATCAGAGAAGCCTTTGAATTCTATGTCTGAGTGGAAGTTTGCCACTAGCTCGGGGTTGAGGGCAGGAGTGATGTTCTCTTTATCCTCCATGTTGGTGATGTTAGAATGCTGTCCTGTTCTTCCTCAATCTTCATCGTGACAGAAACGAGGCAAAGCTGCCTACCTTCTCAAAGTCCTCATTCAGGGAGTTTCTGGGATATGGTATTCCCACTGCCGTATCCACCGTCCTTCATCGCACCAACAGCCTTTAGGGAAGGAAATCTGCCATTGTTGCCTGATCTGGCCTACACGCGAGTCCAGATTCACAGCAACGTGGTTGACTCTTAACTGCCCTCTGAAACGATCGAGCAAACCACTTACTTCAAACACAATTAAGAATGAGCAACAAATGCTGGCCTGGCCAGTGATGCCCACAAACATCCCATGAAAGATTTTTTTTTAATGACACAAGCAGCAGAATTTTAGATGACTACAAGATACAGGGAATACAATAAGCATACACCAGAGAAAGATGTTTGAATGTTCGAGTGTAACCTTTCAGACTCAATGGCCCCTGTCCAAAATGTTGACTGTTCTTTGCTCTTTCACAAACTTTAGACCTATTGTGTATTGCCAGAAGAGCCCAATTTATATTTCCGAACAACATTTTAAATTTAAGGAATTCTTTGTAGAATTTATTTTAAAAAGGAGGCATTAACCTTTGCCTCATGTGGTTTGACACTTTTAGTGTTAGCTTTCATTATTTGAAAATAGGAAGTATTTGCTGGCTTTTCAGGAATATTAAACATTAAACGCCTCCAAGGCTGCATTAAGTTTCTTCGTTCATGGGATGCAGGTGTCACTGGCTAGGCCAGCATTTATTGGCCATCTCTAATGGTCCTTGAGAAGGTGGTAGTGAGCTGCCTTCTTGAACCGCTGTCTGTGGTACACCCACAGTGCTGCTAGGGAGGGACTTCCAGGATTTTGACCCAGCGATTGAAGGAACAGCAACATAGTTCCAAGTCAGAATGGGAGTGGCTTGGAGGGGAACTTGCAGGCAGTGGTGTTCCCCTGTCCTTCTTGGTGGTAGAGTTCTCAATGAGTTCCTGCAATGCATCTTGTACATGGTACACACTGCAGCCACTGAGCACCAGTGTTGGAGGGAGTGAATGTTTGTGGAGGGGTTGCCAATCACACAGACTGCTTTGTCCTGGATGGTGTTAAGCTTCAGTGTTGTTGGAGCTGCACTCATTCCGGTGAGTGTAAAGTATTCCAACACACCCTGACTTGTAGGTGGTGGACAGGCTTTGGGGAGTCAGGAGGTGAGTTACACACCAGACCCGCTCTTGTAGCGACAGCATTTATATGGCTCTCCCAAATGAGTTTCTGGTCAATGGTAATCCCCAGGAGGGATTTCAGCAATGGTAATGTCATGGGGAGATGGTTAGATGCTCTTGGAGATGGTTGTTGCAAGTTACGTGTGGTTATATACATTACTTTGCCGCATGTTTTCCATATCTTGCTGCATAGGAACATGAACGTTTTCAACATAAAGCTCTATATGGTTTCCCCATTTAGAGAGCCAGAAAGGAACAGAAATTTTATCAGAGCTTAGAGGATAGCAAGTTCCATACAGGGAGCACAAAATTCATTTTCAATTTCTCACAATATAGGGTGAGATTCTCCGGCCTCCCAGCCACGTTTCCTGCCGGTGGGAGGTGGCGTGTTGTTTGCTAGCGGCAGGGTGCTCTGGTCCTGCCGCTGTCAATGGGAATTCCCTTTGACGTCTCTCTATGCTGGCAGGAAACCCGCAGGCGAGGGTATGCAGCCGGTGGGACCGGAGAATCCCACCAGGAGAATTCTGGCCATAAACTTTCATTTTCTCAATGCTTCTTTGGGCAATTTCCAAAACTTGAGCAGATTTACAAATGACACCACAGTTTAAAACAAAACATTTACACCATCAGCCCTCCAAACACAGTCGTAACATTGCCGCTTCTCAATGAGTTTTAGCGACTCTGAAGGCACTGCTTACCAGAATCCAGGAATAGCCATTCGGGCAAAGCACTGGAGACCAGAATCACTGCTTAGCATATGGAATGATCCTGATTTGACATCATTTGTACAATTGACTACTTGCATAAATCTCTAACATTTTGCAGACAAGCATACAAAAAAACTAAAACAGACAAGACCAGCTAGCCAATCAGGTACAAAAACAGAAAATGCTGGAAAATCTCAGCAGGTCTGACAGCATCTGTGGGGAGAGAATTGAGCCAATGTTTAAACGTTGGCTCCTTTCCCTCCCCACAGATGCGGTCAGATCTGCTGAGATTTTCCAGCATTTTCTGTTTTTGTTTCAGATTCCAGCATCCGCAGTATTTTGCCTTTATCTTAAGCCGATGCCACTGTGATGGGCATTTGAAACAATGTATCAGAGCAGTGCAGAATGGAAGGCGCCTAGTGAGATTTGCACTGGTCAATTGGAACAGACCTTACTGGCAGAGGGTTGTGGGGAAAAATCAATAGGACAAACCATCCTATCACCTGGCTTCTAGCACAAAGTAACGGTTGACGGACACAGACAGCGCAATACGTTTGTATGCGTGCACAGTGCAAGTTGGGGCAAAAAAAAGACACGCTGACACCAGATACATACTATGAGTTTTATTTCACAGATAATTTATGAAAAGTGTTTCGTTCATCATTAATACCAAGTGCCACAGCTTTTCAAATACATCACAACTAGGTCAGCTACAGGAGACAATTCTGGACTGCAAACACTTCTCCAATCACAAAATAACTTGTGTACTCAGAAGTTCCACTTTAAAAAGGCGCACACTGAGACAATACACATCTTTATAAAATTTTAAAAAAAAGCATGGACTGTTTTCAGAGCAACATAAAAAAAACACCATATAAAGGTTGCTCATTTTGCTGCAAGTTTCTAAAATACTACTTTATTTTCTATGTGTATTATTCAATAGACAACTATTCCGATTGGTTACTGCATGATCAGACTTCCATCAGGACTAATGCAATGGCCAAATTCTGCTTTTCCATCTGTCACACTGGAAGTTACTTTAAAGCTCCAAGAGGATACCCACTCCTCTTCCCCCCCCCCAGTGACCCATTCCACTCCTCTCCCCCCGCCCCCCCCCCTCAGTGACCCATTCCATTCCTCCCCCCACCCCCCCCCGTGACCCATTCCACTCCTTCCCCCCCCACCCCCCCGTGACCCATTCCACTCCTCCCCCCACCCCCCCCCCGTGACCCATTCCACTCCTCCCCCCACCCCCCCGTGACCCATTCCACTCCTCCCCCCACCCCCCCGTGACCCATTCCACTCCTCCCCCCACCCCCCCCCCCCCCCTGACCCATTCCACTCCTCCCCCCCCACCCCCCCCCCCCCCCGTGACCCATTCCACTCCTCTTTCCCTCCCTCCCCCCCCCACCAAATGAGAAATTCCTGGTCGACGATCTCAACCTGGGCAGCAACTGGAGAGGTACAACTGGCCTCAGCATCCTCATACTATGAAGGGGTTAAACACATCAGGCCTTTTCTAGCAGCAACCCCTTCCCAAACTGGAAAGTACATGCATATCAAAATCGGAGACAGTCAAGCTTGTCTGGAATTCCTTCACTCAAATAGTCCATCAATAAATGTAGAATTGGGCAATTTGGTACGGGGGAAAGAGGGGCACATGAGATAGAGACGCAGAAAAAGGAGGTACACACACACAGAAAAAGAACCACATGATACAAAAGACAGACAGAGAGGGGGGGGGCGGGGAAAGAAAGGAGAGAGAGAGAGAAAAATCAGAATTGGAAATTAAAATTCCTCCCCTACTCCTGTCATTATGCAGAACCCTCAGCACTCATGAAAGCAGGCTTCTTTGTGAATACCATTACTTTCTATACATAATCAGGTGATTCACCTTCTCTTTTCTGACTGTATTTGGACAGATTTTAATTGAGGCCCCTCAAGGTAGTTTCTTTTGCCTCAATTTCAGGGAGATGTAGAGGAGAAAGACGAAAAAGTAATGACAATATTTCAAGTTACGAACTTTCTGCCCATGGCCAAGCAGGCCAGTACCAAGCCAAGCTGGGAGGTTTCATTTCTGGAAACAAGCTATGCCAGGCTACCTAAAGCTCCAGACCGAAACATCCAGAAGGGACTGTGACACCAGACAGGTTGCAAAACAATTTTAAAGTTTTAGAATATAAGAAGTCAGTCCTTAATGCGGTGTACAGTTTAAGTTATTAGTCAGAGAAGTCAAGAAAGAAAACGTGATGAAGGCCCGAGATGTGCCAAAGGAATGTCACAAGCTGAACCCACGTCACTTAAAGTTTGCAGTACAAGCCCTCCAAAAGCAGATTTTTAAATGTAGGGTAAAATATTTGTACTGATTAAAACTACAAGCAAAGCAAAAACTAGCTTGCCGGAAAAAAAATTCTCAATACACAGAATTCTGTATGCCCAAGAATTTTGTCACGCCAGGTTTCAGTGGATCAATGGAGAAAGTGGTAGATCCTTGGATGGAGGTTATGATTTTCCTCAGTACAGTCCCAAATAGAAGAGAGAGTTTTCTTCATGTTGTCCAAGTGCTGAAAGCCCTCTTTTAGCCTCCTCAAATAAATAACCTAACTTTTATCCTTCTGGAACAAGCAATATATCCTATATATTGTGCTGAAAAAAATGATATACATTCAAGACTTGGAGACTAGATTTCACTACAGTTTGGAAGGGATGGGACTCTACATAAGGGACTCTGATAAATCTTAGTTCAGATCTAGCAAATCTGGGAGTGAATCAACATCACCCACCAAATCCTAACAGAGGCTATACCGTGTTCAACACTCACCCCGAGTTAGTGTAAACTTTCATTTGAATGCTGGGGGAACGGGGACAGAATTCACTAATTTGTAGATAAAACAATATTAAAAACACTCCAGCCAAACTGCAAGATTTTAATCAAAATAATATGTACACACACACACAAATTCTAGCTAGAGTTTATAAGTTCACAGCATGTTCCCCCACATCCTCCCTCCTCCAAAAATCAGGACTCAAGCACCATATTCCAGACCCATTGCCATTGGTCTGGCCATTCTTAGCTGCTTTGGGTCAAATTGAATAATTTGCGACAGGAGGAGCGGGGGGGGGGGGGGGGGGAGTGCAACTCCCATTTGGAATCAGTTTAAAAATGTCCTCCAGGAGGTACCAAAGTACTGATACCCAGTTCAGTCACTTGTAGACTATCTACAGAATTGACCAAGTGAATAAAATAATTCTAGGATATCTTTCAGTCATATGTATTTTTGAAATCCTGTACTGTCCTTATCCTTTATTCTAGCTTTGAGGCTTGCAATCATATACCCAATACCTATCCAAATGAGAATCTAGCTGGGTTATGCTTGCAGTTTACATGAACAAAGCGTCACTCTCAGTCCCTCAGGCATTTGTAGACTGTCATAGCTTCCTAACTATGTCACGGGATTTTAAAAAGCAGGATCAGTCACGGGATAATTTTTTCTCAAAAAAAAAGCCCCGATAGTTTTGTTCCCTCCCACTGGATGCAATTCACTCCAATTTTGGCCATTCTCGCACAAGACTCGGTTCAGAGGTCATTTGACATCAGGTTTAACAATACAATTCAAGGCAAATCCAAAAACAAAAAGGTAGGATTTTGGATAACATGATTAAATGTTGGCATAGGTTCAAAATGAAACAAAAAAAAAACCAAACAAAAAACAGTGAATGCAATTGCCTTGCCCTGTAGCGGTTGCAAACTCAAACCATCTCGACCCCCGTGTGGTCACCCAAAGAAACCACACAGCTGCCAATTATTCATGTCCCACAGATCACTCCACATCTCAATTAGGTTTTGCAAAAAAGAGCTTTTGATCATGCCGGAATATCGAGTTTTTGCAGCAATGATTTGCTTTCGTGGATATGAAGCCACGTAGTACATACAGCACTAAAATCTATTTGTTTTTAACGTTTGCCTGTGAGCTCTGCTCTGACAAGAGCAACCTCAAAAAGACTTTTCCCCTCAAAATGATCACAGAAACACTTTTGCATTGTATACTTGACCACAGTGTAACAGCAGCTACCACAATAGAAATATTGTCCATTATTCATTTTCTGTTTGAAACAAGAGAACGAAACAAACATGAAAATCAGGTATCAGAGCGTAAACTCAAACCACTGTCGGTAAAGTGAAATGGCGCCACAAGCGTTGAGCTTTCTCACGTGGCAGCAGGAACTGGAATGGACATCAGAATTGTACTTCCTGTCTTTAGTCTTTTAATCTTGGAATAAATACAAAAAAAAAAGAGTTGTGACTAATGTTTTGCGAGCTGCAAGCTCTCATTCGTTAAGCCAGTTCTTGAGCTGCATAAAAGCCATTGGTCAAACAGTCCAGAATGCAATTTGATGAGAAGCCACTGTCTGCTTGGAAGTCGGTTTTCACTGAAGGTGTTCTAGCTAGCGCAAGGGCAAGTCTTGCTTTCTTCTCATTATCAACTTCATTCAGATAAAACTGAACACAATGGGTTTTGTTTTTTTTTTTAAAAGATTTCCTCCACACCGTGAGCAAAGATCATCACCAAACCAGGCTCCATGATCATGTCCTCTCCCATGTGTTGGTTCTCACACGCCATCACCACCACTGCCTGCTTCCCTGGGATTCGTTTAGCTACATAGTTCTCGTAGTACCTGCGGTTCATTTGACGAGTCTCTAAGGTGGCCAGCCCCTGAGGCCAGTTCCTCTCATGTGCGTTTTCGATGAGGTCATTGACTATGGACATTGGGCACCCGCTGTCTATGAGAGACCGTTTAATAACTGCTTGCAGAACGGCATCAGGGGTGGAGATCATTCCACCCCAGCGGGTTACTCTAGCAGGTTGCAATGAATTGACCCACCTACAACACAGAAGATACCATTCAGGTAACGAGTGCATTTTATTTCACAAAAAACAAACAAAAAGCCACTGTCAACTAAGCCCTGCAATTCAGACAATGTATAGAGTACAAAGTTTCTTTCCTCCTTGCACCCTCACATCCTGATTCAGGTGGGGGGGGGGGTGTGCTGAATCCTGACCCAGCCGGGACAGAGTGGGGCTGAGACAGGTACCCTGCTGCAGCTAGAATGGCTGCATGGAGATCGCATCCTGCTGCAGCTCAGAAGCTGTGCAACAGGTTGCTACCCACATCACCAAGGCATGTAAACAGGGTTTTCCTGCAGTCAACTTGACTTCCCAATTTTTAGATTTTCCTTTTAAAAAGCCAGGCCGCACACCCAAATAGACGGGAGCATGAAAGGAAGGAAAAGAAAACCTTGCCTCTTTCACCACCTCAGAACGCCCCACAGTGCTTTCCAGCCAGTGAGGTACCTTTTCAAAGCAGAGCCGCTGTTGTAACATGGCTGACGCAGCAGCCCATTTGCGCACAGCAATCTCCCACAAACAGCAGTGTGATCATGAGCCAATGTCCATTCATTTTTATTTAAAAAGGGGATTGGCTGAGGGACAAATATTGGCCAGGAGAATTTCCCTACTTCTCAAATTGTGCCTGTGGAATAGTTTCCATCCACTCACAAGGGCAGGCTGGCCCTCAGTTTAACCATCAAAAGTCTCATCCGAAAGACAGCACCTCTGACACACTCGCAGCCTGTAGCTTACAGGGCAGCGAGTCTGTTTAGAGTTCGTGCAAAGAAATGCGCAACTGCTGCCCTGCCCCCGATCCCCTATTTCTTTTTCGTGTCCACATCGCCCAGATGCGAGATACACCTGGAATGCTCAGCATGTATTAGCCGATTTTAATATTGTCCCTTCATTCCTTTTTACTCAGGCTGCCGTGTTCAGCAGTTTTAGTCATGGTCATCACTACCTTAAATAGATACAGTGCTGTGGGCAAGTAAATAATCCCTTCCACAAGACGACTGAACCGAGTGTTTAGCTTTTAAGCACCCAAGTCATTTACACAATTATTGATCTAACTTTGTGGACATCATGAAAGGATTGGAAAAAGTTTCCAAAATGACCAGCTGGTCAACATTATAAAGTTGTTCCCGAATTAATATGTTAGCAGCTTTCTAAGACTTCAGGACATCCCAAAGCACTTTACAGCCAATGAAATACTTGTGTATTTACTGATGTAATGTCGGAAATGCAGCAGCCAATTTGCGCACAGAAGCTTCTGCAAACAGCAGCGTGATAGTGAGCAGTTAATGGGTTTTTAAGCGGTGTTGGTTGAGGGATCAACGTTGATGCCAGGACATGAGGAAGAACTCCCCATTGCTGCTTCAAATAATGCGATTGTTTATACCCACTCAAGGGCATATGGGGGCCTCAATTTAACATTTCATCCAAACGATGGCACCTCCAACAGTGCCACACTCCCTCAGTGCTGCACAGGGAGTGTTGGCCTAGATTTTGAGCTAAAATCACTGCAAATGGAAACATCTGTATTTATATAGCGCCTTTTGTGACCTCGGTGTCCCAACAGCTAAATGAAGTATTTTTGAAGCGTAATTACTGTTGTAGCGTGGGAAATGCAGCCGCCAATTTGCGCACAAACAGAAATGCGATAATGATTAGATAATCCCTTTCAGTGATGCTGATTGTGGGATAAGTATTAGGTGAGGAGAAGAGGACAACTCCCCTGTTCTTCTTTAACGTAGTGTAATGGGATCTCGTGTACACCTAGGAGGGCAGGTGGGGCATCAGCACTGCACATCTTTGATTTCTCGCTAGCCCCTGATCCACAGCCAACACCCAAAGGTGTTATCGGGACATTTAGTGAATGCTTTATACGTGACCAAATTTACGCAATGGCAGGCCATTAACAATGCCACACTTTGACCGTCTCCCCACTTATTGCAAGGCACGAGGAAAAAAGGACAAGAAACGGAATGGAAACGTACTCTAGGATCTCATTGTACTCAATGGTTTCCTCCAGGTTCTGTAGGTTTGGGTTTGCACTGCGGATAGCCCTCATATACGCTTTCAAAAGTTGAATGTCCCGTTTCTGCAAAGCAAGGAAAACACACACATACACAGTTCATCAATGATCGTCAATAATCTGTTTTCTCTCAGATGCTGACGGACCTGCTGGGTATTGCCAGCTTTTAATTTTCTTTAGAATGGTTAGAAGTACACAAAAAAAAGGGCCATTTGGCCCAGATGGCCTATACTTGTGTCAAGGCTTACACAAGCCACCTCCCTTCATCTAACCGCTCCCGCTGCCCCCCAAAATCAGCTTCTTCCTCTATTCCTTTCTTTCATCTTTTGCACAGACATTAGTAGACCTCCAACATTTTGTCCCAAGTAGCAAGCAATGCGACTGCCCTCTAGTCAATGTCTGTGCACTGGTTTTGTAAAGCTGCGGTCTGTGCCAACGATCAGGAGCTGGCACCCTGCAACAGTCCAGGAAAATTCTAAAAATCATAGTGCCTGTCAGATTGGAGTTAGAACCTGGGACCTGCCAACTCTGTATAAAGTCAGTACTACATCAGGCAACACAGTTCTCCCCATCATAGCTCACACAATCTGCCTATCGGTCAACTCATGTGGTTAAACAAAAGGACCTACCCCTAATTGTTCAAGATATCAGACAGTTTACTATATATGGTGCCCACTGGTTATAATGGGTGCATTTGTGCAAACGAGATGGCCAGTATAACAAGGTAGCACTATAAGAATGTTGGATTCAATGAAAAAATTGTTTATTAGAGAGTGAAAAACAAGTGTACAAGAAAAATGGATAAATTAAAACAGATTAAGATTCTTTTCAGTTAGGAAAGAGATATTAGAATGTGACTTGTAATAATGAGATTGCTTATGCACATCATTAATGGTTTCCCTCAATTAAGATGCTACAAAGACTCACATAGGAGCATGCCATTTGGGGCAAAGCACACATTTGCTTTAAATGACCCACTCTGCATACTTTATGACTCCCTCAGTCAGAGAGAAACCATATCACAGAATCTCTACAGTGCAGAAGGAGGCCATGCACCAACCACAATCCCACTTATAAAAACTGGCTATTAACACATTTGAACAAGTTTCTTATCGAATTCCCAATGACCCCCTTCTCCCAAGGGGAAACTTGCTCAGATTTGCTCTAGTGTCAGATTGCGTCCTGACTGGTTTTGCTTTACAACTCTGTCAGTGAGAAGCTTGATGGCCTCACACGAATGCCAGAGTTGCAGTGTAAATGCAAACCTAAACCGGACTCTGCTCAAACCAGAATTCATCTCCGCACAGTTAGTGCGGGCGGCAATTCTGAGCCCCACAGAGCTCGAGGTCAGCACTTCACGCTTTAATCTTGGACATACCCAAATGCAAGTCCTTCACCAAACACCTCAACAGCACCACATTTTGGAATGATTACATTTAACAAAAATATACAAATTTTTAAATACAATATCACAAGAGAGTAAGCACAGCTCTTGCTGCCAGAAATTATTCAAGCATTTAACATCCTCTCACTACCAACACTGAAATATACAGTAACCATTTACCTATCGGCACTCATAATCAATGTTTGTTCTTAAAAGGTGGACCTTGAGGTCCATACAGGGATTATTGCTTTTCCAGGAGGGGAACAAATAGAAGGGTGTTGGGGTGGGAGGGGCAAAGTAAGTAGGAAGACATTTACACCGTTAAATGGTTAGCATAACAATGTGGGTAACCAACATGGAAAACCCAAACCTTTACTGCCCCCGGGTATTGTTTTGTTAGCCCCTCTGGGCTCCCTGCCAGCAAGCACCCACCTGCTCTGCCAGCTGATGTTTATGCTCTGCTGAAGCCTTCTCCAGCTCTGCAATTTTCCCCTGTTGTTGAAGTACCACAGTGCGAAGGTGCTTGGTACAGTTGTGGTTTGGTAGTTCATCTTTGGGCATTTCTAATCTGAAAGGAAAGATGATAAAGGTAAATTAGCAAAAAGCAGTAAAACCTCCCCCCCTCGTCCCCGAGCAAAACTGGAAGGGTACGTTTTCCAATGGGTATCATTTTAAATTAACATGCATCTATATAGCACGTTCCATATCCTCAAGACTCCCGTAAGCATCAGATTTAAGCCATTTACACGGCGAGATGAATGACCAGTTATAGATCATAGAAATGATAGAAATCATAGATCATAGAAATTAAATCTGAGAAATGATGAGAGGTGACATTTGTCCAAGAAAACAAGTAAACTCTCCTGCTCTTCACACAGTGCGGTGAAACTTTTATATGGGCGGCACGGTAGCACAATGGTTAGCACTGCTGCTTCACAGCTCCAGGGACCTGGGTTCGATTCCCGGCTTGGGTCACTGTCTGTGTGGAGTTTGCACATTCTCCTCGTGTCTGCGTGGGTTTCCTCCGGGTGCTCTGGTTTCCTCCCACAGTCCAAAGATGTGTGGGTTAGGTTGATTGGCCATGCTAAAATTGCCCCTTAGTGTCCTGGGATGCGTAGATTAGAGGGATTAGCGGGTAAAATATGTAGGGATATGGGGGTAGGGCCTGGGTGGGATTGTGGTCGGTGCAGACCCGATGGGCCGAATGGCCTCTTTCTGTACTGTAGGGTTTCTATGATTTCTATGATATGTCTGAATAGGTAGGCAGCACCTCTCGCCATGCAGCACTCCCTCAATACATCCTAAAATACATGCCAAGGTCCTGGAGATAGGCTTACTGAGCAAAACACAAAACACACCAGTGTATTAAGCGAATAGCACTGAACAGAACATGTACCCTTCACATAAGCTCTTCATTCTCGATCGCCTGTGGAAGCTGGGAGAGGAATTCGGAATGTTTTCCCTCCCTATTGATCATGGACTTTCTCCATTTTTAGCCTTTCCCTGGGAGATTACAGGATTATGGGGAGGAAAGGTGGCTTTAGCTATGATGATTCAGCTATTGTGGTATATGGCAGGATTGATGGACCCTGCCAGTCTTTCCCTTTCTGTGAAGCTTGTACGTTTTGTATATTGTCACTAACCTCAACTCATTTTGAAGAAATTATCCTGCTCTTTTTTTAAAAATCAGTAGTTCTGAGCAGGAGTTGTATTTAATGTGTGAAGACTCTGTTTAAACAGACTATTTGCAGTGTAAATCAATTCTGCTGTCCTGTCTTCAACTCAGTAGCTGAATATTCTCCCTGTAAACTAAATCTTCAAGGTGGATTTAATATCAAGTTAGGTTAAATCACTGCAGCTGAGAGAGATTGCAACAAGATGTAGCAAACTTAAGAACCAGAGACAGATGTCTCCCATGTGTGTGGTGGGTGGGTGGGGTGGGGCAATTCTTGCATTGAGAAAATAGCTGTATTTATTTGTGTCACAAGTAGGCTTACATTAACACTGCAATGAAGTCACTATGAAAATCCCCTAGTCGCCACACTCCGATGCCTGTTCAGGTACATTTAGCATGGCCAATGCACCTAACCAGCATGTCTTTTGGAGTGTGGGAGGAAACTGGAGCACTCAGAAGAAATCCACACAGACACGGGGAAAACGTGCAGACTCTGCATAGACAGTGACCCAAGCCGGGAATCAAACCGGGGTCCCTGGTGCTGTGAGGCAGCAGTGCCACCCAGGTCTAAAGGTGTTGAACTCAGTGTTGAGTCCCGAGGGCTGTAACATGCCTCATTGGAAGATGAGGTGCTGATCCGCAGTTTAGGTTGGGGTTCACTGGAGCATTGTAGCAGGCCAAGGACAGACATGTTGGGATGAGAGCAAGGTGTCTGAGTTAAAATGGTATGCAACAGGAAGGTTGGGGTCATGCTTGCGGGCTGAATGAAGGTATTTTGCAAAGTGGTCACTCAGTCTGTGTTTAGTTTCCCCAATGTAGAGGAGACCACATTGGGAACAGTGAATACAGGAGACCAACATTGAGGGAGGTGCTTGTGAAATACTGCTGAACCTGAAAGGAGTAGAGAAGGGGTAAGTGTTGCAGCTTCTGCGATTGTAATCACCTCCTTCAATTTGTCTCCCACATGTCTGTCCTTGGCCTGCTGCGATGCTCCAGTGAACCCCAATGCAAACTCAGGGGGCCAGCATCTCACCTTCCAATTAGGCACGTTCCAGCCCTCGGGACTCAACACGGAGTTTAGACGGTGACCTTTCTCCCCTATCTTAACCCCTTTTATATTTCACATATTGTCTCAATGCAGAAACCCTCCCTCTACCCCCATCCCACACCAGGCCATCTGTCTCTTGCTCTTAAGGTTGCTACATCCTCTCCCAGCTACAGTTTCACATCCCACCATTTTCCCTCTCTTTATTCCTGATGAACAGTCAATGGACTTGAAACATTAACCGTTTTCTCTCCCTACAGATGCTGCCAGACCTGCTGAGATTTTCCAGCATGGTTTTTGTTTCAGCATCCATTGTATTGCTCATTCTCGGTTAAATCACTGTAGCCATATTATTCTTGTGCAAGAGTTAGACTGCAGTGTCACCAGGAGCAAACATCATTATGTACTTATTTAAAACAATTAAGTCCTGGACTCACTAACAAGGCCAAACTGATCAAATGAGTTCTAGTGAATTAGGAGGCAAAACATTTTTTAAAATATTTATTTGCATCCTAGTTTCTGAGGAACAAATTTTCATAATTTTAAAATCGGCCAAGGAAATAACTGAAATGTCTCACTACGGCCACAACGGGTCCAACCAATATTCTGAAGGCTCTCCTGAGGATTTTATCCCCATCTCCTTTTCCATTTCAAAGTTGCCCTCACTCTGCAAATGACCACATTTCACCCATCGAGAAGCCAAGAGGATTGGCAGTCCGGCTACTGAGTGACGGGTGCACGAGAACAGCACAGGTTCACTCATCACACTAATTCTCATCGCCCCAAATGGTCAGCTAATTGTTCATGTACGCTTTCGTGAATCAGAACGGCTAAGATCAGTACTTCACTCGGTGTTGTGGAGAAGGGTTAAGAAAACAAAAAGGGGTACATTTTCCATGACAATGGTGTAGTGTGTGAAGTGGATCGTGTTGCTAAGTTAACATCTAGAAATCAACTTACCCTGACAGTTTTATTTTCTCCTTGTGCCTGGCACAAGAAGAGTGTGAAGTTTGCGCGTTCTCCCCACGTCTGCATGGATTTCCTCCGGGTGCTCCGGTTTCCTCCCACACTCCAGAGATGTGTAGGTTAGGTGGATTGGCCATGCTAAAGTGTCAGGGGGATTAGCAGGATAAACCTGGATAGGGCCTGGGTGGGATTGTTGTCAGTGCAGGCTTGATGGGCCAAATGGCCTCCTTCTGCACTGTAGGGATTGTATGAAACCAAGTAGACAGAACAAGGGTGGTAAAATTGGCCCCTGGTTGACTGGGTGGATTCTGAAGGGGAGGAGAATATTCCTGCTCCCAATTACAATGAAATAATCCTTGGAGGAAAGATTAAGCATGTGCAGGTTTAGAACAAGACGTGGCTATGATGCCAGTTGATATTTATTGTCTTCTGGGCACAATAAAGAATGGCCATTTAGGACGAGTATCAAAAAGGACTACCAGCAGCCGGAGAGCACCCAGCCAGAGGAAAGGGAAAAGACAAGTTAAGTCACAAGGCAATTACAAAAGAGGTCAGTCTTTCTTCCCAATTCCCTCAAGGCTGGCTTATCAGTATCTTACATCCAAGTGACCATTCTTCCTGCATAAGCCAGAGTATCTCAGTCTCTAACTCCTCCCCTTTGCCAGCCCTTTGTCCAAAGGCCTGCAATGGTGACTGGTAGCATCTCACCACTGCAGTGACCAAGCTGGACAAACTCAGCACAAGCCAGCGATCAGAACTGGCACCCTTCCTGAGGCATGTGGCTCAGTAGCAACACTAGGTTCCTTCACCCAAAAGGAAAATCTCAAAACAAATGTTCTGAAGGTTTGACCGTGCTGCACAGTTTGAGAAACTCACCCGCATCCCTGCTCACACGTCACAGGTCGCTTCGGATTGTGCTCGCAATCGTTAAGGTGAGAGGTCAACTGGTCGAGCCGCACCACAGCCGTGCAGCCGTAGCTGGCGTTGTCGCAGGTGATCTGCAGTTTGGACAGCATGTTCCGCATGATGCGGGGGACAGGTCGAAGGTGGGCTAGGGTAACCACGCTGCGATCCACCGGGCAGGTCTGCTGCTGGGAGAACCACTGGGTGATGCAGGCATTGCAAAACGCATGCTCACAGTGTGGCGCCTAGGGGAAAGCAGAGGAGACAGCGTATGAACCGACAAGAAGGAGAGAGAACAAATAAACAAAACAGCACAAGTCATCTGGAAATCCAATTTGTGGTGACCCAATTTAAGCGCACTCAGGCTGTATTCAATGGAAGCAGATCTGCTTCCACAAGCACACATGGCTATAAATCCAGATGATGCGATCAAGAAATGCATAGATTGCCAAGATCAGAATGCACAAAGAAACTCAATATGTTGCCACCCACACAATCTTCCTCAGTAAATATGGAGATGAACATTGGCCAGAGGTGAAGTTCCTTTAATCAAATTCAAGGTTAAAAAAAAACGTCTGCGGCATTGTCAAGGAGCCAATTTTATGATGCAGTCACAGTATCAAAGTACCATTTTGAGCTCGTCAGTTGCTCCCGTAATCTTCTTAAAAGGTGCCCCATCGAATCTATCACACATCCCGTCACCAAGATTAAATGAAGCTCGTGAATCTGTACTAATTTGAACATTTACAGGACTATATAGTGGGACGGGAAAGCGGGAAACAACAGGCGACTCCGACAGGCCCAATTTCCTCTTCACAATGTTGTTTTCGGGGCAGCATTTATACAGTTCAAATGATAGGATTAACTCTCCCTCAATCAGTTTAAAAACTTACAGGAGTAGTTAGCAAACTAGGACAAATATCAAACTTAATGAGATGAATTAAAAATCCCATTTCCTCTTATAACACATTAACACTTTGCCTTCCCAATCATACCTGTATCCTGGAACGGAGACGCACAAACCACAAAATTAGCAAGGTTCTTGCCTGGGAACATTACAAGGCTTCCTCACTGTGAAAAAAAGGCTGGTTTTCCACATTTCTCCTTCCCTCTTTCTCACACACTCAGCTCCAATAAGTTTATAAGGGGGCGGCACAGTGGTTAGCACTGCTGCCTCACAGCGCCAGCGACCCGGGTTCGATTACCGGCTTGAGTCACTGTCTGTGCGGAGTCTGCACGTTCTCCCCGTGTCTGCGTGGGTTTCCTCCGGGTGCTCTGGTTTCCTTCCACAGTCTGAGAGACATGATGGTTAGGTGCATTGACCTGAACAGGAGTGTGACCACCAGAGGAATTGCACAGTAACTTCATTGCAGTGTTAATGCAAGCCTTACTTGTGACACTAATAAATAAAATTTTTAAAACTTTACTTTTTGATATTGTGCTCTCAAAACGGTACTTGTCACTCAAGGTCATGTCCTTTATTTCTATCTGGCTGCAATTTTTGGAATTTAAACAATGCGGTTACTAATTTGTACCATAAATTCCTGCCGCTAATTCTTCTATTTCTCCTCTCTCAGGTCAGTGCATGCCATTCACTGAGTGGTCACATATCGCCATGCCAATTACAAATCACCACAATTCCATAAATAGAAAGCTTGTTGCATGCAGTCATTAGCAGGTCCAGTACAATCCTCAGCACTGCAGTGCCAATTCACAAGGCAGAAGATACAGGGGTTTACTCAGAAATGTTGCTGCTGATGCTCATTTCGATGCCAGCTCTCTCTCTCTTCTTTCCACCACCACCACCCCCCCCCCCCCCACCCCCCCAACACACACACACAACTAAAGGATACAAAATTCCTCTAACTGCCTCCAAAAGCCACACAAGATCAGGCCTCTGCACTCCCAACAGGCGGTGCACACTTACCACACTCCACTGAGGCAATGGAAAGGAGGGCAGAAAATTAGCAGATGAGTGCGCGCCTTCCTGCAACCATACTGTAGACTGGGATTGAAATCATACAGTCCTTAACACAAGAAATAGGAGCAGGAGTAGGCGAGGCTCACAAGGGAGTATCAGTTGGCCATATGACAACAAGGAGAGCAGCAGTACAGCCGGTCCCAGCCCTGGTCTCATGTAACAAATATGCACTGCTACCAGAGGTAAAGGGATAAAGACTAATCTACTGCCCCCTACCTAATGAAGGGGCAGAGGGACAAAATGGAGCACCCCCTGCTATTGCCCTAGCCAAGATCAGAGATTGCACATTCACCCACTGAATAACCCACCTAAGGAGCCCTACTAATTCTCCTATGCAGAATCATGGCTGGCACTATATTCAGTAAACTCTCGTATATACATTAGATGACACCACCCACAACTGGCTATGGTTGCCGTGGAGAAGCTGTACTATCCAGAAGAGTCCAGTTCTGTGCTTAGAAAGTTAACTCACTTTTCTCTCCTCAGATGTTGACCAATCTATTGTGCATTTTGAGCATTGGCAGTTCTTCTATCATCTCCTTCCCCCTCCCCCCAGAGGTTTTATTACATGTCCAAGTACTACGCAGGACCTTGGAACCCGAGAGCCACTTGATTCACAAAGCCACGATTTCTATTTAAAACTTGAGAGAGATTTTATATGGCTCTGCGACGTAGGAAGCATTCCATTAATCTCCTGACCATGCAGATTTCTGACGCAGCACAGCTGCAGTCATTCCAACCCTGCATCAACAGATCACACTCACCCAAGGAGATTTGATGGACAGCATGTCCCCGTTTACAGCCCAAACTCTCATTAATACCCTGAACCCAACATTAAAATTAGAAATACAAGAAGGATTCAGATAAGGTGAGCCATTGTGATCAGAGCTTCAATCACAGCTCCTCTGCGACCCTCTCATTATTTTCTCCCATTAAAATGAAGACACTTGCATGATCAGGCACAGTTGTGATGCCCTCCACAGTTGAATAGTTTGCAGATTAAGAGATTTTGGGAGCTTTGGGCACCAAAATCATTTGGGATCCCTCGACACAATCAGTCCCACCCCAACTTTTGTCTGTATAGCGCGCAAGAAACAATACTTTTCACTGTATGTTAATACATGTGACAATAATAAATCAAATCAAATCAAATCCATCCCAAATAGTTTACTCACTTGTACAGGTTCTTCCAAAACCCAACTACAAATCGGACAAATCAAATCTTCATCCACCTCGCCCTGAAACCGATTGACGTCGTACCCCATGGCTCATACTGCAACAGGCTTAGGACTTTCTGGTAAAAGAAGCAGCGTTCCATTAGTTTGTAATAAATTCCATTGCTAGGTACAAATCCTTAAATTCACTAAATGCGGAAAGCCTCACTTACACACGTCACAATTTTACAGTTAGTGTTTGTTTCCCCCTTGGACAGTCTGAAATAACTTCAAAACAAACCTAAGAGAATGAATGATTCGAACGGGATTATATACAGCAACTTCAAACACATCTGCCACATCGCAGCCTTCCACAACACATCCAATTCCAAACACATCGTTTTGCTCATTCCGTGTTTCTCCTCTTCACCTTGTTCTTTGATTTTTCTTCAGCACCCTCACCCTAGGAGCCTATCGTTCCCAATACTTTGTGGTATATATTTAAACTGCAGCAGAAATTTCTTACCATTTCAGTAAACTCTTTTGGAAACAACAATGCGTGTTCAAATACAAGGCTCTTTTCGACACAAACTTGCAGTTGTGTACAAACTCCACGTCAATGCTAATCTTCCCCGTCAAACAGCAGAGGATTGAGGATAATGGTCACAGAACGCAGCTTTAATGTAGCACAGCAGCAGACGGCACAACAGTGCACATCTATTATTTTAATGGCATCAGATGTCCTGAGCTGGAAGCCAGCCAACATGTGGAGATGAATTTGGACAAGTAAACATTTTCCCAGCTCTGCTGCTCGAAGCCTCGCTTCCCCAATGAAAAGCTTCACTAAAACAGAGGGACTAGCAATAACTGCAGAGGAAATTTAATACCATTACCTCCCCTCCAGTTATAAAAGGCAAACTGTGACACAAAAAAAGTCACCATGCGTCACCTCCTCTTGGCCTGTACTTGGAAACCCTATGAGAAAAGCATTAACACTTCATGCCAGACCACGCTCAGCACAAACAAATCCTACATCTCCAGAGTCACTCGCTTTCACATTTCTACAGCCCCTTTTTTTTTTCCGGGAGGGGGGGGCGGGGGGGCAAAGGTGTGAACAAGTCACCCCCAACTTCAACCATAAAAAGGTAACATATTTGCCTCACAGCACATAGAAGTTTACCTCCTTGCCAAAAGTAATTACAGTACAGGAGGCCATTCTGCCCATCAAACCCACACTGGTTTTCTGTAGATCAAGCCAGTCAGTCCTATCCCCAGAGCCTTGCAAGTTTATTTCCAAGTCCCTTATCAAAGCTCGTCATAATCGTGTACACCTTTATCAGGTCTCCCCTCAACCTTCTTTGCTCTAAGGAGAATAACCCCAATGTCTCCAATCTAACCATGGCCCTCATCCCAGGAGCTATTCTGATAAGTCTCATGTGCATCTTCCCAAAGGTCTTCACGCCCTTCCTAAAGTGTGGTGTGAAAGTAACTATTGCCAGCAAGAATCTTGTTGCTTCACAGGGTTTAATAAATTACCTCAACCAAAACTAGCACATTTATATCCTTCAACAGCACCTCCCAAACCCGCGAACGAGAAGGACAAGGGTAGCAGACACATGGGACCCGCAAGTTCCCCTCCAAGCCACACACCATCCAGACTTGGAAAAAATATATATCTCTGTTCCTTTGTGGTCACTGGTTTAAAATCCTGGAGCACTCTCCTGTAACTGTGGATGTCCCCACACCACAAACTGCAGTGATTCAAGGCTGCGGCTCATCATTACTTTCGCATGGGGTATTTAGGGATGGGCAGAAATACTGGCCTTGCCAGCAACACACAAGAATGGATTAATTTTAAGTGATAGTTGGCTCAGAAAAGCTACTTCACGATAAAAACATCTAACTTTGGGTGAAAACGTGATTAAGCTCAACTATGACATCTCTTCTAATCCAAGGCCTTGTCACAGTTCACATTTTTAAAGCAAAGTTACCAAGGGAGATGCAAAAAAAAAAGACGTCTTCCTTGGAGACATACTCCCACAAGTAATCAATTAGCTTCTGGAGACAGAAGAGCTTGGGTAAAAAAGGGGCAAGAATGACAGCAACCAAATCATTAATTTTGATTTGGATTGGAGGACTCCAGTCACCGACTAAACTGGAGGAACTCACTAGGTGCAAGAAATATGCATTCACTTCTCATCTTCAGCTTTCTGCCTGAAGGTAAGTCACATCCACATTGCTGTGACCTCCACCACGGGTAGGACGAGGGAGCCCTGGCACTGGCAGGTGTTGGCAGGCTTTGCAGGGATGGGTGCCCTTGGTCATCATGTCCTGGAGTGGGAACTGGAACCGAGAGCTTCTAGCTCAGAGGCAGGGACATTACCCACTGCACCATTAGACTTTCTCGAATCAGTTCCTTCGATTCGCTGAGGTTCACTACACTTTGACCCTTGCCCCATAGGTCAGATCATAGGTTTGCGAAGAAACCAATGTAGGGAGTAACATGAAAGCACACTTGGATCATTGGTGCTGCTGTAGGACCAGAGCTAATATAGATCAGTAAGCACAGGGTGCTGGGTGAATAGGTACAGATACAGGCAGGAGCATTGTGGATAAGCTGAAATTTGTGGAAGAGCATGGGAGGGTGGAATTGTTGAGACTTGCCACAAGAGGTGGATGCCCTCTGCACAACTGGCAGGCAGGTGCCAACATCAGATACCAGTTCAAGTTTTTTCTGAAATGGTTGAGCAAGCTCCCTTCCTGGAGGCATAGATATCCCGTGGGAATTAAAGAGCCTTCCACCCATATCTGGCCTGGTGCACACATTGACTGCAACCTCACAATAGGATTCTGAATGCCGGAGGAGGCTTAGCAAGCCACTCAGCTGTACAAACAATCCATGCAAAATGTGACATACAATGTATGCAGCTTGGTGAGTCTCACCCACACCCAGAAAACAAATGAAAATACAGTGAAAGTGTTTGGACCTGGAACCCACAAAATGCCCTGCACCCGAACCAGACCAGGTTTCAGCTTCACATCTCATTTGAAAGAAGTCACTTTTAGCAATGCAGTATGGAGTGTGGAATAGTCCATAGTTAACATCCCTGCAATTTACCCAATTCCCCATTACTGTTCCACATCAGTAGTTACTAATCTAGCTCAGAGAAAAGACCAATAAGCACACAGATTCACACCATCGACCACAATTAATCTTGCAGCACAGAGCACAGACCGCCATTCGGTCCATCACTGTGTCAGCTTTTTGAAAGAGCTATCCAATTCAGCCCATTGTAACCCCCCATACCCCCTCCCCACACCTTCAAATATTCATCCCCCCTTTTGAAAGTTCCTATTCAGTCCGCCTCTTTTACCAATTCTGTGCACTCTGGTTACTCACCCTCCTGCCACTGGAAACTGTTTCTTCCTCTCTACTCTGAAAACCCTGTATAAATCTGGAACGCCTGTGATAAATCTCCCCTTTAACCATCTCTGCCATAAGGAGAACAATCCCAGCTTCTTCAATCTTGTCACATAATTCCCTCTCTTGCCATCCCACTCTTATGCTAACTGGAACCAAGAGAAAAGCTACAGGTAACAGTCTCAAACACCCCACCCACCACCAACATTTGGCACGAATTAGGAGTTGAGAAATTACAGCGTAGCAACTGGTAAATATCTTTCTCAGTAACCAGGCAACACATAAAAAGACAATCACCTCAGGTCCATCCCACAAAGGGGCACACAAAAGGAAAGAACACTCAAGACTAAAAGATATAAACAGCTGACATGATTCACACAAGTGGAAAATAAGAGACTGAACGGCAGCCAGCACACTGCATTCTCGAGAGACCGTCCACTCCCACACTCCAACTGCAAACTCTTCTCCCTCAGCCCAAAATATTCCATCCTCTTCTCACAGAATTAAAAGGAACCCAATTCCACTTTCTACAATCGAGAGCTGTGCATTTAGTACAAGGAGAGAGAAAAACCATCACACACAAAGGTCCGAGGCATCCAATTATTCTTTGGAACCTGTATAAGATTATATTGCTGTACATTAGGCAGTCTAAAAGTAGCAAACACAACAAAGATAACATGCCAATGTTTCCAGAACCATCTCAGCTGTGTGGATGCCAAATTACCAACATTCTTCTGAAAATAAAAAGGAATGAGGGAGAAAATAGGCTAACCGGTTCTGTAATTCCCGAACATTAGTAGTAGGGAAAATGCTAGAATCTATTATATAGGACGTGATAACAGGACACTCAGAATATCAACAGGATTAAACAAAGTCGACATGGTCTTATGAAAGGGAACAGACAAATCTACGGAAGTTTTTTCAGAACACAACTCAGAACGGACAACAGATGTGACGAATCTGGATTTTCAGAAAGCTTTTGATAAAGTCCCACATCAGAGGTCAGCGTGCAGAATTAAAATAGTAGGCCATTCGGCCCTTCGAAGCTGCTCCACCATTCATTATGATCATGGGTGATCATTCAACTCGGTAATCTGTTGCCACTTCCCCCAATGTCCTTTGATCCCCTTTGCCCCAAGAGCTATATCTAACACCTTCTCGAAAACATACAATGTTTTGGCCTCAACTGAATTCCACAGACTCACCACTCTCTGGGTGAAGAAATTTCCCCTCATCTCAGTCCTAAAAATGTTTAGCCTGTATCCTTAGACTATAGCCCCTTGTTCTGGACACCCCCTGCCATCAGGAACATCCTTCCTGCATCTACCCTGTCTTTCATAGGTTTCTATTAGATTGCCCCTCATTCTTCTGAACTTGTAAATATAATCCTAACTGATTCAATCGCTCCTCATACGTCAGCCCCGCCATCCCAGGAATTAGTCTGGGAAAGCTCTGCACTCTGTCTAGAGCAAGAACATCTTTCCTCAGATAAGGAGACCAAAACTGCACACAATATCCCAGGTGTGATCTCACCAAGGCCCTGTGTAATTGCAGCAAGACATCCCTGCTCCTGTACTCAAATCCTCTCACTATGAAGGGTCAACATACCACTTTCCTTCTTTACCACCTGCTGCACCTGCATGCTTACCTTCAGCGACTGGTGTACAAGGACACCCAGCTCTCATTGCACATTCCCCTCACAATAATAATCCACCTTCCTGTTTTTGCTAACAAAGTGGATAACCTCACATTTATCCACTTAATATTGCATCTGCCATGCACTTGCCCAGTCACTCAGCTTGTTCATATCACACTTAAGTACCTCTGCATCCTCCTCACAGCTCACACTCCCACCCTCTTCCCACAGAATTAAAAGGAAACGTATTCGACTTTCCACAAGAGCTGTGCATTTAGTACAAGGAGAGAGCTATGTGTCATCTGCAAATTTGGAGATGTTATATACAATTCCCCATTTCTCCTTTAACTGCAATGTTCTAGTCTTAAGCAGCCTTTTGCATTCTGACACCATTAACAGTTACCTAAAAACAAGGTTGGACAACCTTTTATCCTTTGTGGAATTTTATGACATTCATTCCCCTCTGCCTCCCACACAGGAGTTCAACTAGTGTTCCTATAGCATCTGCTTCAACCCAAATCAAAAACTTCTCAAAACCTCCCTCTACCTTCCCGAAAACCATCTTGATCAAGTCAACTCTGCTCGTTGGACTTTTACAACCTTACAAGACTGCTATCTGATCAGCTCATAATCTACATAGTTTTGACACAAAGCCCTAGCTTGTCACACACCTTTTTGTATAGAACATTAGGATATGTCTATTCACCTACTGTGCAGAAGGAGGCCATTCGGCCCATCGAGTCTGCACCGACCATAATCCCACCCAGGCCCTATCCCCATAACCCCATGCATTTACCTAGCTAGTCCCCCGACACTAAAGGGCAATTTAGCACGGCCAATCCACCTCACCCGCACATCTTTCGGACTGTGGGAGGAAACCGGAGCACCCGGAGGAAACCCACGCAGACACGGGGAGAACGTGCAGACTCCACACAGACAGTGACCCGAGCCGGGAATCGAACCTGTGTCCCTGGCGCTGTGAGGCAGCAGTGCTAACCAATGTGCCACTGTGCCGTCCTGCAATGTATCCTCTCAAAAGCCTCATTATCGTCCCTATAGTGTGGAGCCCAATACCACAGTGAGATCAAAACAGTCTCATCGTAACCTCTTGGTTTTCTTATTCTATATCCCATGATAAAATCTAAAATTCCATTTGCTTTGATTAAAAAACATCAACCGGAGGTGCTATGTTCTGTGACCCTGTAACTTCGGAATGGGTCTGCTCTTCCACAGCACGCAGCCAACTTCAATTCAGAGGATAATTACTGCTGACATTTCAACTAAATACATCATTCACACTGAATTCCATCTGCCACTTTCAAGCCTAACCCTCTCCTGATCTTATCAATTTCCTCTGTATCCAAAAGGACATGATGCCTCCTTATTTGGGCTGTAAAGCCTGAAACACTCCCTCAAGGCGTACATCCAAATATTTGATAGATAGTGAGAAATGAACTCCAAGGGACAGCACTCCTCCTTCCAACCACGCTGAATTCCTGCTCTGTGTTCTTCCCGAAAAAAATAAAATCCAATTTGATGTTCTGGTCCTAATTCTACACTCCTTACTTTTCGAGCAATCTGGCACCTACTCTGTCAAAAGCTTTCTCCAAAGATCCACTGCATCTATCTACCTCACCCTGCAACCCTCCCATACCCATCTATCATGTTGGTCACCTCCTCAAAATGGGTTCCACAAGGTTTCTCAAGCACATCCATCCACACACTTCACTTCCAGCAACCAGAGCCAGAATTTCCTCTCCTGCACCATGGCAGAACCCAGCACTCCAACCGCTGGTGAGATCTCAAGGCAAATCTTTACCACCCCACACAGCCATATTGTTAGACAGTCAGAGATCGATTACGAGCAGGAATATGGACGAAATACACACCTGCACTTTGCCTCTGGATAAGCCATTATTTTGCACACACAGTCAGAATTCACTGGTATATCAGGGCTGATGCAGCAACACAGACAGTAAAAGGAAACAGTTCGCTGGAGGGAGAAAAAAGCAAAACAAAAATCAGGAGGCTACATTGGCTCTTCCATCATATAAATTCTCCAAACTATATTCACACACACGTCCTTGTATCCCTCGGCACTCACACCCACCTCCAACCCCCCACCCCCCCTTCTGCTCCTGGAAAACACATTCATTTACAGTGGCAATTCTAGGTTTTGACTCCGAATTCACCATGACTCAAACTACACACTCACCTCCATGTCCAATGTCCTTGTCACCAATAAAACACTTCCGCCCTCTCCTACCATGGTCCTCTCTCCAGTACAGGAGCCCCTACCTCCACTTGAAACGGTCAGTAGAATTATGAACATTTTTTAAAAGTTCATTTGTGGGATGTGGGCATTGCTGGCTAGAATCATAGAATTCTACAGTGCAGGAGGAGGCCATTCGGCCCATTGAGTCTGCATCGACTGCAATACCACCCAGGCCGTATCCCCATAACCCCATGTATTTACCCTAGCCAGTCCCCCTGACACTAAGGGGCAATTTAGCATGGCCAATCCATCTAACCTGCACATCTTTAGACTGTGGGAGGAAACCGGAGCAGACACGGGGAGAACGTGCAAACTCCACACAGTGACCCAAGCCAGGAATCGAACCTGGGTCCCTGGCGCTGTGAGGCAGCAGTGCTAACCACTGTGCCACCCCAATGGCTAGACCAGTATTTATTGCCTTTGAGAAGGTGGTGGTGAGCTGTCTTCTTGAACCGCTGCTGTACCTGTGTAGGTACACTTAATTTGGGAAGGAGTTCCAGAATTTTAACCCAAATGACAGTGAAGGAACAGCCAATATATTTCCAAGTCAGGATGGAGAGTGGCTTGGAGGGGAACTTCCAGGTGGTGGTGTTCCCAGGTATCTACTGCCCTTGTCCTTCTAGATAGTAGTAGTCGTGGGTTTGGAAGGTGCTGCCAAAGGAGCCTCAGTGAGTTCCTAAAGTGCATCTTGCAGATGGTACACACGGCTGCCATTGTTGGTCGGTGATGGGGTGCCAGTCAAGCAGGTTGCTTTGTCCTGGATGGCGATGAGATTCTTGTGTTGTTGGAGCTGCACTCATCCGGGCAAGTGGAGTGTATTCCATCACACTCCTGACTTGTGCCTTATAGATGAAGAACAGGCTTCAGAGAGTCAGGAGGCAAGTTACTTGCCACAAGATTCCTAACCTCTGACCTGCACTTGTAACTACATTTTTCACATGGGTAGTCCAGTTCAGTTTCTGGTCAATGGTAACCCAGGATGATGATAGAGGGGTATTTAGTGACAGTAACACCGCTGAATGTTAAGGGGCAATGGTTAGATTCTCTCTTGTTGGTGATGGTCATTGCCTGGCATTTGTGGGGCAAGAATGTTACTCGCCACTTGTCAACCCAAGCCTGGATATTGTCCAGGTCTTGTTGCGTTTGGATATGGACTGCTTCAGTATCCGAGAAGTCATGAACGATGCTGAACATCAGCGAATATCCCCACTTCTGACCTTATGATTGAAGGAAGATCATTGATGAAGCAACTGAAGATGGTTGGGCCTAAGACACTACCCTGAGGAACTCCTGCAGTGATGTCCTTGACCTCCAACCACTACAACCATCTTTCTTTGTGCCAGGTAAGACTAACCATTGGCGGGTTTACTCTCCCAATTCCCATTGACTCCAGTTCTGCTAGGGTTCCTTGATGCCATACTCCGTTCAATGTGGCCTTGATGTCAAGGGCAGTCATTCTCACCTCACCGGTTTAGCATTTTTGCCCATGTCTGAACCAAAGCTGTAATGAGATCAGGAGCTGAGTGACCCTGGCGAAACCCAAACTGAGCATCAGTGAGCAGGTTATTGCCGACTAAATGTCATTCTCTCGCACTGTTGTTGACCCCCATCCATCACTTTACTGATGATCGAGAGTAGACTGATGGGACAATAATTGGCTGGGTTAGATTTGTCCTGTTCCTTGTGTACAGGGCATACCTGGGCAATTTTCTACATTGCCGGCTGGATGCCAGTGTTCTAGCTGTACTGGAAGAGCTTGGCTAGGGAAACGGCAAGTTCTAGAGCATAAGTCTTTAGTATTATTGCTGGAATTTTGGCAGGACCCATAACCTTTGCAGTATCCAGTGCCTTCAGCTGTTTCTTGATATCACATGGAGTGAATCGAATTGGCTGGAGACTGGCATCTGAGATGCTGGGGACCACTGGAAGAGGCCGAGATGGATCATCCACTCGGCACCTCTGGCTGAAGATTGCTACGAATACTTCAGCCTTTTCTTTTGCACTGATGTGCTGGGCTCCTCCATCATTGAGGATGGGGATATTTGTGGAGCCTCTTCCTCCAGTGAGTTGTTTAATTGTCCACCACCATTCACAACTGGATGTGGCAGGACTGCAGAGCTTAGATCTGGTTATAAGCTGTGGAATTGCTTAGCTTTCTTCTATTACTTGCTGTTTGCCACACAAGTAATCCTGTGTTGCAGCTTCACCAGGTTGACACCTCGTTGTTAAGTATACCTGCTGTTGCTCCTAGCATGCCCTCCTGCACTCTTCATTGAGCCAGAGTTAATCCCCTGGCTGGTGGTAATGGTAGAGTGGGGGATATGGCGGGCCATGAGGTTACAGATTGTGATGGGAGTACAGTTCTGCTGCTGATGGCCCACAGTGCCACATGGATGCCTAATTTTGAGTTGCTAGACCTGTTCAAATCTATCCCATTTAGCATAATGCCACACAACATGATGGCAGGTATCCTCTCAAATGTAAAGACAGGACTTTGTCTTGATAAGAACTGTGCAGTGGTCACTTCTACTGACACATATCATCCAAATCTTCCACCAATACGAATTTAAAGATCAATTTTCATCAGAAAAGAAGATGGGCTTGCTAGGTGCTGACAGAATTCTGTTCTTATTTCCCCATTTTCCTAATTTTTGCCCCTTTTGAATTTGAGAATAATCAGGACACAGCAGGCCACCGATGGGTGCAATAACCAGCATCAGTCCCAGAAATTAGGGGGAGGGGTGTTTAATATAAAATCAGATAAACATAAAACAACACTCCAGAGAACATTATAGGGATGGGGAAAAGAAAATGGAGAGAATCAAAGGGGAGACATTCAGAGAGACCAAAATCTTGGTCAAAGAGATCAGGAGGGGTTTAAGGGAAGGAACTCAAAAGCACAGGATCCAGGCAGCAGAAGGAACATTTGTCAGTGGTGAGGATGCGTACATAACATGGCCAAACAGATTAATCTTCAGTCTGCCAATCCTTCCAATTGGCCTGATGGCAGGTGGTAAAGAGTGGGAGAGACTCCTGGTGAGACATCCTGCAGGAGGTAATGGCAAACCACTGCAGTACTTTGCCAAGCATAATCACGGACCAATCCGATGAAAGTCAATGGTCATCAATACCTTCTTAATGCATGGTATCTAGAGGAGGACGCGGAGATGCACAAGAGGCTGGAGTCACAGAATGGAGAGTTTGTCATGGGGTTTGGGGTAAAGGGAGAGAGAGAGAGAGCAATGTGCAGAACTTGAAGAGGTCGGAGATAGAAAGGGGCAAGATTATGGATCACAATTATTTGTCTGTTTGCTCGCTAAACTCTCTCTTGTGCTCACCAGGAGGTCACTAATTACATTCAACAATGGCTCACAACACGGAATTCATTTTGCCAAAGTGGGTAAGAGTTTAGCCATTTATCTCCCAGAAACTATATTTTTTGGATGGTGCCACCTGTTTTTGTGCCAGGACAGTTTGGCTACATGAACAGATTTGGAATGGTGACATATTGGGTGGGATGGCTCAAGTGTTTCAGTACAATGTTTATTGTTAAGGATTTGTTTCTGTGCATTGCTGTTAATAGAAATAGTAATTTGCCAGCAACTAGTATTTTAAAATAAGCACTTGCAGACTGCTTGGTCTCCAAACAGAATCAACAAAATTACTGTATTTAAAAATAAATGCCAAGTTTCTAGACATTGAATGGTTCACAAATCGGTAAAGCTCATCAAATCCTTAACAATAACCATACCAGAACTGTCATAACCATCAGGAAAGACCAATCAGGCTAGGGCTCAAAGACAAGTGATCAAATAGCAGTCTGTACAAGACAGTCACTAATCAATCAGTAAATTCAGGAGAAACGTCTTTACCCAGAGTGGGGAGAATGTGGGACTCGGCACCACGGAGTGGTGGAGGTAAATAGCGTTGATGTATTAAGAGGGAAGCTGGATAAACACGTGGGAGAAAGCACTAGAAGGATATGGTGGGAGGAGGCTCACGTGCAGCATAAACACCGGCACGGAGCAGTCGGGACGAATGATCTATTTCTGTGCTAAATATATTTTATCTTTATGCTGCAGTTACATTAGCAAATTACTTCCAGTTAACAGCCACTCCCACACGGGGTAGTGTCAGCAAACGCGAAATCCGCTTTCCCCAGAAACTGGAGGTTTGTACAGGTCAGCAATAGCAAAATGGGACTTTGACCAGCGGAATTCTGATAGGAGGAAATTAGCACCTCACACACGCAAACACGGCTTCCAATGGCACAAGTGCTTTGTTTCCAAGTCCAGCTGTGCTATATCAGAAAATGCTGAACAAAAACAGGCTTTTAATTAATTGGCGTTAGGAGTTGGGGATTTCCTGGAGTGTGTGACTGAACTGGAGGGCAAAAGAGAGGAAAGGGGAATTACAGCCAAGCCTAACATAGCAGATTCAGTCAATGGTGCATGGAAGCAAGCAGCCTTTGATATGGAGAGTACCTGGAATTTAAGGCTCAACTGAGGGTCAAGCAGGATGCCAAGATTGCAAATGGACCGATTCAGCACAGGGAATGGAGCCTGTCGCAAACAAGCAGAATCTGTGGGAGAGAAGCAGAGGATGGTTGCTGTGGCCTTCTCAATGTTAAGCTGGAAGCGGTGGCTCATTCAAAGCTTGATGTCTTACAACCCAGAGACAGCCAAGAGTTGGGCATGGAAGAGGAACTCAACTGCAAATGTCACAAGTAGAACAGACAGACAGATAAAGGAAGAGACCAAGGATATATCCCTCAAGTGAGTCTAGACGCAATAGTGTAAAACTGGAAGAGACACCATTGCTGGGTATGCAGTAAATCCACTAGCACAGATAGGAGTGGAACCATGCAAGAGCAGTTACAAGGAGCTGGACACAGTAGTAATTCTGAAGTGGTTAACTATATTAAGCATCTCTGAAAGGATAACAAAGGATAAGGCATGATGGTCAGAGGATAACATTTGCGGCTTTGACTACAGCACTTTTAGTGCCGCAAGAAGGGCGAAGGCCAAACTGGAAACACTCAGAGCTACAAGAGAGATGGGCAGAGAGCTGGAAGGCTGTGACATGTTTAAAGTGCTTGGAAAGAAAACGATGTTGGAGGTGGGACAGTAGTTAGAGGAGACAGATGACTGAGCTTAGATTTATTTTTAACAGTGAGATGCTTTGAAGACACTATCCTTGAAGGGAAGATGAAGAGTGTCTGAGGAAAACAAAGCCAGTGAAAATAGGAACATATCACTTAGGAGAAGGAGACCATTCACACCTTTGAGCCTGTTCTGCCATTCAATAAGATCATGGCTGATCTGGTTGTGGTCTCAACTACACTTTTCTGTCTGCCACCTGCCAAACCCCCCACCCTTTTGAATTAAAAATCTATCTAACTTCGCCTTGGATAAATTCAGTGACCCAGCCTCCACTGCTCTTGGGGGAGAGAATTCCACAGACTAACCACCCTCAACAGAAACTATTCTCCTCATCTCGGTCTTAAAAGGAGATTTCTTATTCTTGAACTGTGTCTCCTAGTTCTAGTTTCTCCCACAACTGCAAACATCCTCCAGGTATTGACCTTGTCAAGTCCCCACAGGATCTTGTATGTTTCAAGAAGATTACCTCTCATTCTTCTAAACTCCAATGGATACAGACCCAACCTTTCTTCATAGGATAACCCCCACCCCCAGGAAGGAGTCAAGTGAACCTTCTCTGGGCTGCCTCTAACACAATTATACCCTTTTTAAAAAATGAGACCAAAACTGTACACAGTATTCTCGATGTGGTCTCACCGAGACCCTGTACAGCTGCAGTAAAATTCCCCTATTTTTAAACATTCCATTCCCCTTGCAATAAACAACATTCCGTTTGCCTTCCGAATCATTTGCTGTACTCACTTTTTGTGATTCATGTACCAGGACACCCTGATCCCTCTATACCCCCCCCCCCCCCCCCCCCCATTATATACCATCTGCCAAGTTCCCCCCCCCCCCCCCACATTTAACCTCCTCTTGACAAACTTACTTCCCTACCTATCTTGGCATCATCGGCAAATTTAACAACCATTAATTTGGTCCTTTCATGGATGCAGATTGTAAATAGTGGAGGCCCCAGTACTCATCACAACTTGCCAACCCAAAAAGACGACCCATTTAACCATACGCCCTGCTTCCTGTTAGTTCACCAATCCTTTATCCATGTTAATATGTTGCCTCCTACACTATCTTTTGTAGTAACCTTTGACATGGTATTTTATCAAATGCCTTTCAAGAAATCTAAGCATACCACATCTACAGAATCCCCTTTCTCCATCTTGCTTGTTCCTTTCTCATAAAAAACTCAATAAATTCAATAAACTCGATTTCCCTTTCACAAAGCCACATTGATGCTGACTGATCTTACGATTTCCTAAATCTCCTATATAATAGATTCTAGCAATTTCCCATGATAGATGGTTGGGCTAACTGGCTTGTAGATTCCTATGTTAGTAAGCACGGACAGGACAATAAAAAATAGAAATCAAGGATCATGAAAATATCCCATTGTTTTGTACTGAACCAAAATATAGAAATATGATTAAGTAAATTTGGTAAATCTTTAAAAAGGATTACATAAATCAATCACAGGCATCCAGTAGTGTCAGCCATACAATAATCTAGATCACTATATAAATTCAGTCACCTGCTCACATACAAGCACAGTATGACTCACATTCCTCCGAAATCACATGCTCATCTGCCAAGAACATAGAGCACTAACCAATTTGCTGTGTTTTTATAAAGCTACAGAGTGCCAACGAGGTCAGAACAGTCATACTGTAAATACTCAAAAGGAAATTGGAGTCAAAGAAGATTAGATACAAGGAAAGGAATGACAAGGTCTCATACATTAGGGCATCAAGTACAAATCAGAAACAAATCACTAGAATTGCAATAAGATGCTGCTGTAGGAATCAAAAGCAACAGCTTTAATCAATTAAAAAACAGGAATACATCCTCTCCAACTGTCCTCCACCACCCCACCAAATAAAGGCTTTTTTTTAAAAAACAAGCCCAATTTTGCAATCACATCATCCTCAACCAGAATGAGGCGAGTTCTCCCTCTTGCCCCTTTTAGTGGAGGATTAACCCAAGCTCTCCAGACACAATTTAACCATGACACCAATCAGCCAGCCTCTGATCTCTCCTCACCACGAGTCAACATCCATTTATCCCTTCCGAAAACCTGTCTAAAACGATGGCATGGATTAAAATTCTTCCAGAGCGAGCAGGCTGGGTTTGATTAAAATCTGTCCATGGTCACATTCTGTGAGAGAGGCAAGGCTTGAGGAGCTCTTGCTTGTGAACATGGACAGAGGGAAAGATTAATTGTCGAACCATCAGATTGACAGATGGATACACAGATAAACCGACAGAGGAAAGGTGCAATGTTAAACATTGGGGGGGAGGGAGGCATCAGGAAGACAGAGAAACCCCCATTTCAGTGAGAAATGCCCAGTTGGGCCTGGGTCCCACACCGATACTGAACAACCTGCTGCTCAGACCACCCAGTAACATCACATCTTCCTTTCACCTTCCGCTTCATTACTAGGCCCCATTCCAGCCCTCGGTCTTTCCTGCCAACGGCGCGCGCCGGGGCCCGGTCCATTTTGCGATGCCTTCCTTCACGGCCACACAGACTTACCGGAGATCGGGCGGAGAGCCGCAATTCCCGGGTTAAGTGTTGATTTGATTTGGAGATGTTGTTACTTCGCACAGCCTTCCAGCGTCACCCTCCACTCCAGCTTTTAAACAGGGGGGAGGAAGCCTCCCAGGCGGCGCCTCGGGTCACATAATTGACATCTCCCTCAGCCACTCGTGACGCGCAGTGAATGATTGACAGCTGGTCAGGAGGCGGGCCCTGAGCTGTCAAAGCTGTCGTCGGGAGTTCATTTCGCAACCTCCCAGTGCACTTGTGGCAAAATAGGTTCCATTCTGTACCACACACACAAGCCACTCAGCACAGCATTGATCCAATTGCTGATTCTCCACACAGGACATAGTGCAAATTGCAATTTTATGCCCGAATGATTGGCAAGTATTTCAAGCTCAGCAATGAACTCCAGAACTTTCTGCGCCCCTAGCCAAACTGCTCCAGTACAGCCTCACCACTGGCATCTACCCGGCAATGTGGAAAATTGCCCAGGTATGCCCCGTACACAAAAAAACAGGACAAATCCAACCTGACCTCTTACCTACCGCCCATCTCTCGATCATCAGTAAAGTGATGGAAGGGGTCATCAACAGCGTTATCAAGCAACACTTACTCAGCAATAACCTGCTCAGTGGCGCCCAGTTTGAGTTCCACCATGCAGCTCCAGACCTCAATACAGCCTTGGTTCAAACATGGACAAAAGAGCTGAATTCCAGAGGTGAGGTGAGAGTGACAGCCCTTGACATCAAGGCCACATTTGACTGAGTGTGACATCAAGGAGCCCTAGCAAAACTGGAATCAACGAGTATCAGGGGGCAAACTCTCCGCTGGTTGGAGTCATACCTAGCACAAAGGAAGATGGTTGTGGTTCTTGGAGGCCAATCATCTCTGCAGGAGTCCCTCAGGGTAGTGTCCTAGGCCCAACAACCTTCAGCTGCTTCATCAATGACCTTCCCTCCGTCATAAGGTCAGAAGTGGGGATATTCGCTGAAGATTGCACAATTTTCAGCACCATTCATGACTCCTCAAAAACTAAAGAAGTCCATCTCCATATGCAACAAGACCTGGACAATATCCAGGCTTGGACTGACAAGTGGCAAGCAATATTCATGCCACACAAGTGCCAAGCGAAGACCTTCTCCAATAAGAGAGAATCTAACCATCGCCCCTTAATGGCATTACCTCACTGAATCCTCCACTATCAACATCCTGGCAGTTGTCCTATCAAGAGAGATTAAATAGTCTGGGTCTGTATTCCTTGGGGAAGAGAGAGGAGTGACCTTATTCAAACATATAAGCCTGAGGGGGCTTGACAGGGTAGATGGTGAGATGTTTTCACTAGTGGGAGAGTCTCAAACAAGGGGACATAGCTACAAGATAAAAGGACAGTCATTTATAACTGAGGTGCGTAGAAATTTATTCTCACAGAGGGTGGTGAATCTCTGGAATTCTCTGCCCCAAAGGGTGGTGGAGACTCTATCATTAGAAGTGTTTAAAATAGAAGTGGATAAATATTTGACAAATCGAGGAATAGAGGGCTATGGGGAAATGGCACAGAAATGGAGTCGAGGCTGGCATAGATCAACCATGGTCTTATTGAATGGCAGGGCAGACCTGAAAGACCTGATGGCCTACTCCTGCTTCTATTTCTTGTGAATCTTGTGAACCATTGACCAGAAATTGTACTGGACCAGCCACAGAAATAACCTGGCTACAGTCAGAGGCCAGGAATCCTGAGGCGAGTAACTCATCTCCTGACTCCCCAGAGCCTGTCCACCATTGACAAGGCACAAGTCAGGAGTGTGATGGAATATTCCCCCATTCACTTGGATGGGTGCAGCTCCAACAACACTCAAGAAGCTTGACACCATCCAGGACAAAGCAACCTGCACCACATCTACAAACATTCGCTCCCTCCACCACTGATGCACAGTAGCAGCAGTGTGTGCCATCTGCAAGAACTCACCAAGGCTCCTTAGACAGCACCTTCCAAACCAACAACCACTACCATTCAGAAGGACAAGAACAGCAGATACATGGGAACACCACCACCCAGAAGCTCCCCTCCAAACCACTCACTACCCTGACTTGAAAATATATCGCCATCCCTTAATTATTAATGGATCAAAATCCTGGAATTCCCTCCCTAACAGCACTGTGAGTGTACCTGTACACATGGATTCCAGCGGTTCAAGAAGGCAGCTCACCACCACCTTCTCAAGAAGCAAATAGGGATGGGCAATAAATGCTGGCCTCGCCAGAGAAACCCACATCTCATAAATGAATTTTTTAAAAAGTGGAGTTCAGTGGTGAACACGCAACAACTTAAATTTATATAGTGCCTCTGACCTACTGGAACATAGTAAGAGTTTTAACAACACCAGGTTAAAGTCCAACAGGTTTATTTGGTAGCAAATACCATTAGCTTTTATTAGTGATTTGCTACCAAATAAACCTGTTGGACTTTAACCTGGTGTTGTTAAAACTCTTACTGTGTTCACCCCAGTCCAACGCCGGCATCTCCACATCACTACTGGAACATCCCAAGGAACTTCACAGGAATAATTATAAGATATGACACTGTACTACAAAAGATGATATTCAATCAGGTGGCCAAAAGCTAGGTCAAGGAGGTGGGTTATAAGCAGTGTCTTAAAGGAAAGTGAGGTGGAGAAGCAGAGAGATCTAGGGATGGACTTCCAGAGCTTTAGTGCCCAGACAACGCAAGGTACAGCTGCCAATGATGGTGCGATTATCATTGGGAATGTACAAGATGACAGAATTAGAGCAATGCAGATATCTCGGCGGCAAGTGGGAATGGTGGAAATTGCAGAGATAAGGAGGGGCAAGGTCATGGAGTGATTTAGAACACGGATAGGAATTTTAGACATTGCTTGATCGGGAGTCAATGTAAGCAAGCACAGGGTGATAGGGGAACAGGACTTGATGCAAGTCCAAATCCATTACATTACTACATCACATCTCATTAAGTCTTGATGCACAAAGCACCGTTGATACATTTAATGTCATACATTCTGTCTCCTTAAATATTCTGCATGATACTGCACTGAGACACACAAGTCAGCCACGAGTCAAGAATTGCACTTTGATTAAGAAACACAATACCAGCTCTCCTAATCGGACACTAAGTTGATGAGGAATAAGGGATAATTACATAGAAGTTCACTGCACAGAAACAGGCCATTCAGCCCATCCGCTCTGTGCTAATGTTTCTGACCCACACCAGCCTCCTCTCACCCCCTCACTGTCTCCTCTTCCTTTATCCAGCTTCCCCTTAAATGCATCAGTGTTATTCGCCTCAACCAATCCCTGTGGTAGCGAGTTCCACATTCTCACCACTCTCTGGGTAGAGGTTTTCCCCCAGTTCCCTTGTTGGATTTATTAGTGATTGGGCTCCTGAACAAATGCCAACATCTTCTCTACATCTAATAACTAACTCATTCAGAATTTTAAAGACCTCTATCAGGTCACCTACCTTTCATTTACTAATGGCCTTTCACCGCTTGTGCAGTCCAGTGGAGCACTCTTCAATCCTCAAATTGTGTTCCGGGTAGGTTTGGGAAGCCACCATTGATTCCATGCTCAGTCTATAGGTTAAAATAGCAGACTGGGCCCTCAGTGACATCTTAGCAGCCTGATCTGTATATTTAAAGTGAACCCCACCAGTTTGGAGCAGGTGAGTGTTGCCTGGAATTTGAAATTGGAGTAAGCTACATCGGGGCTGGGAGGGTTAAAAATCTATCCCAAGGATTCAGGTAAACACCTTTAAAAGTGGAAAGCCGTTTAAATAAAATTGTGAACACGTATGGAATCATAACTAACAGTGTTGAGTGCAGTAATGCTAAATGTACAAGTCACAGGTTAGTCTCCAGTTTGAATGTTGTGACCAGGTTTGGACACCGTACTTTAAGATGTCACAGCAAAGTACAAAAGAAAGACTCGCTAAGCTGGTACCGGGGGCAAGACACTTTAATTCGGAGGAAAGACGAGAGAGAAATGGGGCTTTTCACCCCCACCCCCCCCCCCCCCCCCCCGGCCCCACTAGAACACATTTCCCTCATCTTTCCCACCCATACCTTTCTCAACACTGCAAACCACTCAGATACAAACATAACCTCATTAATAGTTACGTGGGAGTGAGTTATTAGCAGGCGTGAGTTATTAGCAGGAACACGACGTTAGGAGTTCAACCAACATTCCAGAACTAAACAAGCTTTACATTCAGAGTTTATGATCTCACACAACCCATCAGTCACGGCATTATAATGCACGCCAGCTCAACGACCCGAATATTCAGAAATCTGCATTGTGCAATTAAATAAATTCCACCTTTCAAACAAATCACGCAATTGGATTTTAGGAAGTTGCTGTCGATTAGTTTTGTTTTCATCCTAGAAATATTTTCAAAGCTAGTTTTGGCCTTGTCTCTATTTTTAATTCCAATATCATTTCTAGTCTTGAGAAGAAATTTTGGCCGACATATAATTGAGTCATTTGCTCCCAAATTTTAGTTTCATTCTTGGAAAAATGTACTCTTTTTGTCCTTTTCAAAATGAATGCTTTGAACATAGCCCCAGCTGTTGCTTTGGGTTGCTTGGGTCACTGTCTGTGTGGAGTTTGCACGTTCTCCCTGTGTCTGCGTGGGTTTCTCCGGTTTCCTCCCACAGTCCAAAAGACGTGCTGGTTAGGGTGCATTGGCCGTGCTAAATTCTCCCTCAGTGTTACCTGAACAGGAGTGTGGCGACTAGGGGATTTTCACAGTAAGTTCATTGCAGTGTTAACGTAAGCCTACTTGTGACACTAATAAATAAACTTTAAACTTTTTTTCTACATGACACACAAGGTTCCAACCTATGATAAACTGGGTGTTGAGTAACAGTCAAAACTTTAACCACTTCTTTCAAACCTTTTCCAAGAGGTGACTTTAATCCCAGAAACACTTTAAACATCTGTCTGGATATCAAACTTCAGTCGATGAAATGAATCAACCTTATTTTAGATGACATCGACAACACCACTGCGGTTCACCATGACGTGGAGATGCCGGCGTTGGACTGGGGTAAGCACAGTAAGAAGTCTCACAACACCAGGTTACACATCTCTTTAACCTGTGTTGAATGCTCCCTCCACCCACATTGTCTGTACATTTAAGACCTGGCTGGCTGTAGAGATTTGCATTCTAATCAGTATTCTGTAATTTGATTTCTGTGTCTGTTTGCACTGTTTGAGAACAGATAACCACTCCATCTGATGAAGGGGCAGCGCTCCGAAAGCTTATGGTATTTGCTACCAAATAAACCTGTTGGACTTTAACCTGGTGTTGTGAGACTTCTTACTGTGTTCACCATGACATCCAAGCGAAGGAAGAAATAAAGAACTTTCATTTATATAGCACCTGTCACAACATCAAGCCATCCCAAAGTGCCATACAGCTAATGAGGTGCGTTTGATGTGTAGTCATTGATGTAACGTATGAAATGGGGCAGCCAATTTGCAAACAGCTAGGGCTGACAAACAGCAATGAATTAACTGACCAGGTTATCTGGGAGGTAAAACTGCGTAAACAGTAAACCTCTATGCTGAAATGGATGTGGGGGCGGATAGAACAAAGATTGTAAATAATCTCCATAATACTCCAGGTATCATAGTTTTGCAATTTTACACATCCGCAAGACCTCAAATCCCTCTTTTGCAGCCTTGCATGTACTCAGTTGTCTCTAGAGAGGGACTATATGGTGCCCAAAGGCATGTTTCAGGACTTCCTAGTGGACACCACTTAACATTACTTGCATCATAGATGTCATTGTCACCTGTCCTTCAAGCCAAGGATGACATCTACTTAGGATCACGAGTTTCTGCCATGGCTTTTCATGTGACTGAACAGGCCAATTCTCGAACCACAAATCTTTGGGCATATGGGGCAGAACATCCCGTGAGGTAGCGGGATCCAGAGTGCAGGATTTGCCTCCTTTTCTTTCCTTCTCTGCTGCCTCTCAGCCTCATCATTAAGATGTTGTGACCCAAAGAGTGACACGGCCTGATCGACAAGTTATCAGTAACAATTGGTAGCAATCCTCCCAGTCATTAATGTCAGTGCTGCTGCACTTCAAGGAGAGCTTCAGAGTGTCTTTGAAGTATCTCCATGGCTTCGCCCCCTCTCTATGTCTGTAACCTCCTCCAATCCCCACAACTCTCTGAGATCTCTGCACACCTCCAATTCTGGCCTCTCACACACACCTCCCCAATTTCCATCACTCCACCACTGGCGGCTATGCCTAATTCATCTGCCTGGACCCTAAAATTTGTAACTCCCTCCCTCCTCCTTTAAGACACTCCTTAAAACCTACCTCTTTGTCGTAGCTTTTGGTCATCAGACCAAATGTGGTTTGGTGTCAAGTGTTGTTCGATTACACTCCTGTGAAGTGTCATGGGGATGTATTGCTGCATGAAAGGCGATATATAAATACAAGTCGTGGCTGTTGACTTCATTATAATTTACAGAGCTAATGTTTCGAGTCACTCTGACAAAGGGTCGTCCAGACTCGAAACATTGGCTCAATTTGCTCTCCACAGATGCTGTCAGACGTGCTGAGATTTTATGCTTTTGCTTCAGATTCCAGCATCCGCAGTAATTTTGCTTTTAGCTTCATTAAGATTTAGTTCATTTTATTTTGAGCTTTTTTTTTGTTAGTTGGAATGGGCCATATTGGTGGTGCCATCCTCTTGCATTGATGTTGCCTATAGTCTTGGGTGGATTTGACCTCCCCAATACAAGTCAAAACTGCCACATTAAACCTTCTTCAATATTTTAGTAACTCAATTATCGAAAAGAAAAAAAAATACACACCTATTTTTATGCCCTATCATTTTTCTCCTTGATTGCTTGGAGCAGTGTCAAATGCTGGAGTCTCCAGGGCAAACCTGCACAATGAGCCTTTCCCTCCCCTCTCTGCACAAGGACAATGTGAAGCGACATGGCGCCTCTCATGGCCGCTTTCCGCTCCCACTCGGGCTTTTCCGGAAACCTTCGGGAGGCGAAGGCGGCAGCGGATGTCCCGCCCCCTGACGGCGCGGATTGGTCGAGGACACGGCCAACCAGGCGGGAGCCGAAGGCGGGGCTCGGCTCCCGATTGGTCGGCGCCGCTGCCTGTCAGGGTTGGTTTCCGGTGGCGAGTGAGCGGGGAGGGCTGGAGTGACAGGACTGTCAGTGGCCATTGGCGAGTGAGGCAGAGCAACAACTGAGGCGCCAGTCACCTCATGCGGTGTTTACACCCGCTCTGGCGGGGAGGGGAGGACTTGTGGGCTTATTTTGCTCTGGAAACTCAGCCAGTGATTTGAGCCTGACCCTTCCAACTTGCTCAAGTTTGCGGCTTCACAACCATTCAGATCCTGTGTGCCAGGGAGGATGTCAAACGATACTTATGTGAAGGATATCAAAGCTGGTTTGAAAAACCTGAATCTCCTCTTCATTGTGCTGGAAATAGGTGAGTTTCTCCCCATACCCCCCACAAATGTATCACAGGTAAATCCAATCCTGTCTCTCCTCAATTGAATTGTATTGATTTATTCTTGTCACATGTATTGAGATACAGTGAAAAGTATTGCTCCTTGTGCGCTATGCAGACAAAACATACCGTTCATAGAGTACATACGGGAAAAGCAAAGGAGAGGGTGCAGAATATAGTGTTACAGTCACAGTTAGGGTGTAGAGAAAGATCAACTTAATATTTGATTTATTATTGTCGCGTGTATTGGGATACAGTGAAAAGTATTGTTTCCTGCGCACCATACAGACAAAGCATACCGTTCATAGAGTACGTAGGGAAGAAGGAAAGGGTGCAGAATATAGTGTGACAGTCATAGCTAGGGTGCAGAGAAAGACCATAAGACCATAAGACATAGGAGCGGAAGTAAGGCCATTCGGCCCATCGAGTCCACTCCACCATTCAATCATGGTTGATTTCAACTCCATTTACCCGCTCTCTCCCCATAGCCCTTAATTCCTCGAGAAATCAAGAATCAAGATCAGCTTAATATAAGGTAGGTCCATTCAAAAATCTGATGGCATAAGAAATAGGAGCAGGACTAGGCCATCTAGCCCCTCGAGCCTGCCCCGCCATTCAATAAGATCATGGCTGGTCTGAAGTGGATCAGTTCCACTTACCCGCCTGATCCCCATAACCCCTAATTCCCTTACCGATCAGGAATCCATCTATCCGTGATTTAAACATATTCAACGAAGTAGCCTCCACCACTTCAGTGGGCAGAGAATTCCAGAGATTCACCACCCTCTGAGAGAAGAAGTTCCTCCTCAACTCTGTCCTAAACTGACCCCCCTTTATTTTGAGGCTGTGCCCTCTAGTTCTAGTTTCCTTTCTAAGTGGAAAGAATCTCTCCATCTCTACCCTATCCAGCCCCTTCGTTATCTTATAGGTCTCTATAAGATCCCCCCTCAGCCTTCTAAATTCCAACGAGTACAAACCCAACCTGCTCAGTCTCTCCTCATAATCAACACCCCTCATCTCTGGTATCAACCTGGTGAACCTTCTCTGCACTCCCTCCAAGGCCAATATATCCTTCCGCAAATAAGGGGACCAATACTGCACACAGTATTCCAGCTGCGGCCTCACCAATGCCCTGTACAGATGCAGCAAGACATCTCTGCTTTTATATTCTATCCCCCTTGCGATATAGGCCAACATCCCATTTGCCTTCTTGATCACCTGTTGCACCTGCAGACTGGGTTTTTGTGTCTCATGCACAAGGACCCCCAGGTCCCTCTGCACAGCAGCATGTTGTAATTTCTTTCCATTTAGATAATAATCCAATTTGCTATTATTTCTTCCAAAGTAAATAACCTCACACTTGTTAACGTTATACTCCATCTGCCAGATCCTCGCCCACTCACTCAGCCTGTCCAAATCTCTGCAGACCTTCTACGCCCTCCACACGATTCACTTTTCCACTTATCTTTGTGTCGTCTGCAAACTTTGTTACCCTACACTCAGTCCCCTCCTCCAGATCGTCTATATAAATGGTAAATAGTTGAGGCCCCAGTACCGATCCCTGCGGCACGCCACTAGTTACCATCCGCCAACCAGAAAAGCACCCATTTATTCCAACTCTCTGCTTCCTGTCGGATAGCCAATCCCCAATCCACGCTAACACCCTACCCCCAACTCCGTGTGACCCAATCTTCTTCAGCAACCTTTTGTGAGGCACCTTATCAAACGCAGCAGGGAAGAAGCTGTTCTTGAGTCGGTTGGTACGTGACCTCAGACTTTTGTATCTTTTTCCCGACGGAAGAAGGTGGGAGAATTGACTTTCCAGGGAGATGATGGTCGAGTGTTTAAGATCAATGATGTGGAGCATGCCACCAGTTGAGGTTGAGATCTTTTCATCCCTAGTTGCTTTGAAAATGGAGTTGAGGTCAACTACAAAGTGTGGCACTGGAGTGGTATGTAAGACACAGTAGGGGCAGTCACCTCCCTTCCCTGGATGGTACTGGTGAACACAGTAAGAAGTTTCACAACACCAGGTTAAAGTTCAACAGGTTTATTTGGTAGCAAAAGCCACACAAGCTTTCGGAGCTGCAAGCCCCTTCTTCAGGTGAGTGGGAATTCTGTTCACAAACAGAGCATATAAAGACACAAACTCAATTTACATGAATAATGGTTGGAATGCGAATACTTACAACTAATCCAGTCTTTAAGAAACAAAACAATGTGAATGGAGAGAGCATCAAGACAGGCTAAAAAGATGTGTATTGTCTCCAGACAAGACAGCCAGTGAAACTCTGCAGGTCCACGCAACTGTGGGGGTTACAAATAGTGTGACATGAACCCAATATCCCGGACTGTGAACCAGTCTGGGGTTTATACACCAATCTGGCTTTGGTTAACCCTAGGCTGTTTTTGTCCCGATGCCTAACATTTTAATTTTGAGAGGGAAACTAAGTCCCCTGTTTGCATCCTTGGTTGAGAATGGTGTAAGAAATCAGAGGGAGGAGTGAAAATATATGGCGTCCTGGAGAAAAAACATCCCTGGCATGTGCTTTAAGTCTTTGCGAGAAAGTTGTCAGGTAATCTGTGATTGTGTTTTTTGTCCTGTAGGACGAGTGACCAAAACCAAGGACGGGCACGAAGTCAGGACGTGTAAAGTGGCTGATAAAACCGGCAGTATCAACATATCGGTGTGGGATGATGTGGGAGGTCTGATTCAGGCTGGAGATATCATCCGATTGACCAGAGGGTAACTCACTTTGTTTATCAAGACCTGGTAAAGCTGCAACATACAAACATATGAATTAGGAGCAGGGGTAGGCCACTCTGCCCCTCAAACCTGCTCCACCAATAAGATCATTGGCTGATCTGATTGTAACCTCAACCCCACATTCCTGCCAACTCCCCTGATAACCTTTCACCCCTTGATAATCAAAAATCTATCCAGCACTGCCTTAAAAATATTCAAAGACTCTGCTCCCACTGCCTTTTGAGGAAGAGAGTTCCCAGAGAGTCAGCACCCTCGGAGAAAAAAAATCCTCTTATCTCCAGCTTAAATGGGCGACCCCTTATTTTTCAATTGTGACCCCTAGTTCTAGAATCTCCCACTCTCTCCACATCCATTCCTGTCAATACCCCTCAGGATCCTGAAGGTTCCAGTCAAATCGCCTCTTGCTCTTCTGAACTCCAGAACTGTCCTGACAAAGGATCGTCTCAACCTGAAAGGTGAACTCTGTTTCTCTCTACAGAGGCTGCCCGACCTGCTCAGTGTTTCCAGCATTTTTTTGCGATCCAGTCCTCATCTGACATCCATAGCAGCAGCACCTTCCAGCAGATTCCAGCACCATCCCTGACCAGCCTCCCTACCCCCCTCACTAATCTGGGGCTTCTGAGGCCTAAGGCGTAGTACCCCCTACATCAGCTGAGATCAGCACAGCCTGCGAGTCAGATCTGGGATTTGCTGGTCCAGATTGTTCCAGGTCATTACCACTCGCTGTGTAAAGAGAAATCTACCTCACATTCTCCCCACACATGTCTCTTGTCCAAAAGCTTAAATCTGTGTCACTGCCAATCCTTGTCCCATCAGCCAATGGGTACAGCTTTCCTTTCTCTACCTTACCCAAACCTGTCATAATCTTGTGTGTGTGTGTCTCCCCCCCCCCCCCCCCGCCCCATCTATCAGATCTCCCCACTCGTCCTCCTTTACTCCAAGGAGGACAAGCCCCAGTTTCTCTGAAAACCCCTCCTGCTTGGAGCCATTCTGGAAATATATTTGAATCGTGATTATCCTGTGGAATGGGGATAACTTGACTAATCCACACTTGTCCATTGGCTTGCGACCACCTCGAAGTGAATGTGTCTTTGTTGGCTGTACAGCATCAATGTCCAGTAGACATGATAACACCCTCCCCAAGATCCCAATAATTGCAGATCAGGATGGCCATCTGACTTTAGTTCATTAACACAGAGCCCCTAACGCCCCCCTCCCTCTCTATTGTAGCATTAAATTCTTTCTGAAATAAATTGAGGGTTTTTCCTCCACAGTGCTATCTGGGAGAATCATAGAATCCCTACAGCACAGAAGGAGGCCATTCGGCCCATCAGGTCTATACTGACTCTCCAACAGAGCATCCTACCCAGGCCTACTCCACGCCCTATCCCCGTAACCCCACGTGTTTACCCCACTTATTCCCCTAACCTACACATCTTTGGACACTAAGGGGCAATTAGCATGACCAATCCACCCTAACCTGCACATCTTTGGACACTAAGGGGCAATTTAGCATGGCCAATCCACCTAACCTGCACATCTTTGGACACTAAGGGGCAATTTAGCATGGCCAATCCACCTAACCTGCACATCTTTGGACTGTGGGAGGAAACTGGAGGAAACCCACGTAGCCACAAGCAAAGCATACAAAACTTCACACAGACAGTGACCTGAGGCCGGAATTGAACCCGGGTCCCTGGTGCTGTGTGGCAGCGGTGCTAACCACTGTGCCACCGTGCCACATATATGTTCCACATATTGATCGTTCTATCTAAAGACGGATTTCCTCCTATCCTATTCCTCCTCAAAGGTGAAAGCACAGTGTCCACCCTCCTGTGCCTGTGGTTTAATAGTGCTGTCCTCTCCCATGCACCATTGGCATGAGCCATTCCGAACTCTCTGGGTTGGCTGGTTGTGATGCCATCCTGCCAGCTCGATTCAGCAGCAAACTGGGCGGCGTGAACGGGGCGAGTTTCAGAGTTCAGATCGAGTGATATGTCTTCAAGGAAATCCGTATTGTATCTTGCAGGTATGCCTCAATTTGGAAAGGATGCCTGACGCTCTACACGGGGAGAGGAGGAGACCTGCAGAAAGTGGGAGAGTAAGTTCTGTGCCACAACACCGAAAAGGGGAGAGCTGTTCGTAAGCTGGGTTCCCACCTTGCCCCTGCCTCCGACCTAATGGCTTGGAGAAACGTTGGGAATTTTCAGCAGTGCTGGTGCATGTTGAAGGGGTATCCCTTCGATATGGGGTCAGGAGAGGAGGTCAGGAGTAGGTTGGCATCCACCAGCAGGCCACTCACCCGGTCTCAGATCTTGATTGGGTTATTGGAGGGAGGTGGCATTGCCCCACCAGAAGGGGAAAGGGTTAGGGGGAGAGGGAGCGCTGAAATAGTCGGCTGTACCCGTGTACTTCGATTGAGGAGCTGGAGCAGAGTTTTATTTTGGAAAGGCAGCGAGTTGTTGTGATCTGGAAGGCGCTGCCTGACAGGGCGGCGGAAGCAGATTCAACAGGAACCCTCAAAAAGGGGGGAGAATCGGATACATACTGGATAGAGGGGGAATAATTTGCAGGGATGTGGGGGGGGGAGTGGGGACTAATTAAATAGATCTTTCAAAGAGCTGGTACAGGCACAATGGGCTGAATAGCCCCTCTGCTTCACAGAATTATTTAACACTGGGAAGGAGGTTTCACTTAAACAAAGTCAAAGCTAACACTAATAGACAAGCTGCCTTTCCAATCTCTGCACCTCTGAGGAGGTTAGAGTTCACTCTACTGGCACGGAGGCTGATTGTGGTTCAATAGCCAGCCCTCTCCCCTTTGAGTTAGAAAGTTGTGGGTTCAAGTCCCCGGGTCTTGACCACATAATCTAGGCCAGCGACCCTGCTGCAGTGCTGAGGGAGTGCTGCACTGTTGGAGCCGCCGCCTTTCAGATGAAACGTTGAACCAAGACGCCTCCACTGTCTCAAGTGGACCTAAAATACCCCCTGGCAGTATTTTGAAGAGCAGCAGAGTTCTCCCTGGTGTCCAGGCCACTGGAGAGATGTTGGTATAGTGGGAATGTCACTGCCCTAGTAATCCAGAGGCTATTTCTCCCACCACAGCAGCTGGTGGAATTCAAACTCCGTTAATGAAATCTGGAATTGAAAGCTCGTCTTAGTAACGGTGACCACGAAACTATCATCGATTGCTGTAAAAACTCATCTGGTTCACTAATGTCCCACTCCAGGGTCTAGAACGCACAGTCTAGGCCGACAGTCAAAGAACAAAGAGAATTACAGCACAGGAACAGGCCCTTCGGCCCTCCAAGCCTGCACCGACCATGCTGCCCAACTGAACTAAAACCCCCTCCCCTTCCGGGGACCATATCCCTCTATTCCCATCCTAGTCATGTATTTGTCCAGACGCCCCTTAAAAGTCATTATCATATCTGCTTCCACTACCTTCTCTGGCAGCGAGTTCCAGGCACCTACCACCCTCTGTGTAAATAACTTGCCTCGTACATCTCCTTTAAACCTTGCCCCTCGCACCTTAAACCTGTGCCCCCTGGTAATTGACTCTTCCACCCTGGGAAAAAGCTTCTGACTATCCACTCTGTCCATGCCTCTTATAATCTTGTAGACGTCTACCAGGTCGCCCCTCAACCTCCGTCGCTCCAGTGAGAACAAACCAAGTTTCTCCAACCTCTCCTCATAGCTGATGCCCTTCATACCAGGCAACATCCTGATAAATCTTTTCTGTACCCTCTCCAAAGCCTCCACATCCTTCTGGTAGTGTGGCGACCAGAATTGAACACTAGATTCCAAGTGCGGCCTAACTAAGGTTCTATAAAGCTGCAACATGACTTGCTAATTTTTAAACTCAATGCCCTGGCCGATGAAGGCAAGCATGCCGTATGCCTTCTTGACTACCTTCTCCACCTGCATTGCCACTTTCAGTGACCTGTGTACCTGTACACCCAGATCCCTCTGCCTATCAATACTCTGCCATTTACTGTATATTTCCTATCTGTATTAGACCTTCCAAAATGCATTACCTCACATTTGTCCGGATTAAAGAGGTAACACGTCCTGGTGCAGTACTGAGGGAGTCCTTTAGGGAAGGAAATCTACCGTCCTTACCTGGTCTGACCTACACATGACTCCAGACACGCAGCAATGTGTTTGACTCATAACTGTCCTCTGAAATGGTCCAGCAAGGCATCCAGTTCAAGGGCAACTCGGGTGAGCAACAAATCTTGACCTTGCCACATCCCATGAAAGAATTTTTTAAAAGCGCCATTAAAACATATCACCTGGCCATTCTCGCATTGCCGATTGTGGGAGCTTGCTAATTGGCTGCTGCATTTCCTGCATTACAACAGTGATTACATTTCAAGAGTAGTTCATTGGCTGTAAAGTACTTTGGAACGTCCTGTGTTTGTAAAAGGCAGTCATGATGTGGAGATGCCGGTGTTGGACTGGGGTAAACACAGTAAGAAGTCTCTCAACACCAGGTTAAAGTCCAACAGGTTTATTTGGTAGCAAACGCCACCAGCTTTCGGAGCGCTGCTCCTTCGTCAGGTGAGTGGGAGATCTGCAGATCTCCCACTCACCTGGGCGGCACGGTAGCGCAGTGGTTAGCACTGCTGCTTCACAGCTCCAGGGTCCCGGGTTCGATTCCCGGCTCGGGTCACTGTCTGTGTGGAGTTTGCACATTCTCCTCGTGTCTGCGTGGGTTTCCTCCGGGTGCTCCGGTTTCCTCCCACAGTCCAAAGATGTGTGGGTTAGGTTGATTGGCCAGGTTAAAAATTGCCCCTTAGAATCCTAAAATGTGTAGGTTAGAGGGATTAGCGGGTAAATATGTAGGGGTAGGGCCTGGGTGGGATTGTGGTCGGTGCAGACTCGATGGGCCGAATGGCCTCCTTCTGCACTGTAGGGTTTCTTTCTTTCTATTCTGGAGCAACTGGGTGAATGTTTGGATTAAAGTTAACGTGGATCTTCACCCTCCACAGTTTGGGTGCTCCAAGCTGATGTTTTGCCAACACTCGCTGCGCCAGACTCTACTGGTGTCCATTCCTTTCTTCAAAGGACAGCGTTGGACTGCTGTCCAACTGACTGCAGTTGGGGCGGCACGGTGGCACAGTGGGTTAGCACTGCTGCCTCACAGCCCCAGGGACCCGGGTTCGATTCCCAGCTCGGGTCACTGTCTGTGCGGAGTCTGCACATTCTCCCCGTGTCTGCATGGGTTTCCTCCGGGTGCTCCGGTTTCCTCCCACACTCCAAAGATGTGCGAATTAGGTGGATTGGCCGTGCTAAAATTGACCTTAGTGTCAGGGGGATTAGCAGGGTAAATGTGTGGAGTTGTGGGGATAGGGCCTGGGTGGGATTGTGGTCGGTGCAGACTCGATGGGCCGAATGGCCTCCTTCTACACGGTAGGATTCTATGACTCTATGCAAACTGCCTGGAAAGACTGTGACAGCAGGTGTGCACTGCGCAAGCGCGTGAGATTATAGCGACGTGCAATCACTTCTGTGTTCCGTTTCAGGTTTTGTATGCAGTACTCGGAGGTGCCGAATTTCAGCGACCCCAATCCTGAATACATGTCTCAGACATCTTCACAGAACAAAGCTGTAAGTCTGACCCCTCTGGGTTGGGATGCTGTTGTTTTCATTCAATGCCTCCCCAGCCACTAGGGGACTACTCCACTGCAGGTGGTGCCGGTGATGAGATTCCCGCTTTTTGTTATCGTGCCAGTTTTCTTACCTTTCCCCCTCTTCTGAAGGTTTTGATGTTTTGCTGGGTTATGGGTCCGCAAATGCCCACCTCACCCAAGTGCCAACGTTCACCCTCGAATATGGGCAACCTATACAAGCAGGGTTCCTGCTGATTTCACTGTTGAGCGATCAGGATTGGGAACTCTGGCTGACTACCCCCTCCGTAACCCTGGACGCTCTGACTGCTTGTGCTCCGAACCCCTCTCCCTGCTGTGATCAACTTAGCACAGATTTGTGGTGGGAACTGAGCTCTTCCTGGGGTGTAGATCAGTATTTCAGTCCAGTTGGATCCCAGTTCAGACACACAGTCTGACCAGAGCTCAGGGCAGCTGTGGTGAAATCCTCTGGAGAGTCGGAGGGGCTGTTTGAGGCGACCTTTGTTGCCTCTCCGAGGAGATGATGTGGCTGGGAGGGTGGGGGTGAGCACTGAAGGAAAGGTGTTCAGTCACGATGCTCTGGCTGTTATGAAGTGATGTGTAGATGCCGGCGTTGGACTGGGGTGAACACAGTAAGAGTTTTAACAACACCAGGTTAAAGTCCAACAGGTTTATTTGGTAGCAAATACCACTAGCTTTTGGAGCGCTGCTCCTTCGTCAGATGGAGTGGAAATCTGCTCTCAAACAGTGCACAGAGACACAAAATCAAGTTACAGAATACTGATTAGAATGCGAATCCCTACAGCCAGCCAGGTCTTAAAGATACAGACAATGTGGGTGGAGGGAACATTAAGCACAGGTTAAAGAGATGTGTATTGTCTCCAGACAGGACAGCCTGCAAGTCCAGGAGGCAAGCTGTGGGGGTTACTGATAGTGTGACATAAATCCAACATCCCGGTTTAGGCCGTCCTCATGTGTGCGGAACTTGGCTATGAAGTGGGGCAGGCTTGATCGAGCAGGCAGTCTATCCCTGCCAGTTCTGTGTTCAGGGCAGGACGGTGAGGTGTATAATTGGGGGGGGGGGTGAGGGCAGGGGATCTATGTAACGAGGGAGTGGTGAAGGAAAATATGCAAGTTTGTTTCCAATTGAACCACTTAAACCTGAGCAACTCTTTCCTTCTTTTTAAGACCCCGTCTGAACAAGGTAGCTCTTCTACAACTGGCCCAGCGAATTCAACACCTTCTGTAACAACTGGTAAGTACCTGCACTAAAGGCCCCACGGTATTCCGCACTGTTCGAGGGGCAGCACTGAGGGAGTGCTGTACAGTCAGATGTGCTGTCCTTCGGTTAAGTCTTGGCCCCGTTGCCCTCTGGGGTAGATGTAAAAGGTCCCACAGCCACAGAGCAGAGGGAGTTCTCCCCGTTGCCTTGGGGCCAATATTGATTGTTCAGCTGACATCACCAAAACAGATGACCTCGGTATTTATGTTATTGCTGTTTGTAGGAACCTCCTGCATGCAAATTGGTTGCTGCGTTTCCTACATTGCGACAATGATTACACTTCATTGGCTGTGTAGCGCTTTGGGATGTCCTACGGTGCTGATAGGCGCTATAGAATTTGCAAATCTTTCCAGCAAACCCTGCAGCATCTACACATCACTGTCGACTCTGCCACGTTAGCACAGCTCGTCATTAATATACTAGTCTGTGACGCTGGAGACTACTTAAAGCGACCTCCGCTACAAAACAAAGAATGTAAACTTTGCTAGTTTACTCGCAAGCCTGGTTCCCTCAACCACAACATCACCAAAACCAGATTCTCTGGTCATTTGCCACGTTGCTGTTTGTGGGAGCTTGCTGTTCGCAAATTGGCTGCTCATGTTTCCTCCCTTACGACAGGTAACAGGTGTAAGGTTTCACTCTGAAATGTATTCGGACAGTCAGTCTGGTTCCTACTGCTGGCAATCTTACTCAGAGCGCAACTGCTGTGGGAAAGCAGAATAATTGTCACCCAGGTGCACGGGGCTTGGGAATCGGGTACTTTGGTTATTCTGCAGCCGTCTGCACTACGTTTAACCTTCTCGCTCTAACCTGCTTTACTTAAACACAAGATTCACCTGAGCAAATGGGGGACGCTCTGCCAAGGGACAATTGCTTCTTCTCTGGCAAGGGGCAAAGCCCCCATTGCTTCTCTGGCAAGGGGCAAAGCCCCCATTGCTTCTCTGGCAAGGGGCAAAGCCCCCATTGCTTCTCTGGCAAGGGGCAAAGCCCCCATTGCTTCTCTGGCAAGGGGCAAAGAAAGCCCCCACTGCTGCTCAATGTGCGAGCACTTGACAGATGCAGAACTTTCTGGTTTCCTTGTCAGTAGCAGGGGAGCGGGTTCCTCCTCCACAGCGACGATGGGAAGCTGAGCTCCTCGTGTCTGGTGTGGCTGTTTGGTGAATTAATGCAAAATGTTAAGCAGCAGCCTTTGTGTGCCTGCCATAAACCTCAAGGTGCCAGCCAGCCACACTTCTTCTGCTGCTGCCCTGGCAGAGGGCTGGCAGCCTGGGCACATCTGTCATGCAGAGTACAGGCCTTGGCGTGGAGGAAGCTGGCGTCTAGCCCAGTGGCTTTTCATTGTGCTGAGTCCAAGAAGAGAGATGTGCAATTTCTCCAGCCTCGTGACAAGATATCCCTCGCGTTGTGGACTAAAAATGAAAGAACAATGCTAATTGAGTCTATAATGCAGCAGCTTTATGTATTCACTGGGGTTCATATGTTACTGAGCACAAAGTGGTGATGGAAGCATTATGTTCCATTCAGCCCTTGGACTGGCCGATGCCGAGGTTGTTAGAAGTGCAGGGAGGGGGGAATTTCCCAAATCGCCCAATAAAAAAGGAGATGGTTCTGATTTGTTGTTGTCATCTGGTTTTGTTCCTTGTTCCCGTCGCTCCAGGTAACGACAGTCTCAATGCCGCTGGTTCAGGTGGAGCTTCCCCGGGGAACATGAACCACCAGCCACCGCCAGCGGGGGGAAGAGGTAACGGACGCGGCCCAGGAAATAACCAGGCAGTCACCACATCCGGCCCCACCCCGGCAACCACCACCCTTAGCAACGGAAGGGATCCACGGCGGGTACCAAAGCGATGATTTTCCAAACTTTTCATTGTTCACCTTTTTAGTTTCCCCTTTGATAACTTGCAGAAACCATATCAAAGTGGCATTGTTTTTTTAATGACATCCCATCTCCCCCCCAACGACCCTCCCCCCTTCCCAGGCTCCTTCAGACTAGCACCTCCAGGCATTTGGAATCATGATAGTTGATAAGATGACCCAATCCTCCCCTCCCCAGCTTCCTTTCTGATTGCCTTGTTTGAGTGCGCCAAGCTGAGTAATCATGTCCTTTAAAACACTTGCAGCGGCAAGTGATCTGACAATTCAAGTGTGTTTGGTCCAAATCGGAGGATTGATGATGAGGGCAAAGGGCACTGTGAGGCACTCTGACATCCTTACACTTCTTAAATCCTGCCCAGTACCAATCTGAGCCAATCTGCCACACACTAAAGGTGGGTTCTCTGGCGCCTTGAAGCACAAGAGTGTAATTAGACTGTTCTCTCTCTCTTTCTGTCTGTCTCTGTCTCTGTCTCTCTGTCTCTGTCTCCCTCTCTGTCTCCCTCTCTGTCTCCCTCTCTGTCTCCCTCTCTGTCTCCCTCTCTGTCTCCCTCTCTGTCTCCCTCTCTGTCTCCCTCTCTGTCTCCCTCTCTGTCTCCCTCTCTGTCTCTCTCTCTCTGTCTCCCTCTCTCTCTGTCTCCCTCTCTCTCTGTCTCCCTCTCTCTCTGTCTCCCTCTCTCTCTGTCTCTCTCTCTCTCTGTCTCTCTCTCTCTCTGTCTCTCTCTCTCTCTGTCTCTCTCTCTCTCTGTCTCTCTCTCTCTCTGTCTCTCTCTCTCTCTGTCTCTCTCTCTCTCTCTGTCTCTCTCTCTCTCTCTGTCTCTCTCTCTCTCTCTGTCTCTCTCTCTCTCTCTGTCTCTCTCTCTCTCTGTCTCTCTGTCTCTCTGTCTCTCTCTCTGTCTCTCTCTCTGTCTCTCTCTCTGTCTCTCTCTCTGTCTCTCTCTCTGTCTCTCTCTCTGTCTCTCTCTCTGTCTCTCTCTCTTCCCCCCCCTCCCCCTGATTTAATGTATTTGTACTTACTTTGGGAAATCCTGTCGCTGGTGCGTGAGTAGATTCATTCTGGATTTTCTGTCCCAAATGTTGGTGATCCCTCGCTGCGGTACAGTCCCAGAGGCCCTTCAGTACCTCAGCCAAGTGCTAATCCTGCACGTTTGAATCTTAATGGTGAATTTTGGCAAGCTATTTGACTGCAGTGCAGCTAAGCACGAAGCCTCCCAATGTAAATTCACACACACACACATATTTACTCTTTGTGTCTTACAACCACAATCGGGAACAGGCACCCTGCACAGTTGCCCACCCCTCTGCTCTCCCAAGCAGCCCCACCCTTCCCTTTCTCTGTCTAACCTAGGTGTGGAAGCCTTTTTAGCCATAGACCCAGCCACCGCAACATGACCGGGGATCAGCACTGAGACTTGCCTGGCATGTGTGTCTGTCCATGTCAGCTTGAGGCACCAGGGACACTCCTTCTATCTCTTGTGCTTTAGAATATCCCTAGCACAGCTACATTGAATTGTTGCCTTGATCCTCCTTCCCAGCCGCCGCTCTGTCACGTGGGCTGCACTTCGAAACATTTTGGGTTTGAAATCCTGACTGCCGCGGGCGGATTTTACTTTAGATTTTCTTTTTTCTAGCCAGCCTGGATTTGAGTCAAATCGGTGTTTGAACAATAGCAAAGCTTTGGAGCCAGCATGAGTACTTCTCTCTAGAATAGAAATAGGGATATTTCAGAACAATTTGAGAGGTTGGCGAGGGAGTGGTGAAGTCTCTACCCGCTCCTTTTTATCTTGCTTTATTGCACACTAGGCTGGTGGCCAGGAGACCAGGCCGAGCAATGCTTCTCACCACGTCACCTTCCTGTTGCACTTTTATACAATGGCATTCTGTCCAATCTGTCCCATTTCTTGCTCTCAATAAAAGTATGAACGCTCCTCTCCTTTTTGTTAAACCTGTTACCAGTCAGTGTGAGATGGGACTAAGGTTGACAGGCTTTGTGGCTTCCTTTTCCCTCCTGTGTCACTCATGGCTCAGTGGGTAACACTATTGCCTCTTGACTTGCAAGCGTGTGGCAGAGACTCGAGCACGAAATCTAGGCTGACGCTCTAGTGCAGTGCTGAGGGAGCACTGCAGTGTCAGAGAGGCCATCTTTTGGACAAGACATTAAACGGATTTGCCCCCATGGATGCGTATAAAAGGTCCCACAGTCACTACTTCAAAGCAGAACAGGGGAGTTCATTCTGCATCCAATATTAATCCCTCAACCACCACTAAAATCAAAACGATTATTTAGTTGCACAGCTGCTTGTGGGTGCTCCTTGAACACCATAGAATCCCTACAGTGCAGGAGGAGGCCATTCGGCCCATCGAGCCTGCACCGACTCTCAGACAGAGCATCTTACCCAGGCTGCCCTGCCCAACCCTGTAACCCCACACATTTAGCATGGCCAATCATCTATCCTGCACATCTTTGGACACTAAGGCGCAATTTAGCGTGGCCAATCCACATTCTTTGGAGTGTGGGAGGAAACTGGAACACCCGGAGGAAACCCACGCAGACACGAGGAGAATGTGCAACCTCCACACAGACAGTGACCCAAGCTGGGAATCGAACCCAGGTCCCTGGCGCTGTGAGGCAGCAGTGCTAACCACTGTGCCACCCATATTGGCTGCTGCATTTCAAGCGACTACACTTCAAGCTACTTATTTGGTTATAAAATGTTTTGGGGATTGTGTAAGCTACATTATAAATGCAAGTCTTTTCTTCCCCCCCCCTCCTTTGTGACAGAAGGAATTTGCGTATTGGAGACTGTGGGGAGGATTGTGTCTTTCACTGTTGCAATTATCATCAAGTTTTGATCTCCATGATAAGCAGGTTCGCTTGTGTTTTATTTGGAGCAAGCTAAATCAAATTATTGGCTGGTATGCTTCCTAATCTCTGTCAATGCTTTTCAGCTAAACTTATCAAGGCCTCGCTGCCTCCCTCCCGCCCGGCTCCCAGTATGTCACTGTGTGCCATCATGTATCTTTTCAATTTACAATACTTGCATTCTGAAACCGAACAAGTCCTTTTCGTACACCATTTTATTAAAAAGTGCCAACAGCAGACGCACCTTTACACCAGCCAGGGTGAGGAACCATCTGTGCACAATGCGGGCCTCAGATATGTCACATGGAATTCATTATTGATCACAAAGTCCCAAGTAGAATGCTGTACGATGCTGTACACTCTATAATTTTAATGGATTGTCCTGTGCCAATATGTACCCCACAGCCAATAGGCGATGGCCTAGTGGTATTATCACTAGACTATTAATCCAGAAACTCAGCTAATGTTCTGGGAGGACCCCCGGGTTCGAATCCCGCCACGGCAGATGGTGGAATTTGAACTCAATAAAAAATATCTGGGATTAAGAATCTACTGATGACCCGTTGTCGATTGTGGGAAAAACCCATCTGGTTCCCTTTAGGGAAGGAAATCTGCCGTCCTTACCCGGTCTGGCCTACATGTGGCTCCAGAGCCACAGCAATGTGGTTGACTCTTAACTGCCGTCTGCAAATAATGAAACTCCATTGTATCAATCGCTCAAGGGCAACTAGGGATGGGCAATAAATACTGGCCCCTGCCCCACGAATAAATAAATTAAAAAATCATAAAGTGCTTATCTGCTGCTTGCGGGATCTTGCTGTGTGCAAACTGGCTGCTGTGTTTCCTGTATTATGATGTGGAGATGCCGGCGTTGGACTAGGGTAAACATAGACTTCTTACTGTGTTTTCCTGTATTATAACAGTGACTACACTAAAAGTTTCCTTGGCTGGAAAGCACTTTGCGACATCCTGAGTTTGCGAAAGGTGCTTTTGAAATGCAGGTCTTGTCCCACTGTGCCAATGTTACCTGTTGCTGGCAAAGCACCATTCTGTCGGCACGTTCTGTTTGAATGAATTTGGGCCCGCAGCATCAATCTGCCAGAAGCAACAGCTTCGAGACCACCTTTTTTTTCATAGATGGTGAAATGGAGAATTTTCTTTAATACAGAAAAAAATCCTATTTCTTTTCCCTTAGACAACCTCTGACATTGGAGCAACACAGCCCAGTGCTATCCTCCTATCACACAATTTCCCCGCAGCTTGGTCACTGGCTGACTTCTCACCCCGATTTCTGCAGACAAATGCAGCCTTGCCTTACTGTCACATCAGCCAAGATTAGTTAACGCAGAACAGAGCAGCAAGCTGAAGCTTGGATCTTCCTTATGCCTCAGTGCCATACCAGGCAGTGAATCTATCCACAGAGCTACCACCATTGGCAGATTCGCGAGATCTCCAGTTGCTGTGGGCCCAGTGACAGAATTAAACGCCAGCAACCGATGCAGATGTGAGTGGTGACTGCCACTCGGTGGTGACAATCTGATACTACAATAGTATCACCTTTCACTGCAAACCTCATTCCAAAGGAGGGTTCCTGTTGGTTAAAACAGTGGAATTTGTGATCTCTATTGGTTGACAACTAACACCCTCGACATGAATGATTAATTCTTCATTTTTCTTAAACTATTGTTGGCAATCAGCAATAATGTCAATTAAATGGGCATAGATGTGTGCATTATGTGGAACGCCTGTGTGTACTGCCGACACCTCACCCTGTTGCATCAAACCACTTTGCCATAAATGCTGTTGCTAAATAAAAACAGAAAATGCTACAAACACTCAGCAGTGTCGAGAGAAACAGCATCAGTGTCTGTTTTTATTTCAGATTTCCAGCATTAGTATTTTGCTTTTGTGCCGTACTGTTAATAAATGCTTCTTTTGAACATGTATTTTGTTTCATTTCATCAAATTTCCATTTCTCTTTCTTAAAAAAAAGTGTTGCAAGAGCAGATCTGACTGAAGTCAGCATTTGCCTCGCGATATATGTCTGATATCAGGCTGTGGTGGCAGTTTCTGAGACCCTCACAGTCGCTGCTTGACTTGCATTGAGATATGAGGCGATGGAAAGATTATCAAAGGAAGGAAAGAGCAGATGGGGAGAGAGTACAAGTCTACTGAGCTCTCTCCTTCCCCCATACCTCAATCCCTGCAGGTTACATACCAGATAAGTGCCACAATCTAACTTCTGTACTGCATTTTGAATTGTGCCAGGAATTGAATTATTATTGTCACGTGTATTGGGATACAGTGAAAAGTATTGTTTCTTGCGCGCTATACAGACAAAGCATACCGTTCATAGAGAAGGAAAGGAGAGGGTGCAGAATGTAGTGTTACAGTCATGGCTAGGGGTGTAGAGAAAGATCAACTTAATATGTGTTTTAAGTTTATTTATTAGTGTCACAAGGAGGCTTACATTAACACTGCAATGAAGTTACTGTGAAAATCCCCTAGCTGCCAAACTCCAGCGCCTGTTTGGGTTACACTGTGGGAGAATTTAGCACGGCCAATGCACCCTAACCCACACATCTTTCAGACTGTGGGAGGAAACCGGAGCACCCAGAGGAAACGCACGCAGACACTGGGAGAACGTGCAGACTCTGCACAGACAGTCACCCAAGGCGGGAATCGAATCCGGGTCCCTGGCGCTGTGAGGCAGCAGTGCTAACCACGGTGTCACCGTGATAGGACCATTCAAAGGTCTGATGGCAGCAGGGAAGAAGCTGTTCTTGTGTCGGTTGGTATGTCTTCTCAGACTTTTGTATCTTTTTCCCGATGAAAGAAGGTGGAAGAGAGAATGTCCGGGGTGCGTGGGTTCCTTGATTATGCTTTTCCGAGGGAAGTGTAGACGGAGTTTGGAGAGTAGCTTGTTCTCTGTATTCTATCCAGAGGGACAGTAAAGGGGATTTAAATTCACCGTAAGAAGCTTCTGACATTGCAACAGTGACTAAATTTCACAAAGCCCTTCATTAGCTGTAAAGTGCTTTAGGATAGCCCAACGTAAAAGACTCGATATAAATGAACATCTTTCCCTCTCATAGAAGGGGACACAGTGGCAAGGTGCAGGCTGGAGTCAAAATTCTATATATCAAGATCTCTATCTCATTGGGAAGATGCTGATTGTGTGTGCTGTCCAATAGGTAATGTATGGGACAACAGCCTGAGACTAAACTCAGATGGCGACAGAATAAGGGCTGGTAGGAGTGGCAGTCACAAACCAGGCAGGGCCGGGGTAGAGCAGATCGAATACTCTGCCCCAAGGTCTTTTAGTGCTGATGTAATTTAACTGGAAGCTGACTAATAAAGACCTCACCCGTCACGGGAAATAATTGTAATTGGAAGATATGCACTTTTTAAAAAAAAGTATGGTCTTTTTGGGACTTCCAGCCATCGTCCCCACTTCTGACCTTATGATGGCGGGAAGGTCATTGATGAAGCAGCTGAAGATGGTTGGGTTGAGGACACGAACCCTGAGGGACTCCTGCAGAGATGTCCTGGGGCTGAGATGGTTGACCTCCAACCACCACAGCCATCCTCCTTCATGCCAGGTATGACTCCAACCAGCCAAGAGTTTGTGCAGAGAATACAATTTTCTTGTTTCCGCACTCCATCAAATGGTACTTCCAAGTCACAGGCAGTGCTGTCGCAAGTTTCAGAATGTCTGACTTAGAATGTTCATAGCCAAGCCTTTTACCAATATGAGAATGCGGTGCAGGAGTAAGCCACTCGGCCCCTCGAGCCTTTCAATAAGATCACGGCTGATCTAATAGTAACCTCAAATCTGCATCTCGCCGAGCCCGATAACCTATCACCCCCTTGCTTATCAGAATCTATCTAGCTCTGCCTTAAAAATATCCAAAGACTCTTTCCACAACCTTTGCAGGAAGAGAGTTCTGGAGACTCCCTACCCTCTGAGAGAAATCTTTTTGCCTCATCTGCGTCTTAAACAGTGACCCCCCAAGTGCTCGATTCTCTGCAAAGGGGAAACATCCTCTCCACATCCACCCTGTCAAGACCCCTCATGATTTTATATGTTTCAATCAAGTCTCCTCTTACTCTTCCAAACTCCAGTGGATACAGCTCTGTCTGACATTTCCCCTCGAGACAACCCGCCCATTCCAGTCTCGTAAACCTCTGAACTGCGTCCAGCGCAGAGGCCAGTGTTGTTGTGCTTGAGATCAGCTTACTCAGCACGTCGGGCTTTGTTTGTTTAATTTTTAACAGTTACCTGCATTAAAATGAGTTATGCTTTGAACCAGGGTGTAAACAAAGCCTTCTATGTCTATAGCAGCTGGCAGGATGCCTCAAGATGATTTTCTTTTTATTCCTTCATGGGACATGGGTGTCGCTGGCTGGGCCAGCATTTATTGCCCATTCCTAATTGCCCTCGAACTGAGTGGCTTGCACGGCCATTTCACAGTCAACCGCATTGAACAGATTTTTGAAGTGTCGTCACTGTTGTAGGAAATGCAGCAACCAATTTGCACACAGCAAGATCCCACAAAAACCAATGTGATGACAAGCCGGATAATCTGCTCGGTGATGTTAGTTAAGGCTGAATATTAGCCTAGAGCCCCTGCTATTCCAATAAGACTGTGGGATGTTTTGCATCGACCTGAGAGGGCAGACAGGGTCTCAGTTTAAGCTCTAATCCAAAAGGTAGGAGCTGGGACAATGAAGTACAATGCTGGGAGTGTTGGCCTGGATTCTGCATCTTCTGAGTGGGTCTTGAACCCACTGACTGTCCGATAGAGCATTTCACCCAGGCCCATCCCCCTCATCTCTGTAACCCCACGTATTTACCCTGGCCAATCCACCCTAACCTACACATCTTTGGACACTAAGGGACAATTTAGCATGGCCAATCCACCCTAACCTGCACATCTTTGGACACTAAGGGACAATTTAGCATGGCCAATCCACCCTAACCTACACACCTTTGGACACTAAAGGGCAATTTAGCATGGCCAATCCACCTAACCCGCACATATTTGGACACTAAGGGGCAATTTAGCATGGCCAATCCACCTAACCCGCACATATTTGGACACTAAGGGGCAATTTAGCATGGCCAATCCACCCTAACCTACACATCTTTGGACACTAAGGGACAATTTAGCATGGCCAATCCACCCTAACCTACACATCTTTGGACACTAAGGGACAATTTAGCATGGCCAATCCACCCTAACCTACACATCTTTGGACACTAAGGGACAATTTAGCATGGCCAATCCACCCTAACCTACACATCTTTGGACACTAAGGGGCAATTTAGCATGGCCAATCCACCTAACCCGCACATATTTGGACACTAAGGGGCAATTTAGCATAGCTAATCCACATTTTCGGGCTGTGGGAGGAAACCAGAGCACCTGGAGGCAGCCCACACAGACACGGGGTGAACATGCAAACGCCACACAGACAGTGACCCAAGGCTGGAATGGAACCCAGGTCCCTGGCGCTGGGAGGCAGCAATGCTACCACTGTGTCACCGTGCTACCACGGGAGTGGAGGAGGAAGAGTTGCCAAGCATATTTTGGAAAGATAAGGTTTGGCACAACATTAAACACGAATTTCAGAAAAACACCTGACGTATGAAAAGAACCAAGTTGCTGAGCAAAACAATGTCAGAGCAGTAAACCGATCATTTATAAATGAGTGATAAATAAAGCTGATGATTTAGAGTGTGAGAGGGTATGCGTGTCTCTCCTTCTTGTTTACACCAGTGAGCCTATCCTCAGCCAATCCAGAAAGAAACCAGCCTCTAATTGGATAAGCAGCATCAGTTGAATGTGAACCAAGTTTGGCGGGCCTCGTCCCGAGGCCTCAGGGGAGCCACAGAGTCCCCGTCCCGGGGAACAGCCCGTAGACACAGAGTCCCCGTCCCTGAGAACAGCCCGTAGACACAGAGTCCCCGTCCCTGGGAACAGCCCGTAGACACAGAGTCCCCGTCCCTGGGAACAGCCCGTAGACACAGAGTCCCCATCCCTGGGAACAGCCCATAGACACAGAGTCCCCGTCCCTGGGAACAGCCCGTAGAGCACAGAGTCCCCGTCACTGGGAACAGCCCGTAGACACAGAGTCCCCGTCCCTGGGAACAGCCCGTAGACACAGAGTCCCTGTCCCTGAGAACAGCCCATAGACACAGAGTCCCCGTCCCTGAGAACAGCCCATAGACACAGAGTCCCCGTCCGTGGGAACAGCCCGTAGACACAGAGTCCCCGTCCCTGGGAACAGCCTGTAGACACAGAGTCCCCGTCCCTGGGAACAGCCCGTAGACACAGAGTCCCCGTCCCTGGGAACAGCCCATGGAGCACAGAGTCCCCGTCCCCGGGAACAGCCCATGGAGCACGGCGTCCCCATCCCCGGGAACAGCCCGTAGACACAGAGTCCCTGTCCCTGAGAACAGCCCGTAGACACAGAGTCCCTGTCCCTGAGAACAGCCCATAGACACAGAGTCCCCGTCCCTGAGAACAGCCCATAGACACAGAGTCCCCGTCCGTGGGAACAGCCCGTAGACACAGAGTCCCCGTCCCTGGGAACAACCCATAGACACAGAGTCCCCGTCCCTGGGAACAGCCCGTACAGCACAGAGTCCCCGTCCCTGGGAACAACCCGTAGACACAGAGTCCCCGTCCCTGGGAACAGCCCGTAGACACAGAGTCCCTGTCCCTGGGAACAGCCCATAGACACAGAGTCCCCGTCCCTGGGAACAGCCCATAGATACAGAGTCCCCGTCCCTGGGAACAGCCCGTAGACACAGAGTCCCTGTCCCTGGGAACAGCCTGTAGACACAGAGTCCCCGTCCCTGGGAACAGCCCGTAGACACAGAGTCCCCGTCCCTGGGAACAGCCCGTAGACACAGAGTCCCCGTCCCTGGGAACAGCCCGTAGACACAGAGTCCCCGTCCCTGGGAACAGCCCGTAGACACAGAGTCCCCGTCCCTGGGAACAGCCCATAGACACAGAGTCCCCGTCCCTGGGAACAGCCCGTAGACACAGAGTCCCCGTCCGTGGGAACAGCACGTAGACACAGAGTCCCTGGGAACAGCCCGTAGACACAGAGTCCCCGTCCCTGGGAACAGCCCGTAGACACAGAGTCCCCGTTCCTGGGAACAGCCCGTAGACACAGAGTCCCCGTCCCTGGGAACAGCCCGTAGACACAGAGTCCCCGTCCCTGGGAACAGCCCGTAGAGCACAGAGTCCCCATCCCTGGGAACAGCCCATAGAGCAGAGTCCCCGTCCCTGGGAACAGCCCGCAGACACAGAGTCCCTGTCCCTGGGAACAGCCCGTAGACACAGAGTCCCCGTCCCTGGGAACAGCCCGTAGACACAGAGTCCCCGTCCCTGGGAACAGCCCATAGACACAGAGTCCCCGTCCCTGGGAACAGCCCGTAGACACAGAGTCCCCGTCCCGGGGAACAGCCCGTAGACACAGAGTCCCCGTCCCTGGGAACAGCCCGTAGACACAGAGTCCCCGTCCCTGGGAACAGCCCGTAGACACAGAGTCCCCGTCCCTGGGAACAGCCCGTAGACACAGAGTCCCCGTCCCGGGGAACAGCCCGTAGACACAGAGTCCCCGTCCCGGGGAACAGCCCGTAGACACAGAGTCCCCGTCCCTGGGAACAGCCCATAGACACAGAGTCCCCGTCCCTGGGAACAGCCCGTAGACACAGAGTCCCCATCCCTGGGAACAGCCCGTAGACACAGAGTCCCCGTCCCTGGGAACAGCCCGTAGACACAGAGTCCCCGTCCCTGGGAACAACCTGTAGACACAGAGTCCCCGTCCCTGGGAACAGCCCGTAGACACAGAGTCCCCGTCCCTGGGAACAGCCTGTAGACACAGAGTCCCCGTCCCTGGGAACAGCCCATAGACACAGAGTCCCCGTCCCTGGGAACAGCCCGTAGACACAGAGTCCCCGTCCCTGGGAAGAGCCCGTAGACACAGAGTCCCCATCCCTGGGAACAGCCTGTAGACACAGAGTCCCCGTCCCTGGGAACAGCCCGTAGACACAGAGTCCCCGTCCCTGGGAACAGCCTGTAGACACAGAGTCCCCGTCCCTGGGAACAACCCGTAGACACAGAGTCCCCTTCCCTGGGAACAGCACATAGACACAGAGTCCCTGTCCCTGGGAACAGCCCATAGACACAGAGTCCCTGTCCCTGGGAACAGCCCGTAGACACAGAGTCCCCGTCCCTGGGAACAACCCGTAGACACAGAGTCCCCGTCCCTGGGAACAGCCCGTAGACACAGAGTCCCTGTCCCTGGGAACAGCCCGTAGACACAGAGTCCCTGTCCCTGGGAACAGCCCGTAGACACAGAGCCCCCGTCCCTGGGAACAGCCCGTAGACACAGAGCCCCCGTCCCTGGGAACAGTCCGTAGACACAGAGTCCCCGTCCCTGGGAACAGCCCGTAGACACAGAGTCCCCGTCCCTGGGAACAGCCCATAGACACAGAGTCCCCGTCCCTGGGAACAGCCCGTAGACACAGAGTCCCCGTCCCTGGGAACAACCCATAGACACAGAGTCCCCGTCCCTGGGAACAGCCCGTACAGCACAGAGTCCCCGTCCCTGGGAACAACCCGTAGACACAGAGTCCCTGTCCCTGGGAACAGCCCGTAGACACAGAGTCCCTGTCCCTGGGAACAGCCTGTAGACACAGAGTCCCCGTCCCTGGGAACAGCCCATAGACACAGAGTCCCCGTCCCTGGGAACAGCCCGTAGACACAGAGTCCCTGTCCCTGGGAACAGCCTGTAGACAGAGTCCCCGTCCCTGGGAACAGCCCGTAGACACAGAGTCCCTGTCCCTGGGAACAGCCTGTAGACACAGAGTCCCCGTCCCTGGGAACAACCCGTAGACACAGATTCCCCGTCCCTGGGAACAGCCCGTAGACAGAGTCCCTGTCCCTGGGAACAGCCTGTAGACAGAGAGTCCCCGTCCCTGGGAACAGCCCATAGACACAGAGTCCCCGTCCCTGGGAACAGCCCATAGACACAGAGTCCCCGTCCCTGGGAACAGCCCGTAGACACAGAGTCCCCGTCCCTGGGAACAGCCCGTAGACACAGAGTCCCCGTCCCTGGGAACAGCCCGTAGACACAGAGTCCCTGTCCCTGGGAACAGCCCGTAGACACAGAGTCCCCGTCCCTGGGAACAGCCCGTAGACACAGAGTCCCTGTCCCTGGGAACAGCCCGTAGACACAGAGTCCCCGTCCCTGGGAACAGCCCGTAGACACAGAGTCCCCGTCCCTGGGAACAGCCCGTAGACACAGAGTCCCCGTCCCTGGGAACAGCCCGTAGACACAGAGTCCCCGTCCCTGGGAACAGCCCGTAGACACAGAGTCCCCGTCCCTGGGAACAGCCCGTAGACACAGAGTCCCCGTCCCTGGGAACAGCCCGTAGACACAGAGTCCCCGTCCCTGGGAACAGCCCGTAGACACAGAGTCCCCGTCCCTGGGAACAGCCCGTAGACACAGAGTCCCCGTCCCTGGGAACAGCCCATAGAGACAGAGTCCCCGTCCCTGGGAACAGCCTGTAGAGCACAGAGTCCCCGTCCCTGGGAACAGCCTGTAGAGCACAGAGCTGCTCGGGATGAACCTCGACAAATACCCCCTCATCTCTCTCCACACCGTCTTTACAAAGCCACACTCCACAAGGGGTGGACAATGGTCTCTCCTCCAGCACAGTCACCTCGTGGGCAGTGTGGAGTTGGTAAGACTCAGTGTGTGGATGAAACATTTGACACAGAGAGCACACAGTCAACTTCAAAGATCCGATATTCTGAAGTATCTGCTCAACAGCACCCTGAATGGAATCAACACCCTACAGCGCAGAAAGAAGCCATTCGGTCCATCGGGTCTGCACTGACTCTCTGAAAGAGCATCTCCTCTGCCCTATTCCCGTAACCCCACACCTTTACCATGGCCAATCCCCCGAACCTACACATCTCTGGACACGAAGGGGCAATTTAGCATGGCCAATCCCCCTAACCTACACATCTTTGGACACTAAGGGACAATTTAGCATGGCCAATCCCCCTAACCTACACATCTTTGGACACGAAGGGGCAATTTAGCATGGCCAATCCCCCTAACCTACACATCTTTGGACACTAAGGGACAATTTAGCACGGCCAATCCCCCGAACCTACACATCTCTGGACACGAAGGGGCAATTTAGCATGGCCAATCCCCCTAACCTACACATCTTTGGACACTAAGGGACAATTTAGCACGGCCAATCCCCCTAACCTACACATCTTTGGACTGTGGGAGGAAACCCACACAGACACGGGGAGAATGTGCAAACTCCACACAGTCACCCGAGGCTGGAATCGAACCGGGGTCTCTGGCGCTGCGAGGCGGCAGTGTTAACCACTGAGCCACCCAACTTGTAGGGGATTCCTTTGTTGCTGCTGGAGGGACTGACTCTCGATTATTGTACCACGGTTGCCGTTAACATAAATGCCCGTTGTTGATGAGTGAGACCAGCCAGTGAACTAGCTTTCAAAAAGCAAAATACTGCGGATGCTGGGAATCTGAAATCAAAACAGGAAAGGGTGGAAACGCTCAGAAGGTTTGGCAGCGTCTGTGGAGAAAGAGACACAGGGCAACTTTACAGGCCTGTGACCTTTCACCAGTTGTGATAAAAGGTCATTAACCCCAAACGGTGACTGGCTAATCAAATCTGGGAGCGGCATGACCTGACGCAGCCAAATCCTGACACCACTTGGCATTGCAACAGATGATTTCACCAATAGCTAACAGATAGTGACCTATTTTTAAAAAATGTTTTCATTGAAGGTTTACCAAAACGTACAACAAACCCCAAAGTCCAGCACAGTGCAGAATAATCACCATTCCAAATATACACACAGAAATGGCCAGCAAATATCGTTACAATATTATCAATTGCAATGAAAAGGAATAATTGGTCACCTTTATGCGGTGTAGCTCGGTCCTTGTTATCCTGTTGGGGAGGGTGTGCACCATTGTGCCACGTGCTCATTGCTTATCCTGATATCCCCCACTCTGTAATATCCTCGCACTATCTGTGCGAAGGGAGGTGATGATGACACTGATCTATTTTAAAGATGTGATGTGAATACAAGTTGTTGTCCACAGGAATGTGATAATGAGCCGATAAAACGACTTTTCTGATGTTGATTGGGGATAATTATTGCCCCACACACCGGGGACAGCTCCCATTCTCTGCATTACTATACTGTTCTTCGTATCTTTTATGACCAACTGAGAGGGCAAACATTGCCATGGTTTAATGCCTCATCCAAATAACAGTTCAACAGACACTCAGCACTCACCCCTCCCACAGTGCGGCGCTCCCTCAGCACTGACCCTCCCACAGTGCGGCGCTCCCTCAGCACTGACCCACAGTACGGCACTCCCTCAGCACTGACCCTTCCACAGTGCGGCGCTCCCTCAGCACTGACCCTCCCACAGTGCGGCGCTCCCTCAGCACTGACCCTCCAACAGTGCGGCGCTCCCTCAGCACTGACCCTCCCACAGTGCGGCGCTCCCTCAGCACTGACCCTCCCACAGTGCGGCGCTCCCTCAGCACTGCCCTCCCACAGTGCGGCGCTCCCTCAGCACTGACCCTCCCACAGTGCGGCGCTCACTCAGCACTGACCCTCCCACAGTGCGGCACTCCCTCAGCACTGACCCTTCAACAGTGCGGCGCTCCCTAAGCACTGACCCTCCCCACAGTGCGGCGCTCCCTCAGCACTGACCCTCCCACAGTGCGGTGCTTCCTCAGCACTGACCCTCCCACAGTGCGGCGCTCCCTCAGCACTGACGCCCCCACAGTGCGGCGCTCCCTCAGCACTGACCCTACCGCAGTGCGGCCCTCCCTCAGCACTGACCATCCCACAGTGTGGCACTCCCTCAGCACTGACCCTCCCACAGTGCGGCACTCCCTCAGCACTGACCCACAGTACGGCACTCCCTCAGCACTGACTCACAGTGCGGCACTCCATCACCACTGACCCTCACATAGTGCGGGGCTCCCTCAGCGCTGACCCTCCCACAGTGCAGCGCACCCTCAGCACTGACCCTCCCACAGTGCGGCGCTCCCTCAGCACTGACCCTCCCACAGTGCGGCGCTCCCTCAGCACTGACCCTCCCACAGTGCGGTGCTTCCTCAGCACTGACCCTCCCACAGTGCGGCGCACCCTCAGCACTGACGCCCCCACAGTGCGGCGCTCCCTCAGCACTGACCCTACCGCAGTGCGGCCCTCCCTCAGCACTGACCATCCCACAGTGTGGCACTCCCTCAGCACTGACCCTCCCACAGTGCGGCACTCCCTCAGCACTGACCCACAGTACGGCACTCCCTCAGCACTGACTCACAGTGCGGCACTCCCTCAGCACTGACCCTTCCACAGTGCGGCGCTCCCTCAGCACTGACCCTCCCACAGTGCGGCGCTCCCTCAGCGCTGACCCTCCCACAGTGCGGGGCTCCCTCAGCACTGACCCTCCCACAGTGCGGCGCTCCCTCAGCACTGACCCTCCCACAGTGCGGCGCTCCCTCAGCGCTGACCCTCCCACAGTGCGGCGCTCCCTCAGCACTGACCCTCCCACAGTGCGGTGCTCCCTCAGCACTGACCCTCCCACAGTGCGGCGCTCCCTCAGCACTGACCCTCCAACAGTGCGGCGCTCCCTCAGCACTGACCCTCCCACAGTGCGGCGCTCCCTCAGCACTGACCCTCCCACAGTGCGGCGCTCCCTCAGCACTGACCCTCCCACAGTGCGGCGCTCCCTCAGCACTGACCCTCCCACAGTGCGGCGCTCCCTCAGCACTGACCCTTCCACAGTGCGGCGCTCCCTCAGCACTGACCCTCCCACAGTGCGGCACTCCCTCAGCACTGACCCTTCCACAGTGCGGCGCTCCCTCAGCACTGACCCTCCCACAGTGCGGCGCTCCCTCAGCACTGACCCTCCCACAGTGCGGCGCTCCCTCAGCACTGACCCTCCCACAGTGCGGCGCTCCCTCAGCGCTAACCTCCCACAGTGCGGCGCTCCCTCAGCACTGACCTTCCCACAGTGCGGCGCTCCCTCAGCACTGACCCTCCCACAGTGCGGCGCTCCCTCAGCGCTAACCTCCCACAGTGCGGCGCTCCCTCAGCACTGACCTTCCCACAGTGCGGCGCTCCCTCAGCACCGACCCTCCCACAGTGCGGCGCTCCCTCAGCACTGACCCTCCCACAGTGTGGCGCTCCCTCAGCACTGACCCTCCCACAGTGCGGCGCTCCCTCAGCACTGACCCTCCCACAGTGCGGCACTCCCTCAGCACTGACCCTCCCACAGTGCAGCGCTCCCTCAGCACTGACACTTCCACAGTGCGGCGCTCCCTCAGCACTGACCCTCCCACAGTGCGAAGCTCCCTCAGCACTGACACTCCCACAGTGCGAAGCTCCCTCAGCACTGACACTCCCACAGTGCGAAGCTCCCTCAGCACTGACCCTCCCCACAGTGCGGCGCTCCCTCAGCACTGACCCTCCCACAGTGCGGCGCTCCCTCAGCACTGACACTCCCACAGTGCGGCACTCCCTCAGCACTGACCCTCCCACAGTGCGGCGCTCCCTCAGCACTGACCCTCCCACAGTGCGGCGCTCCCTCAGCACTGACCCTCCCACAGTGCGGCACTCCCTCAGCACTGACCCTCCCACAGTGCGGCGCTCCCTCAGCACTGACCCTCCCACAGTGCGACCCTCCCAAAGTGCGGCGCTCCCTAGGCGCTAATCCGCACACTGTGCGGCGCTCCCTCAGCACTGACCCTCCCACAGTGCGGCGCTCCCTCAGCACTGACCCTCCCACAGTGCGGCGCTCCCTCAGCACTGACCTTCCCACAGTGCGGCGCTCCCTCAGCACTCACCCCCCGACAGTGCAGTGCTCCCTCAGCACTGACCCTCCCACAGTGCGGCGCTCCCTCAGCACTGACCCTCCCACAGCGTGGTACTCCTTCAGCACTGACACTTCAACAGTGCAGCACTCCGTCAGCACAGACCCTCTGACAGTGCGGAGCTCCCTCAATGCTGACCCTTCCACAGTGCGGCACTCCCTTAGCACTGACCCTCCCACAGTGCGGCGCTCCCTCAGCACTGACCCTCCCACAGTGCGGCGCTCCCTCAGCACTGACCCTCCCACAGTGCGGCGCTCCCTCAGCACTGACCCTCCCACAGTGCGGCGCTCCCTCAGCACTGACCCTCCCACAGTGCGGCGCTCCCTCAGCACTGACCCTCCCACAGTGCGGCGCTCCCTCAGCACTGACCCTCCCACAGTGCGGCGCCTCCTCAGCACTGACCCTCCCACAGTGCGGCGCTCCCTCAGCAGTGACCCTCCCACAGTGCGGCGCTCCCTCAGCGCTGACCCTCCCATAGTGCGGTGCTCCCTCAGCACTGACCCTCCCACACTGCGGCGCTCCCTCAGCACCGACCCTCCCACAGTGCGGCGCTCCCTCAGCACTGACCCTCCCACAGTGCGGCACTCCCTCAGCACTGACCCTCCCACAGTGCGGCGCCCCCTCAGCACTGACCCTTCAACAGTGCAGCGCACCTACAGCACTGACCCTCTCACAGTGCGTCGCTCCCTCAGCACTGACCCTCCCACAGTGCGGCGCACCCTCAGCACTGACCCTCTCACAGTGCGGCGCTCCCTCAGCGCTGACCCACCCCTCAGTGCGGCGCTCCCTCAGCACTGACTCTCCCACAATGCGGCGCTCCCTCAGCACTGACCCTCTCACAGTGCAGCGCTCCCTCATCACTGACCCTCCCACAGTGCGGCGCTCCCTCAGCACTGACCCTCCCACAGTGCGGCGCTCCCTCTGCACTGACCCCCCCACAGTGCGCTGCTCCCTCAGCACTGACCCTCCCACAGTGCGGTGCTCCCTCAGCGCTGACCCTCCCACAGTGTGGCGCTCCCTCAGCGCTGACCCTCCCACAGTGCGGCACTCCCTCAGCACTGACCCTCCCACAGTGCGGTGCTCCCTCAGCACTGACCCTCCCACAGTGCGGCGCTCCCTCTGCACTGACCCCCCCACAGTGCGCTGCTCCCTCTGCACTGACCCTCCCACAGTGCGGCGCTCCGTCAGCACTGACCCTCCCACAGTGCGGCACTCCCTCAGCACTGACCCTCCCACAGTGCGGTGCTCCCTCAGCGCTGACCCTCCCATGGTACGGCATTCTCTTGGCACTGCCCCTCCCACAGTGCGGCACTCCCTCAGCACTGACCCTCCCACAGTGCGGCGCTCCATCAGCACTGACCCTCCCACAGTGCGGCGCTCCCTCTCCCACAGTGCGGCGCTCCCTCAGCACTGACCCTCCCACAGTGCGGCGCTCCCTCAGCACTGACCCTCCCACAGTGCGGCGCTCCATCAGCACTGACCCTCCCACAGTGCGGCGCTCCCTCTCCCACAGTGCGGCACTCCCTCAGCACTGACCCTCCCACAGTGCGGCGCTCCCTCAGCACAGACCCTCCCACAGTGCAGCGCTCCATCAGCACTGACCCTCCCACAGTGCGGCGCTCCCTCAGCACAGACCGACCCACAGTGCAGCGCTCCATCAGCACTGACCCTCCCACAGTGCGGCGCTCCCTCAGCACTGACCCTCCCACACTGCGGTCCTCCCTCAGCACCGACCCTCCCACAGTGCGGCGCTCCCTCAGCACCGACCCTCCCACAGTGCGGCGCTCCCTCAGCACTGACCCTCCCACAGTGCGGTGCTCCCTCAGCACTGACCCTCCCACAGTGCGGCGCTCCCTCAGCACTGACCCTCCCACAGTGCGGCGCTCCCTCAGCACTGACCCTCCCACAGTGCGGCGCTCCCTCAGCACTGACCCTCCCACAGTGCGGCGCTCCCTCAGCACGGACCCTCCCACAGTGCGGCGCTCCCTCAGCACTGACCCTCCCACAGTGCGGCGCTCCCTCAGCACCGACCCTCCCACAGTGCGGCGCTCCCTCAGCACTGACCCTCCCACAGTGCAGCTCTCCCTCAGCGCTGACCCTCCCACAGTGCGGCACTCCCTCAGCACTGACCCTCTCACAGTGCGGCGCTCACTCAGCACTGACCCTCCCACAGTGCGGCGCTCCCTCAGCACTGACCCTCCCACAGTGCGGCGCTCCCTCAGCACTGACCCTCCCACAGTGCGGCACTCCCTCAGCACTGACCCTCCCACAGTGCGGCGCTCCCTCAGCACTGACCTTCCCACAGTGCAGCGCTCCATCAGCACTGACCCTCCCACAGTGCGACCCTCCCAAAGTGCGGCGCTCCCTAGGCGCTAATCCGCACACTGTGCGGCGCTCCCTCAGCACTGACCCTCCCACAGTGCGGCGCTCCCTCAGCACTGACCTTCCCACAGTGCGGCGCTCCCTCAGCACTCACCCCCCGACAGTGCAGTGCTCCCTCAGCACTGACCCTCCCACAGTGCGGCGCTCCCTCAGCACTGACCCTCCCACAGCGTGGTACTCCTTCAGCACTGACACTTCAACAGTGCAGCACTCCGTCAGCACAGACCCTCTGACAGTGCGGAGCTCCCTCAATGCTGACCCTTCCACAGTGCGGCACTCCCTTAGCACTGACCCTCCCACAGTGCGGCGCTCCCTCAGCACTGACCCTCCCACAGTGCGGCGCTCCCTCAGCACTGACCCTCCCACAGTGCGGCGCTCCCTCAGCACTGACCCTCCCACAGTGCGGCGCTCCCTCAGCACTGACCCTCCCACAGTGCGGCGCTCCCTCAGCACTGACCCTCCCACAGTGCGGCGCTCCCTCAGCACTGACCCTCCCACAGTGCGGCGCCTCCTCAGCACTGACCCTCCCACAGTGCGGCGCTCCCTCAGCAGTGACCCTCCCACAGTGCGGCGCTCCCTCAGCGCTGACCCTCCCATAGTGCGGTGCTCCCTCAGCACTGACCCTCCCACACTGCGGCGCTCCCTCAGCACCGACCCTCCCACAGTGCGGCGCTCCCTCAGCACTGACCCTCCCACAGTGCGGCACTCCCTCAGCACTGACCCTCCCACAGTGCGGCGCCCCCTCAGCACTGACCCTTCAACAGTGCAGCGCACCTACAGCACTGACCCTCTCACAGTGCGTCGCTCCCTCAGCACTGACCCTCCCACAGTGCGGCGCACCCTCAGCACTGACCCTCTCACATTGCGGCGCTCCCTCAGCGCTGACCCACCCCTCAGTGCGGCGCTCCCTCAGCACTGACTCTCCCACAATGCGGCGCTCCCTCAGCACTGACCCTCTCACAGTGCAGCGCTCCCTCATCACTGACCCTCCCACAGTGCGGCGCTCCCTCAGCACTGACCCTCCCACAGTGCGGCGCTCCCTCTGCACTGACCCCCCCACAGTGCGCTGCTCCCTCAGCACTGACCCTCCCACAGTGCGGTGCTCCCTCAGCGCTGACCCTCCCACAGTGTGGCACTCCCTCAGCGCTGACCCTCCCACAGTGCGGCACTCCCTCAGCACTGACCCTCCCACAGTGCGGTGCTCCCTCAGCACTGACCCTCCCACAGTGCGGCGCTCCCTCTGCACTGACCCCCCCACAGTGCGCTGCTCCCTCTGCACTGACCCTCCCACAGTGCGGCGCTCCGTCAGCACTGACCCTCCCACAGTGCGGCACTCCCTCAGCACTGACCCTCCCACAGTGCGGTGCTCCCTCAGCGCTGACCCTCCCATGGTACGGCATTCTCTTGGCACTGCCCCTCCCACAGTGCGGCACTCCCTCAGCACTGACCCTCCCACAGTGCGGCGCTCCCTCAGCACTGACCCTCCCACAGTGCGGCGCTCCATCAGCACTGACCCTCCCACAGTGCGGCGCTCCCTCTCCCACAGTGCGGCGCTCCCTCAGCACTGACCCTCCCACAGTGCGGCGCTCCCTCAGCACTGACCCTCCCACAGTGCGGCGCTCCATCAGCACTGACCCTCCCACAGTGCGGCGCTCCCTCTCCCACAGTGCGGCACTCCCTCAGCACTGACCCTCCCACAGTGCGGCGCTCCCTCAGCACAGACCCTCCCACAGTGCAGCGCTCCATCAGCACTGACCCTCCCACAGTGCGGCGCTCCCTCAGCACAGACCCACCCACAGTGCAGCGCTCCATCAGCACTGACCCTCCCACAGTGCGGCGCTCCCACAGCACTGACCCTCCCACAGTGCGGCGCTCCCTCAGCACCGACCCTCCCACAGTGCGGCGCTCCCTCAGCACTGACCCTCCCACAGTGCAGCTCTCCCTCAGCGCTGACCCTCCCACAGTGCGGCACTCCCTCAGCACTGACCCTCTCACAGTGCGGCGCTCACTCAGCACTGACCCTCCCACAGTGCGGCGCTCCCTCAGCACTGACCCTCCCACAGTGCGGCGCTCCCTCAGCACTGACCCTCCCACAGTGCGGCACTCCCTCAGCACTGACCCTCCCACAGTGTGGCGCTCCCTCAGCACTGACCCTCCCACAGTGCGGCGCTCCCTCAGCACTGACCCTCCCACAGTGCGGCGCTCCCTCAGCACTGACCTTCCCACAGTGCAGCGCTCCATCAGCACTGACCCTCCCACAGTGCGGCACTCCCTCAGCACTGACCCTCCCACAGTGCGGTGCTCCCTCAGCACTGACCCTCCCACACAGTGCGGCGCTCCCTCAGCACTGACCCTCCCACAGTGCGGCACTCCCTCAGCACCGACCCTCCCACAGAGCGGCGCTCCCTCAGCACTGACCCTCCCACAGTGCAGCGCTCCATCAGCACTGACCCACCCACAGTGCTGCGCTCCCTCAGCACTGACCCTCCCACAGTGCGGCGCTCCCTCAGCACTGACCCTCCCACAGTGCGGCGCTCCCTCAGCACTCACCCTCCCACAGTGCGGCGCTCCCTCAGCACTGACCCTCCCACAGTGCGGCGCTCCCTCAGCACTGACCCTCCCACAGTGCGGCGCTCCCTCAGCACTGACCCTCCCACAGTGCGGCGCTCCCTCAGCACCGACCCTCCCACAGTGCGGCGCTCCCTCGGCACTGACCCTCCCACAGTGCGGCGCTCCCTCAGCACTGACCCTCCCACAGTGCGGCGCTCCCTCAGCACTGACCCTCCCACAGTGCGGCGCTCCCTCAGCACTGATCCTCCCACAGTGCGGCGCTCCCTCAGCACTCACCCTCCCACAGTGCAGCTCTCCCTCAGCGCTGACCCTCCCACAGTGCGGCACTCCCTCAGCACTGACCCTCTCACAGTGCGGCGCTCACTCAGCACTGACCCTCCCACAGTGCGGCGCTCCCTCAGCACTGACCCTCCCACAGTGCGGCGCTCCCTCAGCACTGACCCTCCCACAGTGCGGTGCTCCCTCAGCACTGACCCTCCCACACAGTGCGGCGCTCCCTCAGCACTGACCCTCCCACAGTGCGGCACTCCCTCAGCACCGACCCTCCCACAGAGCGGCGCTCCCTCAGCACTGACCCTCCCACAGTGCAGCGCTCCATCAGCACTGACCCACCCACAGTGCTGCGCTCCCTCAGCACTGACCCTCCCACAGTGCGGCGCTCCCTCAGCACTGACCCTCCCACAGTGCAGCGCTCCATCAGCACTGACCCTCCCACAGTGCAGCGCTCCATCAGCACTGACTCACAGTGCGGCACTCCATCACCACTGACCCTCACATAGTGCGGGGCTCCCTCAGCGCTGACCCTCCCACAGTGCAGCGCACCCTCAGCACTGACCCTCCCACAGTGCGGCGCTCCCTCAGCACTGACCCTCCCACAGTGCGGCGCTCCCTCAGCACTGACCCTCCCACAGTGCGGTGCTTCCTCAGCACTGACCCTCCCACAGTGCGGCGCACCCTCAGCACTGACGCCCCCACAGTGCGGCGCTCCCTCAGCACTGACCCTACCGCAGTGCGGCCCTCCCTCAGCACTGACCATCCCACAGTGTGGCACTCCCTCAGCACTGACCCTCCCACAGTGCGGCACTCCCTCAGCACTGACCCACAGTACGGCACTCCCTCAGCACTGACTCACAGTGCGGCACTCCCTCAGCACTGACCCTTCCACAGTGCGGCGCTCCCTCAGCACTGACCCTCCCACAGTGCGGCGCTCCCTCAGCGCTGACCCTCCCACAGTGCGGGGCTCCCTCAGCACTGACCCTCCCACAGTGCGGCGCTCCCTCAGCACTGACCCTCCCACAGTGCGGCCCTCCCTCAGCGCTGACCCTCCCACAGTGCGGCGCTCCCTCAGCACTGACCCTCCCACAGTGCGGTGCTCCCTCAGCACTGACCCTCCCACAGTGCGGCGCTCCCTCAGCACTGACCCTCCAACAGTGCGGCGCTCCCTCAGCACTGACCCTCCCACAGTGCGGCGCTCCCTCAGCACTGACCCTCCCACAGTGCGGCGCTCCCTCAGCACTGACCCTCCCACAGTGCGGCGCTCCCTCAGCACTGACCCTCCCACAGTGCGGCGCTCCCTCAGCACTGACCCTTCCACAGTGCGGCGCTCCCTCAGCACTGACCCTCCCACAGTGCGGCACTCCCTCAGCACTGACCCTTCCACAGTGCGGTGCTCCCTCAGCGCTGACCCTCCCACAGTGTGGCACTCCCTCAGCGCTGACCCTCCCACAGTGCGGCACTCCCTCAGCACTGACCCTCCCACAGTGCGGTGCTCCCTCAGCACTGACCCTCCCACAGTGCGGCGCTCCCTCTGCACTGACCCCCCCACAGTGCGCTGCTCCCTCTGCACTGACCCTCCCACAGTGCGGCGCTCCGTCAGCACTGACCCTCCCACAGTGCGGCACTCCCTCAGCACTGACCCTCCCACAGTGCGGTGCTCCCTCAGCGCTGACCCTCCCATGGTACGGCATTCTCTTGGCACTGCCCCTCCCACAGTGCGGCACTCCCTCAGCACTGACCCTCCCACAGTGCGGCGCTCCCTCAGCACTGACCCTCCCACAGTGCGGCGCTCCATCAGCACTGACCCTCCCACAGTGCGGCGCTCCCTCTCCCACAGTGCGGCGCTCCCTCAGCACTGACCCTCCCACAGTGCGGCGCTCCCTCAGCACTGACCCTCCCACAGTGCGGCGCTCCATCAGCACTGACCCTCCCACAGTGCGGCGCTCCCTCTCCCACAGTGCGGCACTCCCTCAGCATTGACCCTCCCACAGTGCGGCGCTCCCTCAGCACAGACCCTCCCACAGTGCAGCGCTCCATCAGCACTGACCCTCCCACAGTGCGGCGCTCCCTCAGCACAGACCGACCCACAGTGCAGCGCTCCATCAGCACTGACCCTCCCACAGTGCGGCGCTCCCTCAGCACTGACCCTCCCACACTGCGGTCCTCCCTCAGCACCGACCCTCCCACAGTGCGGCGCTCCCTCAGCACCGACCCTCCCACAGTGCGGCGCTCCCTCAGCACTGACCCTCCCACAGTGCGGTGCTCCCTCAGCACTGACCCTCCCACAGTGCGGCGCTCCCTCAGCACTGACCCTCCCACAGTGCGGCGCTCCCTCAGCACTGACCCTCCCACAGTGCGGCGCTCCCTCAGCACTGACCCTCCCACAGTGCGGCGCTCCCTCAGCACGGACCCTCCCACAGTGCGGCGCTCCCTCAGCACTGACCCTCCCACAGTGCGGCGCTCCCTCAGCACCGACCCTCCCACAGTGCGGCGCTCCCTCAGCACTGACCCTCCCACAGTGCAGCTCTCCCTCAGCGCTGACCCTCCCACAGTGCGGCACTCCCTCAGCACTGACCCTCTCACAGTGCGGCGCTCACTCAGCACTGACCCTCCCACAGTGCGGCGCTCCCTCAGCACTGACCCTCCCACAGTGCGGCGCTCCCTCAGCACTGACCCTCCCACAGTGCGGCACTCCCTCAGCACTGACCCTCCCACAGTGCGGCGCTCCCTCAGCACTGACCTTCCCACAGTGCAGCGCTCCATCAGCACTGACCCTCCCACAGTGCGACCCTCCCAAAGTGCGGCGCTCCCTAGGCGCTAATCCGCACACTGTGCGGCGCTCCCTCAGCACTGACCCTCCCACAGTGCGGCGCTCCCTCAGCACTGACCTTCCCACAGTGCGGCGCTCCCTCAGCACTCACCCCCCGACAGTGCAGTGCTCCCTCAGCACTGACCCTCCCACAGTGCGGCGCTCCCTCAGCACTGACCCTCCCACAGCGTGGTACTCCTTCAGCACTGACACTTCAACAGTGCAGCACTCCGTCAGCACAGACCCTCTGACAGTGCGGAGCTCCCTCAATGCTGACCCTTCCACAGTGCGGCACTCCCTTAGCACTGACCCTCCCACAGTGCGGCGCTCCCTCAGCACTGACCCTCCCACAGTGCGGCGCTCCCTCAGCGCTAACCTCCCACAGTGCGGCGCTCCCTCAGCACTGACCTTCCCACAGTGCGGCGCTCCCTCAGCACTGACCCTCCCACAGTGCGGCGCTCCCTCAGCGCTAACCTCCCACAGTGCGGCGCTCCCTCAGCACTGACCTTCCCACAGTGCGGCGCTCCCTCAGCACCGACCCTCCCACAGTGCGGCGCTCCCTCAGCACTGACCCTCCCACAGTGTGGCGCTCCCTCAGCACTGACCCTCCCACAGTGCGGCGCTCCCTCAGCACTGACCCTCCCACAGTGCGGCACTCCCTCAGCACTGACCCTCCCACAGTGCAGCGCTCCCTCAGCACTGACACTTCCACAGTGCGGCGCTCCCTCAGCACTGACCCTCCCACAGTGCGAAGCTCCCTCAGCACTGACACTCCCACAGTGCGAAGCTCCCTCAGCACTGACACTCCCACAGTGCGAAGCTCCCTCAGCACTGACCCTCCCCACAGTGCGGCGCTCCCTCAGCACTGACCCTCCCACAGTGCGGCGCTCCCTCAGCACTGACCCTCCCACAGTGCGGCACTCCCTCAGCACTGACCCTCCCACAGTGCGGCGCTCCCTCAGCACTGACCCTCCCACAGTGCGGCGCTCCCTCAGCACTGACCCTCCCACAGTGCGGCACTCCCTCAGCACTGACCCTCCCACAGTGCGGCGCTCCCTCAGCACTGACCCTCCCACAGTGCGACCCTCCCAAAGTGCGGCGCTCCCTAGGCGCTAATCCGCACACTGTGCGGCGCTCCCTCAGCACTGACCCTCCCACAGTGCGGCGCTCCCTCAGCACTGACCCTCCCACAGTGCGGCGCTCCCTCAGCACTGACCTTCCCACAGTGCGGCGCTCCCTCAGCACTCACCCCCCGACAGTGCAGTGCTCCCTCAGCACTGACCCTCCCACAGTGCGGCGCTCCCTCAGCACTGACCCTCCCACAGCGTGGTACTCCTTCAGCACTGACACTTCAACAGTGCAGCACTCCGTCAGCACAGACCCTCTGACAGTGCGGAGCTCCCTCAATGCTGACCCTTCCACAGTGCGGCACTCCCTTAGCACTGACCCTCCCACAGTGCGGCGCTCCCTCAGCACTGACCCTCCCACAGTGCGGCGCTCCCTCAGCACTGACCCTCCCACAGTGCGGCGCTCCCTCAGCACTGACCCTCCCACAGTGCGGCGCTCCCTCAGCACTGACCCTCCCACAGTGCGGCGCTCCCTCAGCACTGACCCTCCCACAGTGCGGCGCTCCCTCAGCACTGACCCTCCCACAGTGCGGCGCCTCCTCAGCACTGACCCTCCCACAGTGCGGCGCTCCCTCAGCAGTGACCCTCCCACAGTGCGGCGCTCCCTCAGCGCTGACCCTCCCATAGTGCGGTGCTCCCTCAGCACTGACCCTCCCACACTGCGGCGCTCCCTCAGCACCGACCCTCCCACAGTGCGGCGCTCCCTCAGCACTGACCCTCCCACAGTGCGGCACTCCCTCAGCACTGACCCTCCCACAGTGCGGCGCCCCCTCAGCACTGACCCTTCAACAGTGCAGCGCACCTACAGCACTGACCCTCTCACAGTGCGTCGCTCCCTCAGCACTGACCCTCCCACAGTGCGGCGCACCCTCAGCACTGACCCTCTCACAGTGCGGCGCTCCCTCAGCGCTGACCCACCCCTCAGTGCGGCGCTCCCTCAGCACTGACTCTCCCACAATGCGGCGCTCCCTCAGCACTGACCCTCTCACAGTGCAGCGCTCCCTCATCACTGACCCTCCCACAGTGCGGCGCTCCCTCAGCACTGACCCTCCCACAGTGCGGCGCTCCCTCTGCACTGACCCCCCCACAGTGCGCTGCTCCCTCAGCACTGACCCTCCCACAGTGCGGTGCTCCCTCAGCGCTGACCCTCCCACAGTGTGGCACTCCCTCAGCGCTGACCCTCCCACAGTGCGGCACTCCCTCAGCACTGACCCTCCCACAGTGCGGTGCTCCCTCAGCACTGACCCTCCCACAGTGCGGCGCTCCCTCTGCACTGACCCCCCCACAGTGCGCTGCTCCCTCTGCACTGACCCTCCCACAGTGCGGCGCTCCGTCAGCACTGACCCTCCCACAGTGCGGCACTCCCTCAGCACTGACCCTCCCACAGTGCGGTGCTCCCTCAGCGCTGACCCTCCCATGGTACGGCATTCTCTTGGCACTGCCCCTCCCACAGTGCGGCACTCCCTCAGCACTGACCCTCCCACAGTGCGGCGCTCCCTCAGCACTGACCCTCCCACAGTGCGGCGCTCCCTCTCCCACAGTGCGGCGCTCCCTCAGCACTGACCCTCCCACAGTGCGGCGCTCCCTCAGCACTGACCCTCCCACAGTGCGGCGCTCCATCAGCACTGACCCTCCCACAGTGCGGCGCTCCCTCTCCCACAGTGCGGCACTCCCTCAGCACTGACCCTCCCACAGTGCGGCGCTCCCTCAGCACAGACCCTCCCACAGTGCAGCGCTCCATCAGCACTGACCCTCCCACAGTGCGGCGCTCCCTCAGCACAGACCGACCCACAGTGCAGCGCTCCATCAGCACTGACCCTCCCACAGTGCGGCGCTCCCTCAGCACTGACCCTCCCACACTGCGGTCCTCCCTCAGCACCGACCCTCCCACAGTGCGGCGCTCCCTCAGCACCGACCCTCCCACAGTGCGGCGCTCCCTCAGCACTGACCCTCCCACAGTGCGGTGCTCCCTCAGCACTGACCCTCCCACAGTGCGGCGCTCCCTCAGCACTGACCCTCCCACAGTGCGGCGCTCCCTCAGCACTGACCCTCCCACAGTGCGGCGCTCCCTCAGCACTGACCCTCCCACAGTGCGGCGCTCCCTCAGCACGGACCCTCCCACAGTGCGGCGCTCCCTCAGCACTGACCCTCCCACAGTGCGGCGCTCCCTCAGCACCGACCCTCCCACAGTGCGGCGCTCCCTCAGCACTGACCCTCCCACAGTGCAGCTCTCCCTCAGCGCTGACCCTCCCACAGTGCGGCACTCCCTCAGCACTGACCCTCTCACAGTGCGGCGCTCACTCAGCACTGACCCTCCCACAGTGCGGCGCTCCCTCAGCACTGACCCTCCCACAGTGCGGCGCTCCCTCAGCACTGACCCTCCCACAGTGCGGCACGCCCTCAGCACTGACCCTCCCACAGTGCGGCGCTCCCTCAGCACTGACCTTCCCACAGTGCAGCGCTCCATCAGCACTGACCCTCCCACAGTGCGACCCTCCCAAAGTGCGGCGCTCCCTAGGCGCTAATCCGCACACTGTGCGGCGCTCCCTCAGCACTGACCCTCCCACAGTGCGGCGCTCCCTCAGCACTGACCTTCCCACAGTGCAGCGCTCCATCAGCACTGACCCTCCCACAGTGCGACCCTCCCAAAGTGCGGCGCTCCCTAGGCGCTAATCCGCACACTGTGCGGCGCTCCCTCAGCACTGACCCTCCCACAGTGCGGCGCTCCCTCAGCACTGACCCTCCCACAGTGCGGCGCTCCCTCAGCACCGACCCTCCCACAGTGCGGCGCTCCCTCAGCACTGACCCTCCCACAGTGCAGCTCTCCCTCAGCGCTGACCCTCCCACAGTGCGGCACTCCCTCAGCACTGACCCTCTCACAGTGCGGCGCTCACTCAGCACTGACCCTCCCACAGTGCGGCGCTCCCTCAGCACTGACCCTCCCACAGTGCGGCGCTCCCTCAGCACTGACCCTCCCACAGTGCGGCACGCCCTCAGCACTGACCCTCCCACAGTGCGGCGCTCCCTCAGCACTGACCTTCCCACAGTGCAGCGCTCCATCAGCACTGACCCTCCCACAGTGCGACCCTCCCAAAGTGCGGCGCTCCCTAGGCGCTAATCCGCACACTGTGCGGCGCTCCCTCAGCACTGACCCTCCCACAGTGCGGCGCTCCCTCAGCACTCACCCCCCGACAGTGCAGTGCTCCCTCAGCACTGACCCTCCCACAGTGCGGCGCTCCCTCAGCACTGACCCTCCCACAGCGTGGTACTCCTTCAGCACTGACACTTCAACAGTGCAGCACTCCGTCAGCACAGACCCTCTGACAGTGCGGAGCTCCCTCAATGCTGACCCTTCCACAGTGCGGCACTCCCTTAGCACTGACCCTCCCACAGTGCGGCGCTCCCTCAGCACTGACCCTCCCACAGTGCGGCGCTCCCTCAGCACTGACCCTCCCACAGTGCGGCGCTCCCTCAGCACTGACCCTCCCACAGTGCGGCGCTCCCTCAGCACTGACCCTCCCACAGTGCGGCGCTCCCTCAGCACTGACCCTCCCACAGTGCGGCGCTCCCTCAGCACTGACCCTCCCACAGTGCGGCGCCTCCTCAGCACTGACCCTCCCACAGTGCGGCGCTCCCTCAGCAGTGACCCTCCCACAGTGCGGCGCTCCCTCAGCGCTGACCCTCCCATAGTGCGGTGCTCCCTCAGCACTGACCCTCCCACACTGCGGCGCTCCCTCAGCACCGACCCTCCCACAGTGCGGCGCTCCCTCAGCACTGACCCTCCCACAGTGCGGCACTCCCTCAGCACTGACCCTCCCACAGTGCGGCGCCCCCTCAGCACTGACCCTTCAACAGTGCAGCGCACCTACAGCACTGACCCTCTCACAGTGCGTCGCTCCCTCAGCACTGACCCTCCCACAGTGCGGCGCACCCTCAGCACTGACCCTCTCACATTGCGGCGCTCCCTCAGCGCTGACCCACCCCTCAGTGCGGCGCTCCCTCAGCACTGACTCTCCCACAATGCGGCGCTCCCTCAGCACTGACCCTCTCACAGTGCAGCGCTCCCTCATCACTGACCCTCCCACAGTGCGGCGCTCCCTCAGCACTGACCCTCCCACAGTGCGGCGCTCCCTCTGCACTGACCCCCCCACAGTGCGCTGCTCCCTCAGCACTGACCCTCCCACAGTGCGGTGCTCCCTCAGCGCTGACCCTCCCACAGTGTGGCACTCCCTCAGCGCTGACCCTCCCACAGTGCGGCACTCCCTCAGCACTGACCCTCCCACAGTGCGGTGCTCCCTCAGCACTGACCCTCCCACAGTGCGGCGCTCCCTCTGCACTGACCCCCCCACAGTGCGCTGCTCCCTCTGCACTGACCCTCCCACAGTGCGGCGCTCCGTCAGCACTGACCCTCCCACAGTGCGGCACTCCCTCAGCACTGACCCTCCCACAGTGCGGTGCTCCCTCAGCGCTGACCCTCCCATGGTACGGCATTCTCTTGGCACTGCCCCTCCCACAGTGCGGCACTCCCTCAGCACTGACCCTCCCACAGTGCGGCGCTCCCTCAGCACTGACCCTCCCACAGTGCGGCGCTCCATCAGCACTGACCCTCCCACAGTGCGGCGCTCCCTCTCCCACAGTGCGGCGCTCCCTCAGCACTGACCCTCCCACAGTGCGGCGCTCCCTCAGCACTGACCCTCCCACAGTGCGGCGCTCCATCAGCACTGACCCTCCCACAGTGCGGCGCTCCCTCTCCCACAGTGCGGCACTCCCTCAGCACTGACCCTCCCACAGTGCGGCGCTCCCTCAGCACAGACCCTCCCACAGTGCAGCGCTCCATCAGCACTGACCCTCCCACAGTGCGGCGCTCCCTCAGCACAGACCCACCCACAGTGCAGCGCTCCATCAGCACTGACCCTCCCACAGTGCGGCGCTCCCTCAGCACTGACCCTCCCACAGTGCGGCGCTCCCTCAGCACTGACCCTCCCACAGTGCGGCACTCCCTCAGCACTGACCCTCCCACAGTGTGGCGCTCCCTCAGCACTGACCCTCCCACAGTGCGGCGCTCCCTCAGCACTGACCCTCCCACAGTGCGGCGCTCCCTCAGCACTGACCTTCCCACAGTGCAGCGCTCCATCAGCACTGACCCTCCCACAGTGCGGCACTCCCTCAGCACTGACCCTCCCACAGTGCGGTGCTCCCTCAGCACTGACCCTCCCACACAGTGCGGCGCTCCCTCAGCACTGACCCTCCCACAGTGCGGCACTCCCTCAGCACCGACCCTCCCACAGAGCGGCGCTCCCTCAGCACTGACCCTCCCACAGTGCAGCGCTCCATCAGCACTGACCCACCCACAGTGCTGCGCTCCCTCAGCACTGACCCTCCCACAGTGCGGCGCTCCCTCAGCACTGACCCTCCCACAGTGCGGCGCTCCCTCAGCACTCACCCTCCCACAGTGCGGCGCTCCCTCAGCACTGACCCTCCCACAGTGCGGCGCTCCCTCAGCACTGACCCTCCCACAGTGCGGCGCTCCCTCAGCACTGACCCTCCCACAGTGCGGCGCTCCCTCAGCACCGACCCTCCCACAGTGCGGCGCTCCCTCGGCACTGACCCTCCCACAGTGCGGCGCTCCCTCAGCACTGACCCTCCCACAGTGCGGCGCTCCCTCAGCACTGACCCTCCCACAGTGCGGCGCTCCCTCAGCACTGATCCTCCCACAGTGCGGCGCTCCCTCAGCACTCACCCTCCCACAGTGCAGCTCTCCCTCAGCGCTGACCCTCCCACAGTGCGGCACTCCCTCAGCACTGACCCTCTCACAGTGCGGCGCTCACTCAGCACTGACCCTCCCACAGTGCGGCGCTGCCTCAGCACTGACCCTCCCACAGTGCGGCGCTCCCTCAGCACTGACCCTCCCACAGTGCGGTGCTCCCTCAGCACTGACCCTCCCACACAGTGCGGCGCTCCCTCAGCACTGACCCTCCCACAGTGCGGCACTCCCTCAGCACCGACCCTCCCACAGAGCGGCGCTCCCTCAGCACTGACCCTCCCACAGTGCAGCGCTCCATCAGCACTGACCCACCCACAGTGCTGCGCTCCCTCAGCACTGACCCTCCCACAGTGCGGCGCTCCCTCAGCACTGACCCTCCCACAGTGCGGCGCTCCCTCAGCACTCACCCTCCCACAGTGCGGCGCTCCCTCAGCACTGACCCTCCCACAGTGCGGCGCTCCCTCAGCACTGACCCTCCCACAGTGCGGCGCTCCCTCAGCACTGACCCTCCCACAGTGCGGCGCTCCCTCAGCACCGACCCTCCCACAGTGCGGCGCTCCCTCGGCACTGACCCTCCCACAGTGCGGCGCTCCCTCAGCACTGACCCTCCCACAGTGCGGCGCTCCCTCAGCACTGACCCTCCCACAGTGCGGCGCTCCCTCAGCACTGACCCTCCCACAGTGCGGCGCTCCCTCAGCACTCACCCTCCCACAGTGCGGCGCTCCCTCAGCACTGACCCTCCCACAGTGCGGCGCTCCCTCAGCACTGACCCTCCCACAGTGCGGCGCTCCCTCAGCACTGACCCTCCCACAGTGCGGCGCTCCCTCAGCACCGACCCTCCCACAGTGCGGCGCTCCCTCGGCACTGACCCTCCCACAGTGCGGCGCTCCCTCAGCACTGACCCTCCCACAGTGCGGCGCTCCCTCAGCACTGACCCTCCCACAGTGCGGCGCTCCCTCAGCACTGACCCTCCCACAGTGCGGCGCTCCCTCAGCCCTGACCCTCCCACAGTGCGGCACTCTCTCACCACCGCCCCTCCCACACAGTGCGGCGCTCCCTCAGCACTGACCCTCCCACAGTGCGGCGCTCCCTCAGCACTGACCCTGCCACAGTGCGGCGCTCCCTCAGCACTGACCCTCCCACAGTGCGGCGCTCCCTCAGCGCCGACCCTCCCACAGTGCGGCGCTCCCTCAGCGCCGACCCTCCCACAGTGCGGCGCTCCCTCAGCACTGACCCTCCCACAGTGCGGCGCTCCCTCAGCACCGACCCTCCCACAGTGCGGCGCTCCCTCAGCACCGACCCTCCCACAGTGCGGCGCTCCCTCAGCACTGACCCTACCACAGTGCGGCGCTCCCTCAGCACTGACCCTCCCACAGTGCGGCGCTCCCTCAGCGCCGCCCCTCCCACGGTGCGGCGCTCCCTCAGCACTGACCCTCCCACAGTGCGGCGCTCCCTCAGCTCTGACCCTCCCACAGTGCGGCGCTCCCTCAGCACTGACCCTCCCACAGTGCGGCGCTCCCTCAGCACTGACCCTCCCACAGTGCGGCGCTCCCTCAGCACTGACCCTCCCACAGTGCGGCGCTCCCTCAGCACTGACCCTCCCACAGTGCGGCGCTCCCTCAGCACTGACCCTCCCACAGTGCGGCGCTCCCTCAGCACTGACCATGTGACAGTGCCTTCCCCAGCACTGCATTGGGAGTGTGACCCTAGATTTCTGTGTTCAAGTCTGTGGGGTCAAGCTTGATCTCACAACCTTCTGGTGAAAGTGCTACCCGGTGGGACACATCTGACTCCTTGATTACTGTTTGCCTTCCATGATTGTGGGTCACACAAAGACAATTGCAGCATTTGGACCCAGAACCCCACTGAGTTCAGCTAAGTCTGCACGGAACATTGTTGAAGTTACAACCTTCCTGGTCTCTTTCGCTCTGCACTGCATGTGGAAGCCCGTCCTTCCTTTCTAATTTGTCAGAAGTCTTCAGTTCTGTTTGTGAAACTCAATGATAAAAGTGGGCAGAGTTTCCATTTTGTTTTTTGGCCTGCAGAACCTTTTAGTCTCAATGACAAACAGCTGGTGTTTTTATTAAAATATCAGCCGTGATGTGAGATATGAGGTTAAAGAATAACTCAGCAGATATTGGCACACGTACTTTTCTCATCATCATTGAGTGGAAAGAATTGGCTTCACTTCTTGTACATGTTTCTATTTCAACTTATACCCAGAGAGTGGTCAGGAAGTGGAATTCGCTACCACAGCGAGTGGCTGAGGAGAATGCCATTGATGCATTTAAGAGGAATAGATCATAAAATCTCAAGAAATAAGGAACAGGAAGAGGCCATTCAGCCCTCAAGCCTGCTTTCCCCCATTCAATAAGACCATGTCCGATCTGATTGCGGCCTCAACCCCATCCGACCCCTTGTACAGTGTCCCCTGGATCTAGACCCGCCTTCTTTCCTGCATCGTCCATGTCAGAATTTTCTATGCTTCAATGAGATCACCTCTCATTTTTCTAAATTCAAAGAACAAAGAACAAAGAACAGTACAGCACAGGAAACAGGCCCTTCGGCCCTCCAAGCCTGTGCCGCTCCTTGGTCCAACTAGACCAATCGTTTCTATCCCTCCATTCCCAGGCTGCTCATTGTATTCCTGAGAATACAAGCTCAATCTCCTCCAAGGGCATCCCACCATCCCAGGGATTAGTCTGGTGAACCTTCATTGCACCCCCTCTATGGCGAGTAAGTATATCCTGCCTTCATAGAATCATAGAATCCCTCCGTGCCATTCGGCCCATCAAGTCTGCACCAACCCCTTGACAGAATATCTTACCCAGGCCCTCTCCCCTGCCCTATCCCTGTGAACCCACACATTTTCCAAGGCCAATACATATCTTTGGAGTGTCGGAGGAAACTGGAGCACCCGGAGGAAACCCACGCGGACACGGGGAGAACGTGCAAACTCCACACAGACAGTCACCTGAGGCCGGAATTGAATCCGGGCACCCGGAGTTGTGAGGCAGTAGTGCTAACCCACTGTGCCATCATGCTGCCCACTATGCTACCAGGCCACCTCCTTGGGTAAGGAGGCCAAAACTGTACACACTGTTCCAGGTGTGGTCTCTCCAAGGTTCTGTACAACTGCAGCCAAACTTTTGTTATTCCTGTACTCAAATCCTCTTGCAATAAAGGCCAACATACCATTTGTCTTCCTAATTGTTTGCTGTACCTGCATAGTAGCTTTCAGTGACTTATGGACAAGGACACCCAGGTCTCTTTGGACATCAAAACTTCCCAATCGCTATCCGTTTCTGTTTTTTCCTATAAAAGTGGAGTCCGGAACGAGGGGAAATCATCGTAGTGCCAGGCCCTTCAGGGGTGATGCTCGGAAGCACTGCATCACGCAATGGGGAATGGAACTCTGGAATTCTCTTCCTCCAGAAATATCTGTTGAGGCCGGAAGTCAGTTGGGAATTTGGAAGCTGTGTTTCAATGATTTTTGTTAGGTAAGGATAGCATATAAAGCTTAGGCAGATAAATTGAGTTAAAATACAGATCAGCCATATAATAAGTGGATGGTGGAACAGGCCCGAGGGGCTGAATGGCCTCCTCCTGTTACTGTGTAACAGGCTCAAGGAGGGGCTGAATAGTCTCCTTCTGTTCCTGTGTAACAGGCTCAAGGAGGGGCTGAATGGCCTCCTCCTGTTCCTGTGTAACAGGCTCAAGGAGGGGCTGAATGGCCTCCTCCTGTTCCTGTGTCACAGGCTCAAGGAGGGGCTGAATGGCCTCCTCCTGTTCCTGTGAAGCTACACCCTGAGTTAGTGTCTTCAGGAGAGATGGGGAGAAAGCAGGAGAAGGAACAGAGTTGAAACACCCAGTACTACCCGCACGGTGGCACAGTGGGTTAGCACTGCTGCCTCACAGCGCCAGGGACCCGTGTTCGATTCCCGGCTTGGGTGACTGTGCGGAGTCTGCACATTCTCCCCGTGTCTTCGTGGGTTTCCTCCGGGTGCTCCGGTTTCCTCCACAGTCCGAAAGACCGTGCTGGTTAGGGTGCATTGGGCCGTGCTAAATTCTCCCTCAGTGTTACCCGAACAGGCGCCGGAGTGTGGCGACTAGGGGATTTTCACAGTAACTTCATTGCAGTGTTAATGTAAGCCTTACTTGTGACTAATAAACTTTACTATCCATGTCACCAACCAATGCTGAAGACCCTAAGAGCAGATTTTAAGCTTCTCGCTGTGAAATACACAGCAGAGTGTCAATCAGAGCTTGCTTAAGAACATTCCTTCTGTCCTTCAGCGTAAGTGCTATGGAGCCAATGCTGTGTTAACTTGCTGCTAGACGCTGCAACCCTGCTCATTGTCAATGGTACAGAGTGTAAAGTACAATGCCAATCAGTTTACAGCCTAAAGGATCTTCACTTGCATTGCTGTTTGCACGTCAGTACCTGGACTGCACAGGACACAAGGCAGCGTGTTCTTACAACCTTCAGCCCAGAGAGACACTGGCTGCAGGGTTTAGCTTTGAGCAAGAGCAGAAGCTGTTTGACTGGACTTTTGAAGAGGCTTTTCCAGCTGACCACTGCATTTAAAGGGCACCTGGCAGCCCATCGCCCCCTCCAGAAAGCCCCCAGAGCTTCAGGATTGCGGCTCAGCGGAGACAGACGCAGGTAAAAACCTTTCTGCACCTCCTCCCCTGACCCATTTACTGCTTCTGCTGCTTCACGCCTGTTGTGAGGGGAGTGGGGGGGGCAAATGTCGACGGGTATAAATGAACTATTTGACACGAGGGTTGCCATGTGTCCCCGAATGGGTGGCGGGGGGGGGGGGGGGGGGGAATGGAGAGGATTGATTGACAGCCATTAATCCTCTTCCTAATTTCCCAGTCAATTTGGAGATGAACTTCAGCTGAAAAATGTCTAAACTTGGCCTCCCAGCACAGAAGCTGGGAGGGTGATATCCTCCTGCGTTTGGGAAGTCACTCAGAGCTGTTTATAAAGGAGCAAATCATGCTTTTATTAAAAAGAAAAACGCCTTTGTGTTTCTCTTGGATGTTCCTTTTTCTGATAAGGAATGTCACCAGATTTTCTGCCTTACAACACGAACTCCACTTCAAAATGACAATTACTTCATCGGTTATGAAGCCCGTTGCTCTGAGGCGCTGCAGAAATGCAAACTTTCCTTTATTGCAAAAAACGTTGTGGGATTTGTTTAAAATGTGTCACACTGCTAATGTGCCTGCTTCTGTATCTCCTCGTCTTACTGATCTAAAACAGCTAGATCTAAGCATATAACTCCTTTTTTCCGAAATGCTCTGTTTCCTCTTGTGGGACAGACTAGAATGAGGGGACACAGTTCCAGAAGAAGGGAATCTCCCTGAGCTTTGACAAAGGTGGGAGGGGGAGGGGGTGTCTCCCCAGCTTGCTTTGGGTGGCCTGCTTTGGGGTGGGTGCACCCTCCTCAGCCTGTACAGCTGCAAGCGATACTGCCCAAGACCGCAAGAAACTACAAAGGGTCATGAATGAAGCCCAGTCCATCACTCAAACCAGCCTCCCATCCATTGACTCCGTCTACACTTCCCGCTGCCTCGGAAAAAGCAACCAGCATAATTCAGGACCCCACGGATCTCAGGCATTCTCTCTTCCACCTTCTTCTGCCAGGAAAAAGATGCAAAAGTCTGAGGTCACGTACCGACCAACTCAAGAACAGCTTCTTCCCTGCTGCTGCCGTCAGACTTTTGAATGGACCGACCTCGCATTAAGTTGATCTTTCTCTACACCCTAGCTGTGACTGTAACACTACATTCTGCACCCTCTCCTTTCCTTCTCTATGAACGGTATGCTTTGTCTGTATAGTGCGCAAGAAACAATACTTTTCACTGTATCCCAATACACGTGACAATAATAAATCAAATCGAATATTAAGTTGATCTTTCTCTACACCCCTAGCTGTGACTGTAACACTACATTCTGCACCCTCTCCTTTCCTTCTCTATGAACGGTATGCTTTGTCTATATAGTCTTAGAATCTTCTTAGAAACCCTACAGTACAGAAAGAGGCCATTCGGCCCATCGAGTCTGCACCGACCACAATCCCGCCCTGGCCCTACCCCCATATCCCTACATATTTACCCACTAATCCCTCTAACCTACGCATCCCAGGACACTAAGGCCAATCAACCTAACCCGCACATCTTTGGAATGTTGGAGGAAACCGGAGCACCCGGAGGAAACCCACGCAGACACGAGGAGAATGTGCAAACTCCACACAGACAGCAAGAAACAATACTTTTCACTGTATCCCAATACATGTGACAATAATAAATCAAATCAAATATTAAGCCGATCTTTCTCTACACCCCTAGCTGTGACTGTAACACTACATTCTGCACCCTCTCCTTTCCTTCTCTATGAATGGTATGCTTTGCCTGCATAGTGCGCAAGAAACAATACTTTTCACTGTATGCTAATACATTGGACAATAATAAATCAAATCAGATCACTAGCCTTGGAGGGGCAGCTGTAAATATCTCTCTAAATGAGATGGTTGCCTTGATTAGTAGTGTCAAAGCACAAGACCTGCAGATACGATGGTCTGTCCAACATGGCCGCAGCCCAGTGTCTGCTTAAAGTTTCTCATGAAGGTGGCGATGACGGCATGCAGGCCTTTGACACAGGGTCTGCCCGCGGAGCTTTCCAGTGAACAGGGCCGAGTCAATCATGCGGTTTGAAGGTGGGAAGCTGAGATTGTTCCCGTTGTGACCTTCCAGACCACTGGCATGGCAATCAGGGACAGGAGGAAGGTGGATGTGTCCCGCTGCCAGTACCTCCATCATCCCGGAATCGTCCGGCTATCAGTGTGTCAACGGCATGTCTCCCACGACATGCTTCTCTGCGTGGCCATCCTCATGTAGGACAGACCTCCCAATTCAGGCTGCTGCCCACACTGCTCGTCATCATCTTATTTATTTATTAGTCACAAGTAGGCTTACATTAACACTGCAGTGAAGTTACTGTGAAATTCCCCCAGTCGCCACACTCCAGCGCCTTTTTGGGTCAATGCACCCTAACCAGCACGTCTTTCAGACTGTGGGAGGAAACCGGAGCACCCGGAGGAAACCCACGCAGACACGGGGAGAATGTGCAAACTCCACACAGACAGTGACCCAAGCTGGGAATCGAACCCGGGTCCCTGGCGCTGTGAGGCAGCAGTGCTAACCACTGTGCTACCATGCGGGTAGTACTGGGTGTTTCAACTCTGTTCCTTCTCCTGCTTTCTCCCCATCTCTCCTGAAGACACTAACTCAGGGTGTAGCTTCACAGGAACAGGAGGAGGCCATTCAGCCCCCTCCTCGAGGGTGTTACACAGGAACAGGAGGAGGCCATTCAGCTCCTCCTCGAGGGTGTTACACAGGAACAGGAGGAGGCCATTCAGCCCCTCCTCGAGGGTGTTACACAGGAACAGGAGGAGGCCCCATTCAGCCCCCTCCTTGAGCCTGTTACACAGGAACAGGAGGAGGCCATTCAGCCCCTCTCCTCGAGCCTGTTACACAGGAACAGGAGGAGGCCATTCAGCCCCTCCTCGAGGGTGTTACACAGGAACAGGAGGAGGCCATTCAGCTCCTCCTCGAGGGTGTTACACAGGAACAGGAGGAGGCCATTCAGCCCCCTCCTCGAGCCTGTTACACAGGAACAGGAGGAGGCCATTCAGCCCCCTCCTCGAGGGTGTTACACAGGAACAGGAGGAGGCCATTCAGCTCCTCCTCGAGGGTGTTACACAGGAACAGGAGGAGGCCATTCAGCCCCCTCCTCGAGCCTGTTACACAGGAACAGGAGGAGGCCATTCAGCCCCTCCTCGAGGGTGTTACACAGGAACAGGAGGAGGCCCCATTCAGCCCCCTCCTTGAGCCTGTTACACAGGAACAGGAGGAGGCCATTCAGCCCCTCTCCTCGAGCCTGTTACACAGGAACAGGAGGAGGCCATTCAGCCCCTCCTCGAGGGTGTTACACAGGAACAGGAGGAGGCCATTCAGCCCTCTCCTCGAGCTCTTGTTCAGCTTCATACAACCCATTTTAGAGAACTCTAAGCCAAGGCTTAGGCTAGTTGTTCGATCCTTTTGGCTATATCCCGGGGAGTCAGAAAGGGGAAGCGATAAAAATTAAAATAAATATTTTTAAATGGCTCCATCCTCATTACAACAACACCCTGGGAACCCAGTCTGCTTTTATCTCCTGGCTAGGTGCTTAGTGTAGCTAATGTTCCATAATAGCCTCGTGCAAGGCCATTTGCAAGCAATGTCCAGCTGCCTTCCTTTCTTGCCAGGTTTGTCCCTGTTTTCTCCCTCCCTGCTGCTCCCGAAGCTTTTCCCCCCTCGCTGAGGCTTGCACCAGTTTGGCTGCAGACACAATCTTCCTCTTTCTCTTGAGTCACAAGTTGGAGAGTGTGACCGTTCTTGTGCATTGGGAGTGGGGAGGGGAATTCAACCTTTATGTGCCCTTGTCCACGACACTACATCTCACACAGTTTCCTCGCTATAGGAATGACCCTGATGGCACAGATGAAAACTCTGTGGTTTTATATTGAGAAATGAATGATAACATTTTTTTTACAGTTTTATTTCAGACTGGCAAGTTATACAGGGACAGGAGGAGGCCATTCAGCCCCTCAAACCTGTTACACAGGAACAGGAGGAGGCCATTCAGCCCCTCAGGCCTGTTACACAGGAACAGGAGGAGGACATTCAGCCCCTCAGGCTTGTTACACAGGAACAGGAGGAGGCCCATTCAGCCCCTCAGGCCTGTTACACAGGAACAGGAGGAGGCCCATTCAGCCCCTCAGGCCTGTTACACAGGGACAGGAGGAGGCCCTTCAGCCCCTCAGGCCTGTTACACAGGAACAGGAGGAGGTCCATTCAGCCCCTCAGGCCTGTTGCACAGGAACAGGAGGAGGCCATTCAGCCCCAACCCCATCCAAGTCTTGCTGCATTTGGGCACGGAGTGCTTCAGTATCTGAGGAGTCGCGAATGGTCCTGGACATTGTGCAATCTTCAGAAAATATGACCACTTCTGGTCTTATAATGGAAGGAAGGTCATTGATGAAGCAGCTGATGATTGGGCCTAGGACACTACCCTGAGGAACTCCTGCAGTGATGTCCCACGACAGAGATGATTGGCCTCCAACCATCTTCCTATGTACCAGGTATGAATCCAACCAGCGGAGGGGTTTCCCCCTGATTCCCATTGACTCCAGTTTTGCTAGGGCTCCTTGATGCCACATTTGGTCAAATGCTGCCTTGATGTCAAGGGCTGTCACTCTCACCTCACCTCTGGAATTCAGCTCTTTTGTCCATGTTGAACCAAAGGCTGTATTGAGGTCTGGAGCTGCATGGTGGAACTCAAACTGGGCGTCACTGAGCAGGTTATTGCTGAGCAGGTACTGCTTGATAGCGCTGTCGATGACCCCTTCCATCATTTTACTGATGATCGAGAGTAGAGTGATTGGGCGGGAATTGGCCGGGTTGGATTAGACCTGTTTTTTATGTACAGGACGTACAATCATAGAATCCTACAGTGCAGAAAGAGGCCATTCGGCCCATCAAATCTGCACCCACCACAATCCCACCCAGGCCCCATCCCCATATCCCCATGCATTTACCCTAGCTAATACCCCTGACACTAAGGGGCAATTTAGCATGGCCAATCCACCTAACCCGCATATCTTTGGACCTGGGCAGTTTTCCACATTGCCGGGTAGATGTTGTACTGGAAGAGTTTGAAATTTCCATTGGGCCCACAGCAGCTGTGAGAAAGTTCCAGATTCCCACTCTGCTCTGTGAGGAAGCGTGTCCTGATATCACTCCCCCTGAAGGCCTGGCTTCACCCGCGCCCAAGAAAATTCTTTGCCTCTATCAACCCCACCGAGTTATTTAAGCAACTTAAACAGCTTGATTAGATCACCTCTCAGTCTCCGAGCCACAAGGGAATACAAGCCCGGTCTGTGTGACCTTTCCTCAGATTTGAACCTTATCAGCCAGGGGGATAGAGAGATTGGAGAAATGCAAGGAAAGGAGCAAGGAATGCAGGAAAGGGAGGTACTGAGGTTAAAGGTCATGGGGAAGGGGCGCAGAAGATAAGGAATATAGTGATTGATTTGATTTATTATTGTCACATGTATTGGGATACAGTGAAAAGTATTGTTTCTTGCGCGCTATACAGACAAAACATACTGTTCATAGAGTACTTAGGGGAGAAGGAAAGGAGAGGGTGCAGAATGTAGTGTTACAGTCACAGCTCGGGGTGTAGAGAAAGATCAATTTAATGCGAGGTCGGTCCATTCAAAAGTCTGATGGCAGCAGCAGGGAAGAAGCTGTTCTTGAATCAGTTGGTACGTGACCTCAGACTTTTGTACCTTTTCCCGACGGAAGAAGGTGGAAGAGAGAATGTCCGGGGTGTGTGGGGGTCCTTGATTATGCCGGCTGCTTTTCCCCGAGGCAGCGGGAAGTGTAGACGGAGTCAATGGATGGGAGGCTGGTTTGCGTGATGGGACTGGGCTACGTTCACACACAACCCTTTGTGATGAATGGTCACCAATGAGTGTCAAAGGTGGTGGAGGGCTACAGGGGTGAGGGGGTCGCAGGGATTGGAGGGGTGATAGACTTCGTGGAGAGATTTAAACATTGGGTCAAGGATCTCATGATTGTATAATGTGGACATGATTTGGAAAGTAAGCAGCGTGTGCTGGACACATGTGGGGAAAGTTCACTGAATCAGAAAGTGGCCCGGTCAGCTGGGTAACCCATGACTGTCTGAAGAATAAGGATCTCAAGAAAAAAAGCCGCCAGCAAGAATCCTACCTTTCAACCGTCTCATACTGTGTGGGTCGTCACATGCTGGAGGTCTCTGCAAAGATCCTTTATTGATTCAGTTCCAAATAACCAAGAAGAAATGTATCCACTATAGTCTCCCCCACCAACACCACACCCCCCAATCAAGGCCTGTCTTTGGAAAGAGATGTGAAACAACCATCCTGTCTGTCCTTCCCCATAAAAGACCCCACGGCCATTATTTGAAAGAAGGAGGGGGTCCTGTTTCCCCATTGGAAAGGCTGATTGGATAGGTAACTGGCTGTCTGATCGAAGACAGAGGGTGGTGGTCGATGGAAAATTTTCGGATTGGAGGCAGGTTGCTAGCAGAGTGCCGCAGGGATCAGTGCTTGGTCCTCTGCTCTTTGTGATTTTTATTAATGACTTAGAGGAGGGGGCTGAAGGGTGGATCAGTAAATTTGCTGATGACACCAAGATTGATGGAGTAGTGGATGAGGTGGAGGGCTGTTGTAGGCTGCAAAGAGACATAGATAGGATGCAAAGCTGGGCTGAAAAATGGCAAATGGAGTTTAACCCGGATAAATGTGAGGTGATTCATTTTGGTAGGACTAATTTAAATGTGGATTACAGGGTCAAAGGTAGGGTTCTGAAGACTGTGGAGGAACAGAGAGATCTTGGGGTCCATATCCACAGATCTCTAAAGGTTGCCACTCAAGTGGATAGAGCTGTGAAGAAGGCCTATAGTGTGTTAGCTTTTATTAACAGGGGGTTGGAGTTTAAGAGCCGTGGGGTTATGCTGCAACTGTACAGGACCTTGGTGAGACCACATTTGGAATATTGTGTGCAGTTCTGGTCACCTCACTATAAGAAGGATGTGGAAGCGCTGGAAAGAGTGCAGAGGAGATTTACCAGGATGCTGCCTGATTTGGAGGGTAGGTCTTATGAGGAAAGGTTGAGGGAGCTAGGGCTGTTCTCTCTGGAGCGGAGGAGACTGAGGGGGGACTTAATAGAGGTTTATAAAATGATGAAGGGGAAAGATAGAGTGAACGTTCAAAGACTATTTCCTCGGGTGGATGGAGCTATTACAAGGGGGCATAACTATAGGGTTCGTGGTGGGAGATATAGGAAGGATATCAGAGGTAGGTTCTTTACGCAGAGAGTGGTTGGGGTGTGGAATGGACTGCCTGCAGTGATAGTGGAGTCGGACACTTTAGGAACATTTAAGCGGTTATTGGATAGGCACATGGAGCACACCAGGATGACAGGGAGTGGGATAGCTTGATCTTGGTTTCAGATAAAGCTCGGCACAACATCGTGGGCTGAAGGGCCTGTTCTGTGCTGTACTGTTCTATGTTCTATGTTCATTCTTGTGGGAGCTTGCTGTGCACAAACTAGCTGGAACCGTTTAGGAGCATAAGACTTAGGAGTAGACCATTCATGCCTCGGGCCTGCTCCACCTTTCAATAAGATCATGGCCGATCTAGTTGTGCTGTCAACTCTACTTTTCTGTCTGCCACTGTCCCCCCCATAACCCCCAACTCCCTTATCTATTAAAAATCTGTCTCTAACTTGGCCTTGGATAAATGCAATGACCCAGCCTCCATTTCTCTCTGGGGGAGAGAGTTCCAGGCTAACCACCCTCAACAGAAAATATTTCTCGTCATAGAAACATAAAAAATAGAAGCAGGAGTTGGCCATTCGGCCCTTCGAGCCTGCTCTGCCATTCTTTATGAATTCCCGGCTGATCATCAAATTCAATATCCTGATCCCCCCTTCCCCCCCCCCATATCCCTCTATCCCTTTAGCCCCAAGAGCGGTATCTAATTCCTTCTCGAAATCACACAACGTTTTGGCCTCAACTACTTTCTGTGGGAGTGAATTCCACACATTCACCACCCTCTGGGTGAAGAAATTTCTCCTCACCTCAGTCCTAAAAGGTTTACCCCTTATCCTCAAACTGTGACCCCTAGTTCTGGACTCCCCCCACCATCGGGAACATTCTTTCTGAATCTAACCCTGTTAGAATTTTATAAGTTTCTATGAGATCCCCTCTCACTCTTCTAAACTCCAGTGAATATAATCCTAACCGACTTAGTCTCTCCTCATATGACAGACCTGCCATCCCAGGAATCAGCCTGGTAAACCTTCGCTGTACTCCCTCTATAGCAAGGACATCCTTCCTCAGATAAGAACACCAAAACTGCACACAATACTCCAGGTGTGGCCTCACCAATGCCCTATACAATTGCAGCAAAACACCTCATCTCAGTCTTTTAAAATTCTTACTCTTAAACTGCGTCCCCTAGTTCTAGTCTCTCCCACAACTGGAAACACCCTCTGGGTATCCACCCTGTCCAGTCCCCTCAGGATCTTGTACGTTTCGATAAGATCACCTCTCATTCCTCAGAACATCAATGGGTACAGGCCAAACCTGCTCAGTCTTTCTTCATTAGACAATCCCTTCATTCCAGGAACGAGTCGCCTTTTCTAAGCTGCTTCTAACACAATTATATCTTTTTTCAAATAAGGAGACCAAAACTGTACAAAGTATTCTTGATGTGGTCTCAGCAAGGCTCTGTACAACTGCAGTAAAAGGTCCCTATTTTTAATATTCCATTCCCCTTGCAATAAACAACATTCCGTTTGCCTTCCGAATCACTCGCTGTACCTGCACACTAGCTTTATGTGAGTAATGTACCAGGACACCCAGATCCCTCTGTACCAAGATTTCTGCAGTCTCTCTCCATTTAGATAGTATACTGCTTTTCCAATCTCCCTGCCAAAATGGACAAGTTCACATTTTCCCACACTACACTCAATCAGCCAACATTACAACAGTGACTACATTTCAAAAGCTACTTCACTGGGCTGCAGAGCACTTCCAGATGTCCTGGGGACATTAAAACTCCTCTATAAATACAAGTCAATATAACGCCCATTGTGAGCTTTGACAGCAACGTTTTTGGCCTGGTGGGCATGACAGAGGAAAAGGGTCGCGTCACCGCCTGATGTGCGGACATCTGGAGCATCATGTACAGTTGTGGGCACAGCTGGAGCTCCTCTGGGCAAAGGGGACCCAGCAGCTCACTGTACTCCGGGAGTTTGACCTGATTGACTGACAGTCAGATAGGGGAGAGGCGATGGCCTAGTGGTATCATCACTGGACTATTAATCCAGAAACCCAGCTAATGTTCTGGGGGATCCGGGTTCGAATCCCACCCACGGCAGATGGTGGAATTTGAATTCAATATAAAAAGTCTGGAATTAAGAATCTACTGATGACCCATTGTGGGAAAAACCCATCTGGTTCCCTTTGGGGAAGGAAATCTGCCGTCCTTACCCTGGTCTGGCCTACATGTGACTCCAGAGCCACAGCAATGTGGTTGACTCTCAGCTGCCCTCTGAAGAAGGGCAACTTGGGACGGGTAATAAATGCTGGCCCAGCAGTCAAACTTGTTGATACAATGTAGAATGTTTGGAATATGCCTTTTAAGTGACTGATGTTGAAAATACAGTCCAGGGCAAGATTGAGGCAAAGAGCAAAAAAGAAGACTGTGAGTTGTTTATTTTTTGTGTTTCACAAGAGTTTATAACACCTTTATATCAAGAAACACTTTGTTCTGCATTAACTCCATGCTGTAAACAATAGGCTTTGCACAAGACTGGGACTCAATTGCAGGCTATAAAGGCCAAAGGTCACCCATTGCAAGCAATCTCATTAACGATTAAAGAGGCATTGTGCTCTGCCAGTCGGTGTTTTTCCATGTTTGCGTTGCACACGTTATCTCAGAAGTTAGCCTCGTCAACATAGCTGGCACACTGCTGCCCGTGGCAAAGTGACAAATCCCCGGCGCCAATCCCCACCCTGGGCAAATCGGTCAACTTCCTGCCTTGTTTGTAAACGCTGCATGCTCATTTAGTCAACTGGCCTCACCATACTTACTTGAGAAAGGATATACTGGAGGGGGCAGAGAGGAGATTCACTGGGTTGATTCCGGAGTTGAGAGGGTTGGTTTATGAGGAGAGACTGAGTAGACTGGGGCTAAACTCATTGGAATTCAGAAGAACGAGGGGAGATCTTATAGAAACATATAAGATTATGAAGGGAATAGATAGGATAGAAGCAGGGAGGTTGTTTCCACTGGTGGGTGAAACTAGAACTAGGAGGCATGGCCTCAAAAATAAGGGGGAGCAGATTTAGGACTGAGTTGAGGAGGAACTTCTTCACACAAAGCGTGAATCTGTGGAATTCCCTGCCCAGTTGAGGCTACCTCATTGAATGTTTTTAAGGCAAGGATAGATAAATTTTTGAACAGTAAAGGAATTAAGGGTTATGGTGAGCGGGCGGGTAAGTGGAGCTGAGTCCACGGAAAGATCAGCCATGATCTTATTGAATGGCGGAGCAGGCTCGAGGGACCAGATGGCCTACTCCTGCTCCTAGTTCTTATGTTCTTATAACTTTACCCCTTGATTCCCTCAGTGCCAAAAAAATCGACCGATCTCACAGCCTTGAATATACAATCAAGGCAGCATTGGATCGAGTGTGGTATCAAGCAGCCTTAGCAAAGCTGAGGTCAGTGGGAATCCAGGGGGATTCACGCTCTGCTGGTTGGAACCATACCTGGCACAAAGGAAGATGGTTGTGGTGGTTGGAGGTTGGTGGTTCATCTCAGCTCCAGGACATCACTGCAGGAGTCCCTCAGGGTAGTTCCCTAGACCCAACCATCTTCAGCTGCTTTATCAATGACCTTCCCTCCATCATAAGGTCAGGAGTGGGGATGTTCGCCGATGATTGCACAATGTTCAGCACCATTCGCGACTCCTCAGATACTGAAGCAGTCCTTGTTCAAATGCAGCAAGACCTGGACAATATCCTGGCTTGGGCAGACAAAGTGGCAAGTAACATTCACGCCACACAAATGCCAGGCAATGACCATCTCCAACAAGGGAGAATCTAACCATCGCCCCTTGACATTCAATGGCGCTACCATCACTGAAGCCCCCCTACCCCCTCCATCCACAAACATTCACTCCCTCCACCACCAATACACAGTGGCAGCAGTGTGTACCATCTACAAGATGCACTGCGGCAACTCACCAAGGCTCCTTCAACAGCACCTTCCAAACCCACAACCACTTCCATCTAGAAGGACAAGGGCAGCAGACACAAGGGAACACCCCCACCTGCAAATTCCCCTCAAAGTCACTCACTGTCCTGACCTGGAAACATATCGGCCGTTCCATCACTGTCGCTGGGTCAAAGTCCTGGAACTCCCTCCCTAACAGCGCCGTGGGTGTACCTACACCACACACACGGGGACTGACTGATGTCCAATCGCAACCCTGGAACTCCCTCCCTAACAGCACCATGGGTGTACCTACACCACACACACGGGGACTGACTGATGTCCAATCACAATCCTGGAACTCCCTCCCTAACAGCGCCATGGGTGTACCTACACCACACACACGGGGACTGACTGATGTCCAATCGCAATACTGGAACTCCCTCCCTAACAGCGCCATGGGTGTACCTACACCACACACACGGGGACTGACTGATGTCCAATCGCAATCCTGGAACTCCCTCCCTAACAGCGCCGTGGGTGTACCTACACCACACACACGGGGACTGACTGATGTCCAATCACAATCCTGGAACTCCCTCCCTAACAGCACCATGGGTGTACCTACACCACACACACGGGGACTGACTGATGTCCAATCACAATCCTGGAACTCCCTCCCTAACAGCGCCATGGGTGTACCTACACCACACACACACACGGGGATTGACTGATGTCCAATCGCAATCCTGGAACTTCCTCCCTAACAGCACCGTGGGTGTACCTACACCACACACACACACACACACACACACACATGGGGACTGACTGATGTCCAATCACAATGCTGGAACTCCCTCCCTAACAGCGCCGTGGGTGTACCTACACCACACACACACACACACACACACATGGGGACTGACTGATGTCCAATCACAATGCTGGAACTCCCTCCCTAACAGCGCCGTGGGTGTACCTACACCACACACACACACACACACACATGGGGACTGACTGATGTCCAATCACAATGCTGGAACTCCCTCCCTAACAGCGCCGTGGGTGTACCTACACCACACACACACACATGGGGACTGACTGATGTCCAATCACAATGCTGGAACTCCCTCCCTAACAGCGCCGTGGGTGTACCTACACCACATGGACTGCCGCGGTTCAAGAAGGCGGCTCACACCTCACCCCCTCAAGGGGCAGTTCATGATGGGCAATAAATGCTGGGCCGCGCCAGGACGCCCACAGTCCATGAATGAACTTTTAAAAAACTTCACGATGAGGCATCCAGAGCCCCCTGGGGCAGAGAATTCCAAAGATTCACAAACATCTGGGTGAAGAAATTTCGCCGCGTCTCTGAAAGGCCGACACCTTCTGATTTGATTTGATTTATTATTGTCACGTGTATTGGGATACAGTGAAAAGTATTGTTTCTTGCGCGCTATACAGACAAAGCATACCGTTCATAGAGAAGGAAAGGAGAGAGTGCAGAATGTAGTGTTACAGTTATAGCGAGGGGTGCAGAGAAAGATCAGCTTAATGCGAGGTAGGTCCATTCAAAAGTCTGGCAGCAGCAGCAGGGAAGAAGCTGTTCTTGAGACAGTTGGTTCGTGTCCTCAGACTTTTGTATCTTTTTCCTGACGGAAGAAGGTGGAAGAGAGAATGTCTGGGGTGCGTGGGGGGGGGGGGGGGGGGGGGTCCTTAATTATGCTGGCTGCTTTCCTGAGGCAGTGGGAAGTGTAGACAGAGTCAATGGATGGGAGGCTGGTTTGCATGATGGATTGGGCTACATTCACGACCTTGTGTAGTTCCTTGGTCAGAGCAGGAGCCCAGACCAAGCTGTGATACAACCAGAAAGAATGCTTTCTATGGTGCATCTGTAAAAGTTGGTGAGAGTCGGAGCTGACATGCCAAATTTCTTTCGCCTCCTGAGCAAGTAGAGACGTTGGTGGGGCTTTCTTAACTATAGCGTCCACGTGGGGGGGACCAGGACAGGTTGTTGGTGATCTGGACACCTAGAAACCTGAAGCTCCCGATCATTTCTACTTCATCCCCATTGATGTAGACAGGGGCATGTTCTCCTCTACGCTTCCTGAAGTCGATGACAATCTCCTTTGTTTTGTTGACATTGAGGGAGAGATTATTATTGCTGCACCAGTTCACCAGATTCTCTATCTCATTCCTGTACTCTGTCTCGTCATTGTTTGAGATCTGACCCACTACAGTGGTGTCGTCAGCAAACCTGAAAATCGAATTGGACGGGAATTTGGCCACACAGTCATAGGTGTATAAGGAGTATAGTAGGGGGGCTGAGAACACAGCCTTGTGGGGCACCGGTGTTGAGGATGATCGTGGAGGAGGTAGTGTTGCCTATCCTTACTGATTGTGGTCTGTGAGTTAGGAAGTTCAGGATCCAGTCACAGAGGGAGGAGCCGAGGCCCAGGCCACGGAGTTTGAAGATGAGTTTTGTAGGAATTATGTTGAAGGCTGAGCTGTAGTCTGTGATTAGGAGTCTGACAGAGGTGTCTTTGATATTGAGGTGTTCCAGGGTTGAGTGTAGAGCCAGGGAGATAGTGTCTGCTGTTGCGGTGATAGGCGAACTGTAGTGGATCCAGGTAATCCGGGAGGCTGGAATTGATTTGTGCCATGACTAACCTTTCGAAACACTTCATAATGATGGAGGCTGTCACTTTTCTTGGTTCTGAAATCTCTAACCGGGGGCAACATCTCAATGTCTCCCCTGTCGAACCCTCTGAGAGAGTTTTATATGTTTCAATGTGATCACCTTTCGATTCTTAAACTGAAGTGAAGCTCTCTCTGATTTTCTCCCCAGTGTCCTGCCCAAAATCTATCCCTCAGTCAACATCGCAAAAAGATATTTTCTGCTCAGTATCGCACTGCTGTCTGTGGGATCCTGCTGTGCGCAAATTGGCTGCTGCATTTCCTGCATCACCCCAGTGACTTGCAAATTGACCTCATTTGCTGTAAAATGCTTTGGCGTGTCTGGAGGTGAGGGAAGGCGCTATGGAAACGCAAAGTCCTTTCTCTCTTTGCTTTTGTATTCACTTGCAGGTAGCGGCAGGATGAAGTGCAGGCTCTGGGCTGTTTTTCTCACCGGGTGGCTGGTTGTCTGGACGGTTCACGGTCATTACGGCAAAGTCCGCAGACGAGCCCCTGAAGGTGGAGCCAGGCCTGACCACGGGCAGGACCAACTGCCCGAAGCAGATTCCGACCACGTCCTCACGGGCAAGGCCCCGGGCAGGAACAAGATGGCCTCCCGCGACGCTCTGACGGAGCAGCGGTACTACCTGCTGCGGCTCTTCCGGCATTACGGTGAGAACGGGAAGCTGTCCTTCGACGGACTGCACAAGCTGCTCACCAACCTGGGCCTGGGCGAGCTGCAGGTGCTGCAGATCGAGCACGATGACCTTGGCCACGACCATGTCTCCCACCTGGACGCCCTGGACCTGCAGGAGAACGGGCATGTCCACACCCACACCACCATGGACCACATCTCCATGCTGAAGAAGGATGGCGAGGCGACCAGCCTAAGGCCCCACCAGCCACATCTCCCCAATGCAAGACCAACCACAGCCTCCATCTTGAGGTAAGTAGAACCAGCCGGTGTCTCGGGGCGGCCAAGGGGCTTATTTTCTTTTCACAAAAGTTTCATACAGTAGACTTTGGATTTTAGCTTCATTCTTACACGGGATGTGGGCACTGGCAACGCAGGCATTTGTGCCATCTCTAATTGCCCTTGAGTTGAGCGACTCAGAGGAGCAGTTGAACCACGTCACTGTGTGTTGGAGGGTCTGGAGTGTGGGCCAGACTGGGTAACGACGGCAGATTTCCTTCCCTGAATGGACGTCAGTGACCGGACGGGTTTTTCTGACAGTCGGTAATAGTTTCACCGTTACCGAGGCTCGCTTTTATTCATCGGATTTAAATGCCACCAGCTGCCGTGGGGAGATTTGAAACCCCGGATATTAGCCTGTGGCACTACCACCAACTCCGTCAGAATGTTCCAGAACATTCTGTTAAGAACAGGTTCAAAAGGATTTTCCCTTCCAATTCTCTGGTGTCATCCCACAAATGACCGGGTCTGTTGAACTTGTCCTGGTGCGTTTGGGATTGGATATGAGGCGTCAGTGGGAATCGGAGCAGCTGTCCAACCTCCGGCTCAAAAGGTCGTAGGTTCAAGCCCCCACTCCAGAGTTGAAAAGAAAATCCAGGCCAACACTACGAGGGTCAGCGCTGAGGGAGGGTCAGTGCTGAGGGTGCGCCGCACTGTGGGGAGGGTCAGTGCTGAGGGAGCGCCGCACTGTGGGAGGGTCAGTGCTGAGGGAGCGTCGCACTGTGGGAGGGTCAGTGCTGAGGGAGCGTCGCACTGTGGGAGGGTCAGTACTGAGGGAGCGCCGCACTGTGGGAGGGTCAGTGCTGAGGGAGCGCCGCACTGTGGGAGGGTCAGCGCTGAGGGAGCGCCGCACTGTGGGAGGGTCAGCGCTGAGGGAGCGCCGCACTGTGGGAGGGTCAGTGCTGAGGGAGCGCCGCACTGTGGGAGGGTCAGTGCTGAGGGAGCACCGCACTGTGGGAGGGTCAGTGCTGAGAGAGCGCCGCACTGTGGGAGGGTCAGTGCTGAGGGAGTGCCGCACTGTGAGTCAGTGCTGAGGGAGTGCCGCACTGTGGGAGGGTCAGTGCTGAGGGAGCGCCGCACTGTGGGAGGGTCAGTGCTGAGGGAGTGCCGCACTGTGCGAGGGTCAGTGCTGAGGGAGTGCCGCACTGTGGGAGGGTCAGTGCTGAGGGAGCGCCGCACTATGGGTCAGTGTTGAGGGAGTGCCACACTGTGGGAGGGTCAGTGCTGAGGGAGTGCCGCACTGTGGGAGGGTCAGTGCTGAGGGAGCGCCGCACTGTGGGAGGGTCAGTGCTGAGGGAGCGCCGCACTGTGGGAGGGTCAGTGCTGAGGGAGCGCTGCACTGTGGGTCAGCGCTGAGGGAGCGCATCATTGTGGGGGGGTCAGTGCTGTGGGAGCGCCGCACTGTGGGAGGGTCAGTGCTAAGGGAGTGCCGCATTGTGGGAGGGTCAGTGCTGAGGGAGCGCCGCACTGTGGGAGGGTCAGTGCTGAGGGAGCGCCGCTCTGTGGGAGGGTCAGTGCTGAGGGAGCGCCGCACTGTGGGAGGGTCAGTGCTGAGGGAACGCCACACTGTGGGAGGGTCAGTGCTGAGGGAGCGCCGCACTGTGGGAGGGTCAGTGCTGAGGGAGCGCCGCACTGTGGTTGCTATTCCAGTGAAGAGCTATCCTGGGACATCAGGACCATCATTACTGAAAGCAGACACTGAATATGGTCATTATGATGTGGAGATGCCGGCGTTGGACTGGGGTAAGCACAGTAAGAAGTCTCACAACACCAGGTTAAAGTCCAACAGGTTAATTTGTTAGCACGAGCTTTCGGAGCCCCAAGCCCCTTCATCAGGTGAGTGAGGACTCGTGTTCACAAACAGGGCATATAAAGACACACTCAATTTACAAGATAATGGTTGGAATGCGAGTCTTTATAGGTAATCAAGTCTTAAAGGTACAGACAATGTGAGTGGAGAGAGGGTTAAGCACAGGTTAAAGAGATGTGTATTGTCTCCAGACAGGACAGTTAGAGAGATTTTGCAAGCCCAGGCAAGTCGTGGGGGTTACAGATAGTGTGACATGAACCCAAGATCCCGGTTTAGGCCGTCCTCATGTGTGCGGAACTTGGCTATCAGTCTCTGCTCAGCAACTCTGCGTTGTCGTGTGTCGTGAAGGCCTCCTTGGAAGGCAATTGGAAGGAAACACATAGAGTGTTCCCTTCCAATCGGGGAACACTTTAGCAGTCACGGGCATTCAGCCTCTGATCTTCGGGTAAGCATTCTCCAAGGCGGCCTTCACGACACACGACAACGCAGAATCACTGAGCAGAAACTGATAGCCAAGCTCCGCACACATGAATACGGCCTCAACCGGGATCTTGGGTTCATGTCACACTATCTGTAACCCCCACGACTTGTCTGGGCTTGCAAAATCTCACTAACTGTCCTGGCTGGAGACAATACACATCTCTTTAACCTGTGCTTAACCCTCTCTCCACTCACATTGTCTGTACCTGTAAAGACTTGATTACCTGTAAAGACTCGCATTCCAACCATTATCTTGTAAATTGAGTTTGTGTCTTTATATGCCCTGTTTGTGAACACAACTCCCACTCACCTGAAGAAGGGGCAGCGCTCCGAAAGCTAGTGCTGCCAAATAAACCTGTTGGACTTTAACCTGGTGCTGTGAGACTTCTTACTATGGTCATTATGACAGTGCTGTCTGTGGGATCCTGCTGTGCGCAAAGTGACTGCTGCGTTTCCTACATGACAACAGTGAGCACCTTTCCAGAAAGTACTTCTGTGGCTGTGAGAAGCTTCAGTCTGTCCCGAGGTCATGAAAACTGCAAAATGCAAAGCTGCTCTTCCTTTCTCTAACCTGTCAGCTGCCAGGCTGATACAATAAACCATTCTGCTTCTGATAAGCATCCTCGTATTACAGGGTACAGGTTTATGAATACCGCCTGCGTTGTATTACGTCACCTCGAGATGCCCATTCTCCTGGAGAGACCCTGGACTGTTCCACCAAGGTGACGCTCTGAGCGGCGCTTTCTGTCTGCGCTCGCCCCAAAACCGGAAAATCCTGCCCGAGGTCAACGAACCTCCACATGATCCGGGCCCCCCTCCCATGCCCGCTCCGATTCCCGCGGCGGGCGGCACGGGAAAACTCCCCTCTCTGTTTCACTCTGATCGAACCTTTCGTCTGCAGGTCCCCGAAACACAATGCGCCAGGAGACCCGAAAGCAGGAGGCCGAGGAGGGGAGAGACTTCAGCGGCGCAGCGCGGCCGGACAGCACGGCCAATCGCCCAAAGGCTTGCATCACGTGGCCAAACTCCACAGCAACGGTGCTGAGGACAAACTGCTCAATCATTCAAAATACAACCACCTGCATGAAAACGTGAGTCGTCAGGAGACCAAGAGCTTTTTGACTTTTAAATTCTTACAGTTCGGAGTGTAAATAAGGACAGGGAGGTGCGGGCTGTCAATTCGAATGATCCTTTCATGGGACGTGGGCACTGCTGGCAAGGCAGCGTCTGTGAGTGTCTCGCTCGGTTATGTTAGAGGACAGTTAAGTGTCAGCCACATTGCAGGGTGTCTGGAGTCTTCAAGTCGTTCAGAGCAGAAAAGGCTGCTCGAATCTACACTAAGAATAACTACCACTAAAGTGGCGCTAATCCCATTTTCCTGCACTTGTCCCATATCCGTGAATGCTGTGATCATAGGAGGCCATTTGGCCCATCGAGTCTACACCGACCACAATCCCAAATCCCACCCAGGCCCTATCCCCGTAACCCCACATATTTCCTGCCAATCCCCCGACCCTAGGGTTAATTTAGCATGGCCAATCCATCTAACCCGCACATCTTTGGACTGTGGGAGGAAACCCACGCAGACATGGGGAGAATGTGCAAACTCCACACAGCCTGTCACCCAAGCCGGGAATTGAACCCGGGTCCCTGGCGCTGAGAGACAGCAGTGCTAACCCACTGTGCCACCGTACCGCCCCAAACTTGATATTTCAAGTGCTCATCCAAATATTTTTTAAAGGTTGTAAGGATTCTGGCCGCCACTACCTTCCCAGGCAGCACATTTTCTAAAACCCCTCTGAATCTCCTGCCCCTCACCCTAAAACTATGCCCCCTCGTGAGTGACCCCTCAACCAAGGGAACAGCTGCTCCCTATTCACCCTGTCCATACCCCTCATAATCTTATACACCTCTATCTCATCCCCCCCCGGCCTTCCCTGCTCTAGAGAAAACAATCCAAGCCTACCCAGTCTCTCCTTATAGTTCAAATGCTCCATCCCAGGCAACGTCCTGGTGAACCTCCCCTGTACCCCCTCTAGTGCAATCACAAGTAGGTCAGACCAGGTAAGGACAGCAGATCTATTAGTGATTTATTTATGACGGCTGCTAGTTTTTTAATTCCAGATTTATAAATTGAATTTAAATTCCACCTGCTACCAAGGCAGGATTTGAACCCATGCTCCCAGGACCTCTGGATTGTTAGTCCAGTAACAATACCACTGCACCACCACGGTGTTGGAAGGCAATGGCCACTAGACTATTGATCCAGAAACTCAGCTAATCTTCTGGGGACCCGGGTTCGAATCCCGCCATGGTAGAATTTGAATTCAATAAAAAATACCTGGAATTAAGAAACTACTGATGATCATGAAACCATTGTCGGAAAAACCCATCTGGTTCACTAATGTCCTTTATGGATGGAAATCTGCTGTCCTTACCCGGTCTGGCCGACATGTGACTTCAGAGCCACAGCGATGTGGTTGCCTCCCAGCTGGTTTTGCAGAGTGACTATTTGAAGTTATTTCCACGCAACGTTACTGTTGTCAATAGAATCTAAGCCAGTCTCAAACCAAGACACAGAGCTTTTCTTTACTGGGAGAGTTGATTAACTTTGTTCCATTGGCCCATCGAGTCTGCTCCACCATTCAATCAGGGGCGGCACGGTGGCACAGTGGGCTAGCGCTGCTGCCTCACAGCGCCAGGGACCCGGGTTCGATTCCCGGCTTGGGTCACTGTCTGTGCAGAGTCTGCACGTTCTCCCCGTGTCTGCGTGGGTTTCCTCCGGGTGCTCCGGTTTCCTCCCACAGTCTGAAAGACGTGCTGGTTAGGGCACATTGGCCGTGCTAAATTCTCCCTCAGTGTACCCGAACAGGCGCCAGAGTGTGGGCGACTAGGGGATTTTCACAGTAACTTCATTGTGGTGTTAATGTAAGCCTACTTGTGACACTAATGAATAAACTAATGCTCCAGCTGTGCCCAGTGTCCCAGCTCTCTGCTAGTTATCCTATTCTGGGCAAATCAGTAAAACTAAATGAGCAAATAAAGGGACATGTCCTATTTATATGTGCTCAATGGTCTTAATTAAACAATACCCTTTAACTGTGTATCCTTACAATATAATTAACATAGTATTAACAACAGTCAGTCTCAAGTTTTTTTTACACACATCAAATGAAGAAACTCTGAAATTATTACAAAGTATTATTCATAGAACCCTACAGTGCAGAAGGAGGCCACTCGGCCCATCGAGTCTGCTCCGACCACAATCCCACCCAGGCCCCATTCCTGTAACCCCACACATTTACCCTAGCTAATCCCCCGACACTAGGGTCAATTTAGCACAGCCAAAACACCTAACCTGCACATCTTTGGACTGTGGGAGGAAACCGGAGCACCCGGAGGAAACCCACGCAGACACGGGGAGAATGTGCAAACTCCACACAGACAGTGACCCGAGGCTGGAGTTGAACCCGGGTCCCTGTGAGGCAGCAGCGCTAACCCACCGTGCCGCCCTATTATTGCTGTGTGGTAGACCAAAGCTCCAGAACAGAAAAGTGTGCAGGGGAAAAGTTATCTGCTTAAATGAAGGAAATTAAATGTGACGATGGACGTGTACCTGAGGATGTTCTGAGTGGGATACTGATGGTGATTCATTGTTTTACCATTGACAGTGCCTGAATGTCACCCAGCTGCTGGTTAACTTTGGCATGGATAACATGGATGAGATCACCCCAAAGCAGTTCACTTATATCTGCCCAGCCCTGCTGTACCAGATTGACAGCCGGGTTTGCATCCAGCACCATGACTGGCTGGACATTGAGCAGCAAGACACAGTTTCTAAAGCAGGTGAGCGCCCTGTGTGGTTGTTAATCCCGGCTATTGTCCCTTTTCTCCATGCCTCTTGTACCATCCTGAACAGTAAGACGGGCGAGATACCAGCTTCTGCCAATTGGATTGTGATTATATCTGGTTAAACTCCGTTTAGTGAGGTTGCGTAATAATCTTTCGCACTCGTGATAAACCGCACATTTATGGCTTCTGCCTATCTCTTCCCAGTAAAGCCTTAACACAAAAGATTACCTGTGCTTTGATTGATTACTAATGCCTGCTGTCCCCTGTAATCTCACCGGATGGATAGTCCGAACTTTGCAAGGACCGCTCAGTGACGACACAGGAAGCAGGAGTGGGCCACTCGAGGCCTCGAATCTGCTCCACCGTTCAATAATATTACATGTCAGCCTTACTAATAAATAAACTTTAATATCATACCTGTCCACTCCCCATATCCTCCAGTTCCCCTCATATTGAAAAGACCCATTAGTCTCAGAATAGACACTGGACGATGGAGCATCAACAACCCCTCCCAGGTAAAGAATTCCTAAGATCCACAAACCCTCCGAGCGAAGAGATTCCTCCTCCACTCCGTCCAAAATGGCCGACGCCTCATCCCGAGACTGATCGCCCGCCCCCCCACCCCCACCCCCAACCTCCACCGCACTCCCAGCTCCAGAGCCTCCAGCCAGCAAGGTGGGGGGCAAATGGCTTCCCACCATTTCTCTCTCAATGCTCACAATCCCGTGAGCTCTCCTGGAACGTGTGTGAGGTGAGTGCAGAATTGGGTGTTATCCCAATGGCCAAACAGCCGACTGAAATTCACTGGGCTAGACTTCAAAATGTCCCGTCAATCAGCTAAACCACCCCCCCTTCCTCCCTCTATCAACATCCTGGGGGGTTACCATTGACCAGGAACTGAACTGGGATCCAGCCATATAAATACTGTGGCTCCCAGAGCAGGTCAGAGGCTGGGAATCCTGTGGAGAGTAACTCACCTCCTGACTCCCTCCCCCCTCTATCCACCAAAGCCTGTCCGCCATCTACAAGGACACAAGTCAGGAGTGCGATGGAATACTCTCCACTCGCCTGGATGAGTGCGGCTCCCACAACACTCGAGAAGCTCCACACCAATGGGACAAAGTAGCCCCCTCCCCTCCCCGCTCGATCGACACGCTAACCACCCCCCCCCCCACACCTTTGACATTCACTCCCTCCACCACCGATGCACAGAGGCAGCTGTGCGCACCAACTACTGGATGCACCGCAGCGACTCGCCGAGGCTCCTTTGACAGCACCTTCCAAACCGCCACCTCCACCACCTAGAAGGACAGTGGGGGGTGAGGGGGGCAGCAGCAGACACATGGGGAACACCACCACCTGCAAGTTTCGAGCCCCCCCCCCACACACACACACGGGGACTGCGGTGGGTTTAAGGCGGCTCACCCACCACCTTCTGGAGAGGGCGATTAGGGGTGGAGAATAAATGGTGGACCCTGCCAGCGACGCCCCACAATGAAGGAAATAAAACCTCGCTGTGTGAATTATCAGGATTTCCCACGACGTTATCCAGGTTAGGAATGGCAGTTGTGTGGAGGGGTTTCAGGCTGGGTCTTGTCTCTGAAATGTACTGCCTCCCTTCACTGCTGTTTCTTCTTCCTTCCAGTGTGGGCCTGTGGTTTCGTTGCCATCACCCTGATCAGTCTGACCTCACTCATGGCCGTGGCAATCATCCCCCTCCTCAGCCATTCCTTTTCCAAGATCTTCCTCACCTTCCTGGTGGCACTCGCGATTGGCACTTTGTCTGCAGATGCCCTGCTTCACCTGCTCCCTCACGTAAGTACAGCGGGTGCGCCCATCTCCACCCAGCCCACGGCGCGTGCCCCTCACCCACCCCCACCTTCAGCTGCCAGAGGAGATTACCCAGGAACAGGAGGAGGCCATTCAGCCCCTTGCCCCTCCTCAAGCCTGTTACACAGGAACAGGAAGAGGCCATTCAGTCCACTCCTCAAGCCTCTTTGGGCGGCACGGTAGCACAGTGGGTTAGCACTGCTGCTTCACAGCTCCAGAGACCTGGGTTCGATTCCCGGCTCGGGTCATTGTCTGTGTGGAGTTTGCACATTCTCCTCGTGTCTGCGTGGGTTTCCTCCGGGTGCTCCGGTTTCCTCCCACAGTCCAAAGATGTGCGGGTCAGGTTGATTGGCCATGCTAAAATTGCTCTTAGTATCCTGAGATGTGTAGGTTAGAGGGATTAGTGAGTGGATATGGGGATAAGGCCTGGGTGGGATTGTGGTCGGTGCAGACTCGATGGGCCGAATGGCCTCTTTCTGTACTGTAGGGTTTCTATGATTCTGTGACCATTCAGCCCCATCACTCCTCGAGCCTGTCACACAGGAACAGGAGGAGGCCATTCAGCCCCTCCTCGAGCCTGTCACACAAGTTGTAAGTTTTCAGGGGGCAGTTTCTGATTTTCCAGTCCCACTCTGACTTTAATTCTCCATCAACCCCTGCACTTTGGCCTCTTGTTGGCAGCTCAGTCAAATGGTGCTGGGCAGCGGCTGGAAGCATGCCCTCTGACCCCCCCCTGCCCTTTACTGGGGAACGTGGCACAGTCCACAGACTAAAGAAGTACCAAATCTGAGTATCATCCTTTAAAATCGATAGAAACTTTGTAACTGCGCAAGAGCTGACACTGAGACACACAAACACATTCGAACATGTGAGCCGGGGCAAGAGGCCACTCTGCCCCTTCAGCCCTGCTGCCCCATTCATAGATCATAGATACCCTACAGTGCAGAAGGAGGCCATTCGGCCCATCGAGTCTGCACCGACCACAATCCCACCCAGGCCCTATCCTCATATCCCTACACATTTACCCACTAATTCCTCTAATCTACACATCTCAGGACACTAAGGGGCAATTTTAGCATGGCCAATCAACCTAACCCGCACATCTTTGGACTGTGGGAGGAAACCAGAGCACCCGGAGGAAACCCACGCAGACACGAGGAGAATGTGCAAACTCCACACAGACAGTGACCCAAGCCGGGAATCGAACCCAGGTCCCTGGAGCTGTGAAGCAGCAGTGCTAACCACTGTGCTATCGTGCCACTCTATAAGATCATTGGCTGATCTAATTGTGACCTCGACCTCTCCCTCCTGCTGACCCCCCGGTAACCTTTCACCCCTCCCTCACTAATAGAACAAAGAAAAAAGAAAATTACAGCACAGGAACAGGCCCTTCGGCCCTCCAAGCCTGCACCGACCATGCTGCCCGACTTAACTAAAACCCCCTACCCTTCCGGGGACCATATCCCTCTATTCCCATCCTATTCATGGACTTGTCAAGACGCCCCTTAAAACTCACTATTGTATCCGCTTCCACTACCTCCCCCGGCAAGAGCACCCACTACCCTCTGTGTAAAATATCTAGAATCTAGAATCTCTCCACCTGCGCCTTAAACAAAGACTCTGCTCCCACTGCCTTCTGAGGGAGAGAGTTCCAGAGTTCCCATCTCCCTCCCTCCCAGAGAAAACATTTCTCCCCGTCTCCGTCTGAAATGGGCCGGCCCCTTATTTTGAAACAGTGACCGCCCCCTCCCCCGCCCGGTTCTAGACTCTCGCACATGAGGAAATATCCTCTCCACACCCACCCTGTCAAGGAACGCCCTCTCAGGATCTGAAAGGTTTGGATCGAGTTGCCCCTCACCCTTCTAAAAACTCCAGCGGATACAAGTCTAACCTGTCCAAACCTTCTCCTCAGCAGACAACACGCCCATTCCCAGGGATTAATCTGCTAAAATGATACCAGCTATAATGCAACATCTGCCTTTGGTTAGCATGAGGAGCGTTGGGGGGGGGGGTGGTGGGGGGAAGGGCGGCGTGGGCGCGGGGGGGGGGGAACGGCGGTGTGGGAAGTGGGGTGGTGGGGGTGCCTTAACCTTAATATGAACATAGAGTCATTGAGGTTTACAGCATGGAAACAGGCCCTTCGGCCCAACTTGTCCATGCCACCCTTTTTTTAACCCCCTAAGCTAGTCTCAATTGCCTGCGTTTGGCCCATCTCCCTCTCTACCCGTCGTACCCATGTAACTGTAAATGCTTTTTAAAAGACAAAATTGTACCCGCCTCTACTACTGCCTCTGGCAGCTCGTTCCAGACACTCACCACCCTCTGTGTGAAAAAATTGCCCCTCTGAACCCTTTTGTATCTCTCCCCTCTCACCTTAAACCGATGCCCTCTAGTTTTAGACTCCCCTACCTTTGGGAAAAGATGTTAACTATCTAGCTGATCTGTGCCCCTCATTATTTTATAGACCTCTATAAGATCACCCCTCAGCCTCCTACGCTCCAGAGAAAAAAGTCCCAGTCTATCCAGCCTCTCCTTATAACTCAAACCATCAAGTCCTGGTAGCATCCTAGTAAATCTCCTCCGCGCTCTTTCTAGTTTAATAATATTCTTTCTATAATAGGGTGACCATAGTCATAGAGGTTTACAGCATGGAAACAGGCTCTTTGACCCAACTTGTCCATGCTGACCAGTTTTTACCACTAAGCTAGTCCCAATTGCCCGCGTTTGGCCCATATCCCCCTATACCCATCTTACCCATGTATCATAGAATCATAGAATCCCAACAGTGCAGAAGGAGGCCATTTGGCCCATCGAGTTGGCACCAACCACAATCCCAACCAGGCCTTACCCCCACAATCTCATACATTTACCCTAGCTAGTCCTCCCGACACTAAGGGGCAATTTAGCAGGGCCAATCCACCTAACCTGCACATCTTTGGAGTGTGGGAGGAAACCGGAACACCCGGAGGAAACCCACGCAGACATGGGGAGAACGTGTAAACTCCACACAGACAGTGACCCAAGCCGGGAATCGAACCCGGGTCCCTGGCGCTGTGAGGCAGCAGTGCTAATCACTGTGCCACCATGCCGCCCCTGTAACTGTCTAAATGTTTTTTAAAAGACAATATTGTACCTGCCTCGACTACTCTTACCTCTGAATGCAAACTGGATTGTAAACTGCGTCTCTCCTGATTTAGTCCCAGAGTGATCCCGATCACAGACACAAGACCGCGGAGAACGCAGCCATGAGGGACTCTATCTGGAAGGGTCTGTCCGCCCTGGGAGGCATCTACCTGCTCCTCCTGATTGAGAGTACCCTGGTTTTGTTCCGGAACCACAGCGAACGCAGGGTGAGTGCTGAAATAATGAGGGGCTGCGGTCAAGAATGCTTCTTCGCAAGCATGTGTTTCAGGAGAAAGGTTTCGCCATGGGGTGCAGATAAACAGCAACAAAAAAAAATCAAAGTACGCTCATCATATTAGTGCAAGGTTTCAATTCTTGCTGTCCCTGAGACACAGACTTGGGAAGGTTCTAGATTCAAAGAACAAAGAACAAAGAACAATACAGCACAGGAACAGGCCCTTCGGCCCTCCAAGCCCGCGCCGCTCCCCGGTCCAGGATTGAATCCTGAATCCAGGATCCCCGCCCAATTTTCCAGCCTATCTACATCCTAATATCCTATCCACCGAGCTGTCCCTCACAGCTACGATGCTTTGTTCATCACAACCTATTAACTTACCCCCACCCCCCCATTCCAGACCATGTGATCTCCAGGGAGAGGCGAAAACCCAGAGTGAAAAACCCCAGGGCCAATATGGGGAAAAAAAATCTGGGAAATTCCTCTCCGACCCCCTGAGGCGATCGAAACGAGTCCAGGAGATCACAATGGCCCTGATCGGAAAATGCTTCCCAACCCTAGTCATTTCCACTTCCACGAACACCATATGAATTCTCTGCCCCCGAGACAGGTTCCCAACTATCCGCAGTCTCGCTCTGTACTGGCACCAGCAAGATGATCATAGAATGAAGCCATGAAACGAGAAACAAGGAACAATTCAGTGCACCCTTGTTAGCTTTAATCATGTGGAAACTGCGGACGGGTCAAAGTGCCCTGGGGTTGTGCTGGGGGCTCGAGGGCGGGGGAAGTTAGCCAGAGCTTCAGTGACTCTTCTCCACTGGAAAGTGTGTGCAGATGTTATGTGAGGTGAGGAGCGGCACGGTGGCACAGTGGTTAGCACTGCTGCCTCGCAGTGCCAGGGAGCCGGGTTCCATTCCCATCTTTTTTTTCATTCGTTCATGGGACATGGGCGTCGCTGGCTGGGCCAGCATTTATTGCCCATCCCTCGTTGCCCTTGGAGAGCAGTTTTGAGTCAACCACATTGCTGTGGCTCTGGAGTCACATGTAGGCCAGACCAGGTAAGGACGGCAGATTTCCTTCCCTAAAGGGACATTAGTGAACCAGATGGGTTTTTCCAACAATTGACAATGGTTTCATGGTCATCAATTCTGGATATTTTTTCTTGAATTCAAATTTCACCATCTGCTGTGGGCGCGATTCAAACCCGGGTCTCCCAGAACGTTAGCTGAATTTCTGGATTAATACTCTTAGCGATAATATCACTAGGCCATCGCCTCCCTTGGGTGACTGTCTGAGCTGAGTCTGCACGTTCTCCCCGTGTCTGCGTGGGTTTCCTCTGGGGCTTGTGGGCACAGTGGGTTAGCACAGCTGCCTCCCAGTGCCAGGGACCCAGGTTCAATTCCCGGCTTGGGTCACTGTCTGTGCGGAGTCTGCACGTTCTCCCCGTGTCTGCGTGGGTTTCCTCCGGGTGCTCCGGTTTCCTCCCACACTCCAAACAATGTGTTGATTCAGTGGACTGGCCATGCTAAATTGCCCCTTAGTGTTGGGGGGATTAGCTAGGGTAAATATGTGGGGTTACGGGGAGAGGGCCTGGGTGGGATTGTTGGTGCAAGCTTGATGGGCCAAATGGCCTCCTTCTGCACTATAGGGATTCTATGATTCAATGAGGACTGGCCTTCAATGTGGTGCCTACCATGGCGGAGTATCTTGCCAACGTTTGGTCTCTGGGTAAGGTGGAGAAGATTCACTGGGAGCTTTGGAACTACAGGTGGCCTGGTGAGCAGAAAATGCCCATGCTCCATGGAGGCCTCCTCTCATGATAACGTATTGGGAGGGAGATGGGAAGCTTGCTAGTCCTTTTCTTGCTGGAATTTTCCCTGCTGACGGTGGTGGGAGGTCGGGGGGGAGTGGTGGGTGTGGGGACGGGGGGAGTTGGGCAGGGTGGAGCAATTGCAAGAGAAAGCTAGCTCAAAATATAAAGACAGATAGTATGGAAGGGAGGGAGGAACTCAGGAAGGTATAGGCCAGTTAGCCTAACATGTGTCACAGGGAAAATGTTCAAAGTTATTATTAAAGATGTTATGTGCACTTAGAAAAATTCAAGGCAACAGGGAGAGTCAACATGGTTTTGTGAAAGGGAAATCGTGTTTAACCAATTTATTGGAATTCTTTGAAGGAGTCTGAGCTGTGCTGTGGATAAAGGGTGGATGTACTGTACTTAGATTTCCCAAAGGCATTTGATAAGGTGTCACATCAAAGGTTATTGCATAAAATAAAAGCTCATGGTGCAGGGGGTAACATATTGGCGAGAATTGAAGATTGGTTAGCTAATAGGAAACAGAGAGTAGGCATAAATGGGTCTTTTTCTGGCTGGCAGAATGTGACAAGTGGTGTGTCACAGGGATCAGTGCTGGGACCTCAACGTTTTACAATTTATATAAATAACAATTTATATCAATGTCTTGGATGAAGGGACTGAAGGGATGGTTGTTAAATTTGCTGAAAGTGCAAAGATAGGTGAGTAAGTAAATTGTGAAGAGGACACAAGGAGGCTACAAAGGGATATAAATAGGTTAAGTGAGTGGGCAAGGATCTGGCAAAGGGAGAATAATGAGGGCAAATGTGAAATTGCTCATTTTGGCAGGAAGAATAAAAAAGAAGCTTATTATCGAAATGGTGAGAGATTGCAGAGGGATCTGGGTGTCCTGGTGCATGAATCACAAAAGGCTGGTATACAGGTACAGCGAGTAATTAGGAAAGCTAATGGAACTTTATTATTTATCGTGAGGGGAGTTGATTACAAAGGTCGAGAGGTTATACTTCAGTCATACGTTGGTGCGGCCACATCTGGAGTACGGGGTGTTGGTGAGGCCACATCTGGAGTACGGGGTTTTGGTGAGGCCACATCTGGAGTACGGGGTTTTGGTGAGGCCACATCTGGAGTACGGGGTTTTGGTGAGGCCACATCTGGAGTACGGGGTGTTGGTGAGACCACATCTGGAGTAGTGGGGTATTGGTGAGGCCACATCTGGAGTACGGGGTTTTGGTGAGGCCACATCTGGAGTACGGGGTTTTGGTGAGGCCACATCTGGAGTACGGGGTTTTGGTGAGGCCACATCTGGAGTACGGGGTGTTGGTGAGACCACATCTGGAGTAGTGGGGTATTGGTGAGGCCACATCTGGAGTACGGGGTTTTGGTGAGGCCACATCTGGAGTACGGGGTGTTGGTGAGACCACATCTGGAATAGTGTGTACAGTATCGGTCTCCTTATTGAAGGAAGGGTGTCCGTGTGTTGGAAGCGGTTGGGAGAAGGTTTCCCAGACTAATCCCTGGGAACGGGCGGCTTGTCTGCTGAGGAGAAGCTTTGGACAGGTTAGGCTTGTATCCGCTGGAGCTTTTAGAAGAGTGAGGGGGCGACTCGATCCAAACCTTTCAGATCCTGAGGGGGGTCAGGGGCGGGGGGGAGGTTGTCTTGACATGGTGGGTGTGGAGAGGATGTCTCCACTTTTGGGAGAATCTAGAACCGGGCCCGGGGGGGGGTGGGTCGCTGTTTAAAAATACGGGTGGACCCATTTCAGACGGAGACGGGAAGAAATGTTTTCCCTGGGAGGGAGGGTGCTGAGTGTCTGGAACTCTCTTCCTCAGAAGGCGGTGGAGAGATTCTAGATTAGCGAGGTGGGGGGTGTGAAAGGTTATGGGGGGTCGCCGGGAAGGTGGGGTCGAGGTCACCATCGGATCAGCCAATGATCTTATAGAATGGGGCTGCAGGGGCGGAATGGCCTCCTGTTCCAGATGTGTGTGTGACTGGGCAGCTGGATGGAATGGATTTCAGCTGGGGAGAAGTGGTATTCAGACATAGGCAGACAACTAGTTTTCTTCCCATCTCTTATCAGCGGGATCTTCCTGTTTTCCAGCCCACAGACAGACATCAGCAACACCTTTACAGGGCGAGGGGCACGGTCTGTGCCCAGGTGGACGACACAGAGAACCTTGAACTTTGCCATTTAAGGCCTGAGCAAGGTAACAGGATTGGCAAAGTGTGTGAGTGTGTGAGTGTGAGCATGAGTGTGTGTGTGAGAGCGTGTGTGTGAGCGTGAGTTTGTGAGCGTGAGTGTGTGTGTGTGAGCGTGTGTGTGAGCGTGAGTTTGTGAGCGTGAGTGTGTGTGTGTGAGCGTGTGTGTGAGCGTGAGTTTGTGAGTGTGTGAGCGTGAGTGAGTGTGAGCGTGAGTGTGTGAGCGTGAGTGTGTGTGTGTGTGAGCGTGAGTGTGAGCGTGTGTGTGTGAGCGTGAGTGTGTGTGTGAGCGTGAGTGTTTGTGTGTGAGTGTGAGCGTGTGTGTGTGAGCGTGTGTGTGTGTGAGCGTGAGTGTGTGAGCGTGAGTGTGTGTGTGTGTGAGCGTGAGTGTGAGCGTGTGTGTGAGTGTGTGAGTGTGAGCATGAGTGTGTGAGCGTGAGTCTGTGTGAGCGTGAGTGTGTGTGTGAGCGTGAGCGTGAGTGTGTGTGAGTGTGTGTGAGCGTGAGTGTGTGTGTGACAGCGTGAGTGTGTGTGTGTGAGAGTGGGTGTGTGTGACAGCGTGAGTGTGTGTGTGACAGCGTGAGTGTGTGTGTGAGTGTGTGTGAGCGTGAGTGTGAGAGTGCGTGTGTGACAGCGAGTGTGTGTGTGAGTGTGTGTGTGTGACAGCGTGAGTGTGTGTGTGTGACAGCGTGAGTGTGTGTGTGTGTGCGTGAGTGTGTGTGTGTGAGTGTGTGTGAGCGTGAGTGTGTGTGAGCGTGAGTGTGTGAGCGTGTGTGAGCATGAGTGTGTGAGCGTGAGCATGAGTGTGTGTGAGCATGAGTGTGTGTGAGCGTGAGTGTGAGCGTGTGTGTGAGCGTGAGTGTGTGTGTGTGTGTGTGTGTGAGCGTGAGCGTGTGTGTGAGCGTGAGTGTGAGCCTGAGTGTAAGCGTGAGTGTGTGTGTATATGTGTGTGTGACAGCGTGTGTGTGTGTGTGTATATGTGTGTGTGACAGCGTGAGTGTGTGTATATGTGTGTGTGACAGCATGTGTGTGTGTATATGTGTGTGTGACAGCGTGAGTGTGTGTGTGTGTGTATATGTGTGTGTGACAGCGTGAGTGTGTGTGTGTGTATATGTGTGTGTGACAGCATGAGTGTGTGTGTGTAGATGTGTGTGTGACAGCGTGAGTGTGTGTGTGTATATGTGTGTGTGACAGCGTGAGTGTGTGTCTGTGTATATGTGTGTGTGACAGCGTGAGTGTGTGTGTGTGAGCGTGAGTATGTGTATGCACGTGTATGTGTGTGAAGATTTCACGTTGTCCCTGTGTTTGTGTGGGTTTCCTCCGGGTGCTCCAGTTTCCTCCCACAGTCTGAATGACATGCTGGTTAGATGGATTGGCCATGCTAAATTGTCCCTTAGTGTCCAAAGATATGTAGGTTAGGGTGGATTGGCCATGCTAAATTGTCCCTTAGTGACCAAAGATGTGCAGGTTAGGGTGGATTGGCCATGCTAAATTGTCTCTTAGTGTCCAAAGATGTGCAGGTTAGGGTGGATTGGCCATGCTAAATTGTCCCTTAGTGACCAAAGATGTGCAGGTTAGGGTGGATTGGCCATGCTAAATTGTCCCTTAGTGTCCAAAGATGTGTAGGTTAGGGTGGATTGGCCATGCTAAATTGTCCCTTAGTGTCCAAAGATGTGTAGGTTAGGGTGGATTGGCCATGCTAAATTGTCCCTTAGTGTCCAAAGATGTGTAGGTTAGGGTGGATTGGCCATGCTAAATTGTCCCTTAGTGTCCAAAGATGTGTAGGTTAGGGTGGATTGGCCATGCTAAATTGTCCCTTAGTGACCAAAGATGTGCAGGTTAGGGTGGATTGGCCGTTCTAAATTGTCCCTTAGTGTCCAAAGATGTGCAGGTTAGGGTGGATTGGCCATGCTAAATTGTCCCTTAGTGTCCAAAGATGTGTAGGTTAGGGGGATTGGCCATGCTAAATTGTCCCTTAGTGTCCAAAGATGTCCAAGTTAGGGGGATTAGTGGGATACCTGCATCGTGTTTTGGGGATAGGGCAGGGGTTGGGCCTGGCTAAGATGCTCTGTCAGATATTCAGTGCAGACTGGATGGGCCGAATGGCCTCCTTCTGCACTGTAGGGATTTATGATTTTATGCACTGACACAGTGGGCCGATGGGCCTCTTTCTGTGCTGTAAAACTCCATGATTCTGTGACTGTGACTCTATCTTTGTCGCCATTACCATTCTTATCTGGGCCCTTGCTTTAGGTTCAGGGGCTCACACTCACGGCGAGGATGAGTGGGAAATCACAGGTCACGGCCCTGAACTGGATCAGCCGGAGGCTGCAATGGCATCTCAGGCACCCTGCAATCAACCAGCGACTGACGAGGGAGGAAAGAGAAGCGGCTCTGGCTCCAGGGAGCGGCACCCGGTGGAGGAGAGTTACTCCCATTCCCACTCCCACTCCCATTCGCACGCACATTCCCACGCAGTGGAAGATGTAAAGAATGCTGGGATTGCCGATATCGCCTGGATGGTCATTGTGGGTGATGGCATGCACAACTTCACCGATGGCCTAGCAATCGGTAAGCGGGTTTGCGTTGGACACTCGTGACTGGTGAGGGCTGAGAGTTTCTGTTTCATCGCCGCTCAGTCAGAGCCATGTCCCCGAGCGCAGGGGCGGCAGGAGCGGGAACATTGACATTTCTATAGCCCCCTTTTTAACCACCTCAAGGCGTCACAAAGCGTCTCGCAGCCACTGAAGCCCCTCTGAAGTGCGATCACTTTTGCAACGTGGGAAAGGCAGCAGCTAGTTCCTGCACAGCAAGATCCCACTAAAAGCACTGAGATAAATGAGCAGCTGATCTGTTACGGTGATGTTTTTTGCGGGATAGATATTGGCGCCCGGCTGGGACTTGCCAAAGCAGTGACTGCCCTGTTATTGCAATGCATCATAACCTGGGCAAGGCAAGGTGCCAATCGCTCACACGGGATGGGTAAACACACTGTGGGTTCCTTTATTCAGGCAATGAGAACACTCCAGGCATAAAGTTTGATGCGTCAGAGCTTTGACCTTTTGGGGTAACATATAATCTAAATCGACAAATGGAGGGACAAATTAAAGGACTGACCACAGTCTGGACTGACCCACACACACACAGGACTGACCCCCACACACACACACACAGGACTGACCCACACACACAGGGCTGACCCACACACACAGGGCTGCCCTCGGTCTGGGCTGCCCTCGGTCTGGGCTGCCCTCGGTCTGGGCTGCCCTCGGACTGGGCTGCCCGCCAGGGCTGCAGGTCTTGACAATGTCACTTATATTGACTCTCTCACCAACAGGAGCTGCCTTTTCGACGGGGATCTCTGGGGGATTAAGCACTTCCATCGCTGTGTTCTGTCACGAGATACCCCATGAACTTGGTAAGTATGGCAGTGTGAGAATTTATAGAATTATTTGTCTCCTCTGTCTGTGCCTCTCCCTCTGTCTCTCTCTCTGTCTCTGTCTCTCTCTCTGTCTCTGTCTCTCTCTCTGTCTCTCTGTCTCTCTCGCTCTGTCTCTCTCCCTCTGTCTCCCTCTGTCTCCCTCTCTCTCTCTGGCTCTCTGGCTCTCTCTCTCTGTCTCCCTGTCTCTCTCTCTCTCTCTCTCTCTCCCTCTTTCTCTCTGTCTTTCCCTCTCTCTCTGTGTCTCTCTCCCTTTCTCTCCCTCCCTCTTTGTGTCTCTCCCTCTCTCTCTCTTTCTCTCTCTCTCTCTGTCTCTGTCTCCCTCTCTCTCTCTCTCCTTGACCCCCCCCTCGCTCCTGACACTCAGAATGACATAATTTCTACAGCACAGAAGGAGGCCATTCGGCCCGTGGCGTCTTGGCTGGCTCTCTGACTGAGCAATTCCCATGTTCCTACTCCCCCCTCCGTCCCATTCCTCCACCCACCACCCAGCTCCTTCACCCTTCACAGACCAACCCTCCCTCCCTGCCTCTCGAACGCCTCGACCAAACTGCCTCCTCCTCACTCTTGGGCAGCTAGTTCCTCCACCCCTGCACTGTGGGAGGAAGCTTCTTCTCACATCACTCCTGCCTCTATCGCTCCAGATCCGAGTGGCCTCTCCTTCGGGAAGGGGTCAAGGGGGAAGAGTTTCCCCCCCCTCCCTCAGGGCTACGCTCACACCTCCAGTGACCTCCCCCCCTCTCTCTGACTTCCAGGTGACTTTGCGATGGTGTTGCAGGCGGGGATGAGGTTCAAACAGGCCGTAATCTTCAACCTGGTGTCCACTCTCATCAGTTACCTGGGCATGGCAGTAGGCACCTCCATTGGGCAGTACACCCACAGTATGACCAGCTGGATCTTCGCCGGAACCTCCGGAATGTTCCTCTACGTTGCTCTTGTTGACATGGTGAGTGAGCGGTTGGGTGGTTGAGTCTGAGTGTCTGGAACGAGCTGCCAGAGGCAGTAGTAGAGGCGGGTACAATTTTGTCTTTTAAAAAGCGTTTAGACAGTTACATGGGTACGATGGGTATAGAGGGATATGGGGCAAACGCGGGCAATTGGGACTAGCTTAATGGTAAAAACTGGACAGCATGGACAAGTTGGGCCTGCTGCAAACCTCTATGACTCCTCATGGTCAACAATGCCACCAATCCTCGTGTCGTAGAATCATACAATCCCTCCAGTGCAGAAGGAGGCCATTCGGCCCATCGAGTCTGCACCGACCACAATCCCGCCCGGGCCCGATCCCCGTAACCCCACATATTTACCCTGCTAATCCCCCTGACACTAAGGGTCACTTTACCATGGCCAATCCACCTAACCCGCACATCTTTGGACTGTGGGAGGAAACCGGAGCACCCGGAGGAAACCCCACGCTGACACGGGGAGAACGTGCAGACTCCACACAGACAGTGACCCAAACCGGGAATCGAACCCGGGTCGCTGGCACTGTGAGGCAGCAGTGCTAACCCACTGTGCCACCGTACTGCCCTGCAAACCTACCGATTTATACCTTCCACATTCACATCCAAAGTGCTGAACATGTGATCTGATTTATTATTGTCACATATTGGGATACAGCGAAAAGTATTGTTTCTTGCGCGCTATACAGACAAAGCATACCGTTCATAGAGAAGGAAAGGAGAGAGTGCAGAATGTAATGTTACAGTCACAGCTAGGGTGTAGAGAAAGATCAACTTAATATTTGATTTATTATTGTCACATGTATTGGGATACGGTGTAAAGTATTGTTTCTTGTAGTCCAGAAGTCAGTGAGGGTGGTGAGGTATTGGGGAAGGTATCAGGGTCAAGGGTGGGTACCGGTAGACAGGAAGGTGGGCTGAAGTGTGCCTACTTCAATGCAAGGAGCATCCGGAATAAGGTAGATGAACTTGGGGCGTGGATTGGTACTTGGGACTACGATGTTGTGGCCATTACGGAGACGTGGATAGAACAAGGACAGGATTGGTTGTAGGACGTTCCGGGGTATAGATGTTTCACTAAGTGTAGGGAAGCTGGTAAAAGAGGTGGAGGAGTGGCATTGTTAATCAAGGATAGTTTAACGGCTGCGGAAAGGCACTTCGAGGGGGATCTGCACACTGAGGTAATATGGGCTGAGGTTAGAAATAGGAAAGGAGCGGTCACGTTGTTAGGAGTTTACTATAGGCCCCCAAATAGTAATAGAGATGTGGAGGAAGAAATTGCTAAGCAGATTATGGATATGTGTGGGGATCACAGGGTAGTTGTCATGGGGGACTTTAACTTTCCAAATATTGATTGGAACCTTTGTAGGTCAAATAGTTTGGATGGGGCAGTTTTTGTGCAGTGTGTGCAGGAGGGTTTCCTGACACAATATGTGGATAGGCCGACAAGAGGTGAGGCCACATTGGATTTGGTACTGGGAAATGAACCAGGCCAAGTGTTAGATTTGGTTGTGGGAGAGCACTTTGGAGATAGTGACCACAATTCGGTGTCTTTTGTTATTGCAATGGAGAGGGATAGGGCCGTACGGCAGGGCAAGGTTTACAATTGGGGGAGAGGTAATTATGATGCGATTAGGCAAGAATTAGGGGGCATAAGTTGGGAACAGAAACTGTCAAGGAAAGGAACTAATGAAAAGTGGAACTTTTTCAAGGAACAAATACTGTGTGTCCTTGATGGGTATGTCCCTGTCAGGCAGGGAGGAAATGGCCGAGTGAGGGAACCATGGTTCACGAAAGAGGTGGAATGTCTTGTGAAAAGGAAGAGGGAAGCTTATGTAGGGATGAGGAAACAAGGTTCAGATGGCTCGATTGAGGGTTACAAGTTAGCAAGGAATGAACTGAAAAAGGGGCTTAGGAGAGCTAGGAGGGGACACGAGAAGTCCTTGGCGGGTCGGATCAAGGAAAACCCCAAGGCTTTTTACTCTTATGTGAGGAATAAAAGAATGACCAGGGTGAGGTTAGGGCCGGTCAAGGACAGTAGTGGGAACTTGTGTATGGAGTCAGTAGAGATAGGCGAGGTGATGAATGAATACTTTTCTTCAGTGTTCACCAAGGAGAGGGGCCATGTTTTTGAGGAAGAGAAGGTGTTACAGGCTAATAGGCTTGAGGAAATAGATGTTCGGAGGGAGGATGTCCTGGCAGTTTTGAATAAACTGAAGGTCGATAAGTCCCCTGGGCCTGATGAAATGTATCCTAGGATTCTTTGGGAGGCAAGGGATGAGATTGCAGAGCCTTTGGCTTTGATCTTTGGGTCCTCGCTGTCCACGGGGATGGTGCCAGAGGACTGGAGAATGGCGAATGTTGTTCCTCTGTTTAAGAAAGGGAATAGAAATGACCCTGGTAATTATAGACCGGTTAGTCTTACTTCGGTGGTTGGTAAATTGATGGAAAAGGTCCTTGGAAATGGGATTTACGACCATTTAGAAAGATGCGGATTAATCCGGGATAGTCAGCACGGATTCGTGAAGGGCAAGTCGTGCCTCACAAATTTGATAGAATTTTTTGAGGAGGTAACTAAGTGTGTTGATGAAGGTAGGGCAGTTGATGTCATATACATGGATTTTAGTAAGGCGTTTGATAAGGTCCCCTATGGTCGGCTTATGATGAAAGTGAGGAGGTGTGGGATAGAGGGAACGTTGGCCGATTGGATAGGTAACTGGCTATCTAATAGAAATGATGTGGAGATGCCGGCGTTGGACTGGGGTAAACACAGTAAGAAGTTTAACAACACCAGGTTAAAGTCCAACAGGTTTATTTGGTAGCAAAAGCCACACAAGCTTTCGGAGCTCTAAGCCCCTTCTTCAGGTGAGGAAGAAGGGGCTTAGAGCTTCGAAAGCTTGTGTGGCTTTTGCTACCAAATAAACCTGTTGGACTTTAACCTGGTGTTGTTAAACTTCTTACAATCTAATAGAAGACAGAGGGTGGTGGTGGATGGAAAATTTTCGGACTGGAAACCGGTTACCAGCAGAGTGCCACAGGGATCAGTGCTTGGTCCTCTGCTCTTTGTGATTTTTATTAATGACTTAGAGGAGGGGGCTGAAGGGTGGATCAGTAAATTTGCTGATGACACCAAGATTGGTGGAGTAGTGGATGAGGTGGAGGGCTGTTGTAGGCTGCAAAGAGACATAGATAGGATGCAAAGCTGGGCTGAAAAATGGCAAATGGAGTTTAACCCTGATAAATGTGAGGTGATTCATTTTGGTAGGACTAATTTAAATGTGGATTACAGGGTCAAAGGTAGGGTTCTGAAGACTGTGGAGGAACAGAGAGATCTTGGGGTTCATATCCACAGATCTCTAAAGGTTGCCACTCAAGTGGATAGAGCTGTGAAGAAGGCCTATAGTGTGTTAGCTTTTATTAACAGGGGGTTGGAGTTTAAGAGCCGTGGGGTTATGCTGCAACTGTACAGGACCTTGGTGAGACCATATTTGGAATATTGTGTGCAGTTCTGGTCACTTCACTATAAGAAGGATGTGGAAGCGCTGGAAAGAGTGCAGAGGAGACTTACCAGGATGCTGCCTGGTTTGGAGGGTAGGTCTTATGAGGAAAGGTTGAGGGAGCTAGGGCTGTTCTCTCTGGAGCGGAGGAGGCTGAGGGGAGACTTAATAGAGGTTTATAAAATGATGAAGGGGATAGATAGAGTGAACGTTCAAAGACTATTTCCTCGGGTGGATGGAGCTATTACAAGGGGGCATAACTATAGGGTTCGTGGTGGGAGATACAGGAAGGATATCAGAGGTAGGTTCTTTACACAGAGAGTGGTTGGGGTGTGGAATGGACTGCCTGCAGTGATAGTGGAGTCAGACACTTTAGGAACATTTAAGCGGCTATTGGATAGGCACATGGAGCACACCAGGATGATAGGGAGTGGGATAGCTTGATCTTGGTTTCAGATAAAGCTCGGCACAACATCGTGGGCCGAAGGGCCTGTTCTGTGCTGTACTGTTCTATGTTCTATGTTCTTGCACGCTAGACCCGGGTCCAAAGATAAAGTTTGTTAAAGTTTATTTATTAGTGTCACAAGTAGGCTGACATTTACACTGCAATGAAGTTATTGTGAAATTTCCCTAGTCGCCACACTCCGACTACTGTTCGGGCCAATGCACCCCAACCAGCACGTCTTTCAGAGTGTGGGAGGAAACCGGAGCACCCGGAGGAAACCCAGACAGACACGGGGAGAACGTACATACTCCACATAGACAGTGACGCAAGCTGGAATGTGCGGGTTAGGTTGATTGGCCATGCTAAATTGCCTCTTAGTGTCAGTGGGAATAGCAGGGAAATACGTGGGATTATGGTTGGTGCAGGCTCGATGGGCCGAATAGCCTCCTTCTGCACTGCAGGGATTCTGTGATAAGTTCCTCAACTCCCTTCTCCCACCTTTTCCCCGTCACCTTTGATCCCCTTACTAATCAGGAACAGTCTCCCTCTGTTCCTGAGTAACAGACTGGAGAGAGAGGGGCTGAATGGCCTCCTCCTGTTCCTGTGTAACAGGCTGGAGGAGGAGGGGCTGAATGGCCTCCTCCTGTTCCTGTGTAACAGGCTGGAGAGAGAGGGGCTGAATGGCCTCCTCCTGTTCCTGTGTAACAGGCTGGATGAGGATGGGGGCTGAATGGCCTCCTCCTGTTCCTAATGTGATAATTACAGGGACCCTGTGTGACTGACGCCTGCTGAGATAACCTTGTCCTCTCGTCCTTCCAGCTCCCGGAAATGTTACATGGCCAGTCGGATAAAAGGAAGGGACAGCTCGGCCATTACGCTGCTGAAAACTTGGGGTTCGTGCTGGGTGTTGGAAGCATGCTGTGTATCGCACTGTTTGAGCACCAGATTAAGATCCACATCAGTTTATAAATGTTTAAACTGGACAGGAGCAGGGTGGGGTATACCTCCAGTCTTTATATACACCCTCATCACACTGATCTCAAATAACAGCAACCGAGTGTGAAATCAAACACTCCTCACATTGTCACATTTACTCTGATATATCCGAAACCCCTCACTGTAACACTCTGATACACCCCACACCCCTCACTGTAACACTCTGATATACCCCACACCCCTCACTGTAACACTCTGATACACCCCACACCCCTCACTGTAACACTCTGATATACCCCACACCCCTCACTGTAACACTCTGATATACCCCACACCCCTCACTGTAACACTCTGATACACCCCACACCCCTCACTGTAACACTCTGATATACCCCACACCCCTCACTGTAACACTCTGATATACCCCACACCCCTCACTGTAACACTCTGATACACCCCACACCCCTCACTGTAACACTCTGATATACTCCACACCCCTCACTGTAACACTCTGATATATCCCACACTCCTCACTGTAACACACTGATATACCCCACACCCCTCACTGTAACACTCTGATATAACCCACACCCCTCACTGTAACACTCTGATATACCCCACACCCCTCACTGTAACACTCTGATATACCCCGCACCCCTCACTGTAACACTGATATATCCCACACCCCTCACTGTAACACTCTGATATACCCCACACCCCCTCACTGTAACACTCTGAAATACCCCACACCCCTCACTGTAACACTCTGATATACCCCACACCCCTCACTGTAACACTCTGATATACCCCACACCCCCTCACTGTAACACTCTGATATACCCCACACCCCTCACTGTAACACTCTGATACACCCCATACCCCTCACTGTAACACTCTGATATATCCCACACCCCTCACTGTAACACACTGATATACCGCACACCCCTCACTGTAACACTCTGATATATCCCACACCCCTCACTGTAACACACTGATATACCGCACACTCCTCACTGTAACACTCTGATATACCTCACACCCCTCACTGTAACACTCTGATATACCCCACACCCCTCACTGTAACACTCTGATATACCCCACACCCCTCACTGTAACACTCTGATACACCCCACACCCCTCACTGTAACACTCTGATATATCCCACACCCCTCATTGTAACACTCTGATATACCCCACACCCCTCACTGTAACACTCTGATATACCCCACACCCCTCACTGTAACACTCTGATATACCCCACACCCCTCACTGTAACACTCTGATATACCCCACACCCCTCACTGTAACACTCTGATATACCCCACACCCCTCACTGTAACACTCTGATACACCCCACACCCCTCACTGTAACACTCTGATATACTCCACACCCCTCACTGTAACACTCTGATATATCCCACACTCCTCACTGTAACACACTGATATACCCCACACCCCTCACTGTAACACTCTGATATAACCCACACCCCTCACTGTAACACTCTGATATACCCCACACCCCTCACTGTAACACTCTGATATACCCCACACCCCTCACTGTAACACTCTGATATATCCCACACCCCTCACTGTAACACTCTGATATACCCCACACCCCTCACTGTAACACTCTGATATATCCCACACCCCTCACTGTAACACTCTGATATACCACACACCCCCTCACTGTAACACTCTGATATACCCCACACCCCTCACTGTAACACTCTGATATACCCCACACCCCTCACTGTAACACTCTGATATACCCCACACCACTGACTGCCATTTATTTTCCAGCTCCCACCTGAATTGGATCTACCAAAATGCATCACCTCGCATTTGTCTGGATTAAATTCCATCTGCCATTTCTCCGCCCAATTTTCCAGCCTATCGATATCCTGCTGTCTTCACTGACAATCGTCATCACTATCCGCACTCCACACTTCTTAGAATCATCCGCACACTTGCTAATCAGAGCAGCCAACCTCTGGTGCTCTCCGCTAAGGACAATTCCAAACATTAAACCAGCTCCAGAGAGAGACGGGGACAATCTCTCCTCGCCTGAGGAGTGTTGGGGTTCCGTCTCCCACTCCCCTTGTGCTGGGGGGAGGAGGCTGGCAGGGGGGGCGGCGAGAGGAGTCACACAGGGTCCGCCATTCAGATTGTCATGTGGTGAAACTGTGTCCGAGGGCCCCCCGGTTTCATTGGTCTGCCAGGCTTAACACCCGAGCTCCCACCATTGTGACTCTCTCTCTCTCTCTTTGCCCAATACCACTTCCCCGGCATTTTCAGATATAAACATTGTACTTTCAAAAATAAATACTTTGAAGCCCACTCTGGGTGTGCTGTGTAGTTTTTCCCTGTGTGTATGTTTCTGTATCCAAGCAGTCTTTCCAATCACACAATCCCAACAATGCAAAAAGAGGCCATTCGGCCCATCGTGTCTGCTCTGATTCTCTGACAGAGCATCTTACCCAGGCCCCTTTCTCCTCTATTCCCCTTAACCCCACTCATTTATCCCGCTTATCACTTTAACCTGCACATCTTTGGACACTAAGGGACAATTTAGCATGGCCAATCCACCCTAACCTACACATCTTTGGACACTAAGGGACAATTTAGCATGGCCAATCCACCTAACCTGCACATCTTTGGACACTAAGGGACAATTTAGCATGGCCAATCCACCTAACCTGCACATCTTGGGACACTAAGGGACAATTTAGCATGGCCAATCCACCTAACCTGCACATCTTTGGACACTGAGGGACAATTTAGCATGGCCAATCTACCTAACCTGCACATCTTTGGACACGAAGGGGCAATTTAGCATGGCCAATCCACCCTAACCTACACATCTTTGGACACTAAGGGGCAATTTAGCATGGCCAATCCACCTAACCTGCACATCTTTGGACACTAAGGGGCAATTTAGCATGGCCAATCCACCTAACCTGCACATCTTTGGACACTAAGGGGCAATTTAGCATGGCCAATCCACCTAACCTGCACGTCTTTCAGACCGTGGAGGAAACTGGAGCACCCGGAGGAAACCCACGCAGACACGGGGAGAACGTGCAGACTCCGCACAGACAGTGACCCGAGCTGGGAATCGAACCCGGGTCCCTGGTGCTGTGAGGCAGCAGCGTTAACCCACTGTGCTGCCCCTATAAGATGGCCGCCCTTCTCTACCCCACACAGGGGAACTGGTGTCCTCGGGATAACGTCAGCCGGCTCCACCCCAGGGCAGCTGGTTAGAAATAAAATTCAACATTTCCCAGCCTGGAAATATAAAACCTCAGGACCAGCGACCATTTATCAGGGCCTCATGCCCACGGCCTTCGGGGGGGGAAAGCAACTGTCTGGATGCCCAGTTTGACTTCCATGTGATTCCAGAACCCCCCGCCGCGCCCCCCATCCCGGGGGGGACTGTGATTGGACATCAGTCAGTCCCCGTGTGTGTGGTGTAGGTACACCCACGGCGCTGTTAGGGAGGGAGTGCCAGGATTGTGATTGGATATCAGTCAGTCCCTGTGTGTGTGTGTGTGTGGTGTAGGTGCACCCACGGCGCTGTTAGGGAGGGAGTGCCAGGATTGTGATTGGACATCAGTCAGTCCCTGTGTGTGGTGTAGGTACACCCACGGCGCTGTTAGGGAGGGAGTGCCAGGATTGTGATTGGACATCAGTCAGTCCCCGTGTGTGTGTGGTGTAGGTACACCCACGGCGCTGTTAGGGAGGGAGTGCCAGGATTGTGATTGGATATCAGTCAGTCCCTGTGTGTGTGTGTGTGTGTGTGTGGTGTAGGTGCACCCACGGCGCTGTTAGGGAGGGAGTGCCAGGATTGTGATTGGACATCAGTCAGTCCCCGTGTGTGTGTGTGTGTGGCGGGGGTGTGGGGAGGGGGGGGGTGGTCTCAGAGGGGCACCCTGCAGCTCAGTTACTCAACACCATCTCAAGGGGTGCCTGGGGGTGAGGGGTCATTTGTTGTCCCAGAAATCCCACCTTACTGCTGGCTTCTGTAAAAATAATAATTGCCGCAAACCATCCGGATTTGATGTGCTGTAAAGTGCTGAATCAGTTTGAGTTCTTTGAACAGGGACCAGGAACACTCAGCAATGTTGGAGTTCAACTTGCTGGGGAATCGCTTCCCCCTCCGCTCCCAGCACTGGTTCAGTCGATACGTTTGCAAGGTGTGGTGAACCATAGATGGTCAGTACTATGGGTACTTGTAGATATGTTACTGTTGTCACTGTTGGGGTTAGGGTTGGGCTGTTCTACCTGTTGATATTGTTCTGTGGTACACTCCAGTTGGCTCCGCCTACCTGGAGAAGTATAAAGGTCACTGCACTGCCTGGTGACCCTTTAGTCTGGGATTGTATTGTATATAGTGTGCTCCATTCTTGTCAGTAATAAAAGCCTTTATTTCCCGGATACGATCCAGCCTCCCGAGTGATTTAATCGTGCATCAATTTTATTAATAACAATTTTGGTAAAAAAAAACTTACCTTAGATCCACGTGCAGCTGGAGCGTCGAACACTTTCCACCATTGGTTGAAGTGTTTTCAAGATTACATCGATGGTTGAAGTGTTTTCAAGATTACATCGATGCCTCAACAGCCATTCAAAACGACGCCGATAGACTGCGGGTCCTCCACGCGAGGGTAAGCGACACCGTATACTCATCAATCCGCGATGCCCAACACAACAAAGGGGCCATCGAGCTACTTAAGAAACGGTACAACAAACCGCCAAACGAGATTCATGCTCGACACCTTCTAGCCACTCGACGACGGCGGCAGCCCGGCGAAACGACAGGACAGTACCTGTGTGAACTTCAGCAGCGAGCCAGAGCCTGCAACTGCAAGCCAGTGTCGACGGCCCAGTATACTAACGATTTGATCCGAGATGCGTTCGTGGCGGGAATCGGCTCATCCTATATTCGCCTGCGGCTGCTAGAGCAAGGTAACTTAGACCTAGCTAAGACGGTGGAATTGGCTGATGCGATGGAAACGGCCTCCAGAAGTCTTGAAACTTACCCCACCGACCACTTGGGAACATCGTGGCAAGTACAGCCACCGACTCAACTCTACCCAGCGGCTCCGAAAAACAGCGCGATTCTGCTTTCAAACTCGGACCTGACGACGGCGGCAGCTCCAGGAGGCCCGCGGTGCTATTCCTGTGGATTGGCGAAACACCCCCGGCCAGAACGGTATTGTGCTCCGCGTGTGGGAAGAAAGGGCACTATGCCAAAGTCTGCAGGACCAAACCACCCTCCAAACATAGCAGCGCGGCGTGTGATTCTCCAGAGCCTGTCTCCTTGTCTCCAGCGTCTTCGAGGTCTTCCACCACGTGCGATTCACGAGCGCCGCCATTCCTGACGACGAAGACGCAAGACACGTGCGACCTGCAGGGGCCGCCACTTTTAGCGCCACCGACCACGTGCGATCCATGGGCGCAGCCATTTTGGTCGGCACCGACCGCAGACGACCAGCAGGGGTCATCATCATCAACCATCTCAGCAGCCTGCAGTTGCACTCAAGACCCAACGGTGGTGTCAATCATCCTGGACCAGGCCAAGCCTCACAGACTCGACAAGTCCATGATGGGCATAGAGGTAAATGGACGCCTAATACATTGTTTGTTTGACAGCGGGAGCACGGAGAGTTTCATTCACCCTGACACCGTGAAACGGTGCGGTCTCCGAGTACGGACTGTCAGACAGACAATTTCTATGGCGTCGAGGTCCCGATCTGTTACCGTGCTTGGGAGCTGCGTGGTCAACCTAACGGTGCGGGGCACAGTTTATGAGAACTTCAGGCTCCTCGTGTTACCGTACCTTTGCGCTCCGATACTCCTGGGACTAGACTTTATGGTCCACCTGAGGAGTGTGACCCTGCAGTACGATGGGCCACTCCCTCCACTTTCAGTGGGAGAACAGCAGCCTCCAAATTGCCCAGCGCGCTCCACGTGTAGCCTCTCGACACTCAGAATCACCCCGCCACCTTTATTCGAGAATCTAGTGCCAGGCTGCAAGCCCATCGCAACTAAGAGCAGGTGTTACAACGCTGAGGATCGGATCTTTATTCGATCTGAAGTTCAGCGGCTCCTCAGGGAAGGGGTCATTCAACCTAGCGCTAGTCCATGGAGAGCGCAAGTCGTGGTGGTTAAAACGGCAGACAAGCCCCGGATGGTCATAGACTATAGTCAGACCATTAATAGATACACGCAGCTGGACGCGTACCCTCTCCCGCGCATATCTGACATGGTCAACCAGATTGCGCAGTACCGGGTGTTCTCCACCATTGACTTGAAGTCAGCCTACCACCAGCTCCCCATTCGCCCAGAGGACCGAAAATATACGGCCTTTGAGGCGGATGGTCATCTTTACCATTTTTTAAGAGTCCCCTTTGGCGTCACTAATGGGGTTTCGGTCTTCCAGCGTGCAATGGACCGAATGGTGGACCAAAACGGGCTACGGGCTACCTTCCCGTACCTGGACAACGTCACTATCTGCGGCCATGACCAGCAGGACCACGATGCCAACCTCCTTAGATTTTTACGCACTGCGTCTCGCCTGAATCTGACCTATAACAGGGAGAAGTGTGTATTTAGCAAGCGCCACCTAGCAATTCTCGGATACGTGGTGGAAAACGGGGTCCTCGGCCCTGATCCAGACCATATGCGTCCCCTCCTTGAACTTCCCCTACCCACTAGCATCAAAGCACTGAGAAGATGCTTAGGTTTCTTTTCATACTACGCACAGTGGGTTCCCAATTACGCGGACAAAGCCCGTCCGCTCATAAAGTCTACCTCTTTTCCCCTGACAGCAGAGGCTCGCTTAGCCTTTGAAGGGATAAAAGCCGACATCGCGAAAGCCACGATGCACACTGTCGATGAGTCCATCCCCTTTCAGGTGGAGAGTGATGCATCTGATTTCGCCCTGGCCGCCACACTTAACCAGGCGGGCAGGCCCGTCGCCTTTTTCTTTCACACCCTCCAAGGCCCTGAAATTCGGCACTCCTCTGTGGAAAAAGAGGCTCAGGCCATTGTGGAGGCCGTCTGGCATTGGCGCCATTACTTGGCGGGAAAACGATTCACCCTGCTCACGGACCAGCGGTCCGTGGCGTTCATGTTCAACAACACGTTACGGGTTAAGATCAAGAATGATAAAATCTTGAGGTGGAGAATCGAACCCTCCACCTACAACTATGATATCATGTACCGTCCGGGGAAGCTCAATGAGCCCTCAGACGCCCTGTCGCGTGGAACATGTGCCAGTGTGCAGGAGGACCGGCTACAGGCCCTCCACAATGATCTCTGCCATCCGGGGATCACTCGGCTCTTCCATTTCGTAAAGGCCCGGAATCTACCCTACTCAGTGGAGGATGTCAGGTCAATAACCCGAAGCTGCCAGGTATGTGCTGAATGCAAACCGCACTTCTACCGACCTGACAGGGCACACCTCATTAAGGCCACTCGCCCTTTTGAAAGACTGAGTGTGGATTTCAAGGGCCCCCTTCCTTCGACAGATCGGAACGGGTACTTCCTCGACGTGATTGACGAGTACTCACGATTCCCTTTTGCCATTCCCTGTTCAGACATGACCGCTGCCACGGTTATCAAAGCAATGCGGGATCTTTTCACCCTGTTCGGTTACCCCAGCTATATCCACAGTGATAGGGGCTCGTCGTTTATGAGTGATGACTTGAGGCAATACCTGCTCTCAAAAGGGATTGCCTCAAGTAGAACTACGAGTTACAACCCCAGGGGTAACGGGCAGGTTGAAAGAGAAAACGCTACAGTCTGGAAGGCTGTCTTACTGGCGTTGAGGTCTAAGGGTCTTCCAGTCTCCCGTTGGCAAGAGGTCCTTCCTGATGCGCTCCATTCCATCCGGTCCCTCCTGTGTACGGCAACCAATGCTACCCCACATGAGCGGATGTTTTCCTTCCCTAGGAAGTCTTCCTCTGGGACCTCACTGCCGTCTTGGTTGACGTACTCAGGACCTGTCCTCCTGCGGCGGCATGTTAGGGCCCGCAAGTCCGACCCTTTGGTTGAACAGGTCCATCTCCTCCACGCCAACCCTCAATATGCCTATGTGGCATATCCTGACGGGCGAGAGGACACGGTCTCTATTCGAGATCTGGCGCCTGCAGGGGACTTGGAAACCCCTGTCGCTCCCACACCCCTGGTTAGGGACCCCTTGACCTTTATCTCCCCTCCTGACACGGCGCGGGCAGTATCGGGACCACCACTTAACCCTCTTACTCCCGTGTACAGCTTGCCTGAGTCCAGGAGATTGTCACCACCTCGGGCCGTGCTCGAGTCCGGGAGATTGTCGCCACCTCGTGGTCCACCCGTCCGTGAGGAACTGGAGGAGTCACTGGACACCGCCTTGGAGAGAGGGTCATCACGGTCACCAGAACCGGCACTACCGCCAGTGTTGAGGAGGTCGCAGAGACGGTGTGGCCCTCCAATACGACTGAACTTGTGAATATATGGACAGTTCGTTCTGGTTTTTTTTGCCCCACCGGCCTTTGTTTTAAAGGAGGGGTGAATGTGGTGAACCATAGATGGTTACCACGATGAGTACTGAACCATAGATGGTCAGCACTATGAGTACTGAACCATAGATGGTCAGCACTATGGGGTTTGTAGATATGTTACTGTTGTCACTGTTGGGGTTAGGGTTGGGCTGTTCTACCTGTTGATATTGTTCTGTGGTACACTCCGGTTGGCTCCGCCTACCTGGAGAAGTATAAAGGTCACTGCACTGCCTGGTGACCCTTTAGTCTGGGATTGTATTGTATATAGTGTGCTCCATTCTTGTCAGTAATAAAAGCCTTTATTTCCCGGGTACAATCTAGCCTCCCGAGTGATTTAATCGCGCTTCACAAGGATGCGTTACAGGACCGTTCCAAGATGATATTACACAGAAGGACAAATGGGTTCCCACCAACCCCCCCCCCCAACCCCGTCACTGCAGAATGTCACTCGCACTCACAACACCATTCCATCAACTGCAAAGATATGGCTCTTGGGGATTCACCCCACTGTCCGGACCCTCGTGTCTGTGTCTGTGTGTGAGAGACAGAGAGAGAGGGAGTGTGAGAGAGAGAGAGAGACAGAGAGAGTGAGAGACAGAGAGTGAAAGAGAGACAGAGAGGGAGTGAGAGAGAGAGAGAGACACAGAGAGAGACAGAGAGAGAGAGAGACACAGAGAGAGAGAGAGAGAGTGAGAGAGAGAGAGAGAGAGAGACAGAGAGTGAGAGACAGAGAGTGAAAGTGAGAGAGACTGAGAGGGTGTGAGAGAGAGAGAGAGACAGAGAGTGAGAGACAGAGAGTGAAAGAGAGAGAGACTGAGAGGGAGTGAGAGAGAGACAGAGAGAGAGACAGACAGAGAGAGGGAGAGACAGGGAGAGCGAGAAGGAGTGTGAGAGAGGGAGAAAGACAGAGAGAGAGGGAGTGTGTGTGAGAGAGAGAGAGAGACAGACAGAGCGAGAGGGAATGTGTGTGAGAGGAATAGAGTGGCAAGAGTGAATGTTGGACCCTTGGAGGACGAGAGGGGGGATTTAATAGTGGGAAATGAGGAAATGGCTGAAAGTTTAAATAAGTTTTTTGTGTCGGTCTTCACGGTGGAAGACACAAATAGTTTACCGAATATTAACGATAGAGGGTTGGTAGGAGGAGAGGTACTCAATACAATTAATGTTACCAGGGAGGCAGTGCTTGGTAGACGAATGGGACTGAAGGTGGACAAGTCCCCGGGCCCAGATGGAATGCATCCCAGGGTATTGAAAGAAATGTCAGAGGTAATAGCGGATGCGTTAGTGGTTATTTATCAAAATTCATTGGATTCTGGGGTAGTGCCGGCTGACTGGAAAATGGCTAATGTTACGCCGCTGTTTAAAAAAGGAAATAGACAAAAGGCGGGTAACTACAGGCTGGTTAGCTTAACGTCTGTAGTTGGGAAAATGCTGGAATCCATCATTAAAGAGGAGATAGCAGGCCATCTGGATAGAAATGGTTCAATTAAGCAGACGCAGCATGGATTCATGAGGGGAAAGTCGTGCTTGACGAACTTGTTGGATTTTTATGAAGATGTGACGAGTGCGGTTGACGGAGGGGAACCGGTGGATGCGGTGATTTTGCGTTTGATAAGGTGCCTCACAAAAGGTTGCTGAAGAAGATTGGGTCACAAGGAGTAGGGGGTAGGGTGTTAGCGTGGATTGGGGATTGGCTATCTGACAGGAAGCAGAGAGTCGGAATAAATGGGTGCTTTTCTGTATGGCGGATGGTAACTAGTGGCGTGCCGCAGGGATCGGTACTGGGGCCTCAACTGTTTACTATTTATATAGACGATCTGGAGGAGGGGACTGAGTGTAGGGTAACAAAGTTTGCAGACGACACAAAGATAAGTGGAAAAGTGAATCGTGTGGAGGGCATAGAAGGTCTGCAGAGAGATTTGGACCGGCTGAGTGAGTGGGTGAGGATCTGGCAGATGGAGTATAACATTAACAAATGCGAGGTTATTCACTTTGGAAGAAATAATAGCAAACTGGATTATTATCTAAATGGCAAAAAATTACAACATGCTGCTGTGCAGAGGGACCTGGGGGTCCTTGTGCATGAGACACAAAAACCCAGTCTGCAGGTGCAACAGGTGATCAAGAAGGCAAATGGGATGTTGGCCTATATCGCAAGGGGGATAGAATATAAAAGCAGAGATGTCTTGCTGCATCTGTACAGGGCATTGGTGAGGCCGCAGCTGGAATACTGTGTGCAGTATTGGTCCCCTTATTTGCGGAAGGATATATTGGCCTTGGAGGGAGTGCAGAGAAGGTTCACCAGGTTGATACCAGAGATGAGGGGTGTTGATTATGAGGACTGAGCAGATTGGGTTTATATTCGTTGGAATTTAGAAGGCTGAGGGGGATCTTATAGAGACCTATAAGATAATGAAGGGGCTGGATAGGGTAGAGATGGAGAGATTCTTTCCACTTAGAAAGGAAGCTAGAACTAGAGGGCACAGCCTCAAAATAAAGGGGGGTCAGTTTAGGACAGAGTTGAGGAGGAACTTCTTCTCTCAGAGGGTGGTGAATCTCTGGAATTCTCTACCCACTGAAGTGGTGGAGGCTACCTCGTTGAATATGTTTAAATCACGGATAGATGGATTCCTGATCGGTAAGGGAATTAGGGGATATAGGGATCAGGCGGGTAAGTGGAACTGATCCACTTCAGATCAGCCATGATCTTATTGAATGGCGGGGCAGGCTCGAGGGGCTAGATGGCCTACTCCTGCTCCTATTTCTTATGTTCTTATGTTCTTATGAGTGTGAGAGAGAGAGACAGAGAGAGAGAGGGAATGCGTGAGAGAGAGAGCATGTGAGAGAGAGAGAGGGAGTGTATGTGAGTGAGAGAGAGCGTGTGTGTGAGAGAGAGAGAGTGTGTGTGAGAGAGAGACGGAGTGTGTGTGAGAGAGAGTGAGTGTGTGAGACAGAGAGAGGGAGTGTGGGAGAGAGAGAGAGTGTGGGAGAGAGAGAGAGTGTGAGAGAGAGACGGAGTGTGTGTGAGAGAGAGTGAGTGTGTGAGACAGAGAGAGGGAGTGTGGGAGAGAGAGAGAGTGTGAGAGAGAGTGTGAGAGAGAGACGGAGAGAGAGAGAGAGGGAAGTGTGAGAGAGACAGAGAGGGAGTGTGTGAGCAAGAGAGAATGAGAAGGGGGGAGTGAGAGACAGAGAGGGAATGTGAGAGAGAGAGAGAAGGAATGTGAGAGAGAAAGAGAGAGAGGGTGTGAGAGAAAGAGGCAGAGAGAGGAGTGTGAGAGAGAAAGAGAGAGGGAGTGTGAAAGAGAGAGAGAGAAGGTGTGTGAGAGACAGAGGGAGAGGGAGTGTGTGTGTAATAGACAGAGAGAGAGGGAGTGTGTGAGAGAAAGGGAGAGAGACAGGGAGAGGAAGCGGGTGAGAAAGAGACAGAGAGGGAGTGTGTGAGAGAGGGGGGAAGTATGAGAGACAGAGAGAGAGAGTGTGCCTATGTATGTATATGTGTCTGTGTGTATCTGTGTGAGTGTGTGTATCTGAGTGTGTGTATCTGTGTGTGTGTATCTGTGTGAGTGTGTGTATCTGAGTGTGTCAGTGTGTGTGTGTATCTGTGTGTATGTCAGTGTGTGTGTGTCAGTGCGTGTGTGTGTGTGTCAGTGCGTATGTGTGTGTCAGTGTGTGTGTGTCAGTGTGTGTGTGTGTGTCAGTGTGTGTGCATCTGTGTGTCAGCGCGTGTGTGTTTGTGTGAGTGCGTATGTGTGTGTCACTGTGTGCGTATCTGTGTATGTTTATCTATGTGTCAGTGTGTGTATCTGTGTGTGTGTATGTTTATCTGTGTGTCAGTGTATGAGTATCTATGTCAGTGTGTGTGTCAGTGTGTGTGTAACTGTGTGTCAGTGTGTGTATCTGTGTGTCAGTGTATGAGTATCTATGTCAGTGTGTCTGTGTGTCAGTGTGTGCGTCAGTGTGTGTGTCAGTGTGTGTGCGTCAGTGTGTGTGTCAGTGTGTGTCTGTCAGTGTGTGTGTCAGTGTGTGCGTCAGTCTGTGTGTGTCAGTGTGTGTGTCACTGTGTGCGTATCTGTGTATGTTTATCTATGTGTCAGTGTGTGTATCTGTGTGTGTGTATGTTTATCTGTGTGTCAGTGTATGAGTATCTATGTCAGTGTGTGTGTCAGTGTGTGTGTAACTGTGTGTCAGTGTGTGTATCTGTGTGTCAGTGTATGAGTATCTATGTCAGTGTGTCTGTGTGTCAGTGTGTGCGTCAGTGTGTGTGTCAGTGTGTGTGCGTCAGTGTGTGTGTCAGTGTGTGTCTGTCAGTGTGTGTGTCAGTGTGTGCGTCAGTCTGTGTGTGTCAGTGTGTGTGTCAGTGTGTGTGTATCTGTGTGTGTATCTGTGTGTGTGTATCTGTGTGTGTGTGTATCTGTGAGTGTGTGTGTGTATCTGTGTGAGTGTGTGTGTGTGCGTATCTGTGAGTGTGTGTGTGTGTGTATCTGTGTGAGTGTGTGTGCGTATCTGTGAGTGTGTGTGTGTGTGTATCTGTGTGAGTGTGTGTGCGTATCTGTGAGTGTGTGTGTGTGTGTATCTGTGTGAGTGTGTGTGCGTATCTGTGAGTGTGTGTGTGTGTATCTGTGAGTGTGTGTGCGTATCTGTGAGTGTGTGTGTGTGTATCTGTGAGTGTGTGTCTGAGAGGCCTGTCTCCCGCTGCGTCTCTGAGTTGCTCGGAGCAGCTCTGTCTCTCGGCGGGGAGAGCAGACACACACTCTGGCTGAACAAGGTTTGCACTGGAAGAACAGCAGGTTTCAGAGCGGACAGGGTCGAGCGGCTGATGTTTGTCTGTGTGAGTGCGTGTCCCCCTCCCCGTGCACAGCCCGCCTCGCCGGGGGGAGGGTGAGCAGCGTAATTTAAAGTCACAGTCCATCCCCCGAGGACAGCAAGACACGGGCGGAAGTCCCGGACCCAAACACTCTGCCATTGGCTGCTGCCACCCCTGCTGCCAGCCAATAGCCCAGGTGCAAGGCGCTGGTTGGAGGAGACGTCAGTTCCGGGTCAGGTCACGTCGAGGTCAGGGTTTGACTGCAGTCGGAGAAGAGAAAGCAGGTAAAAGAAAAGAACTGGGACATGCATAAAAGGAAATGTATCTGTGTGTGTGTGTGTGTGTGTGTGATACAAATGTATCTGTGTGTGTGATACAAATGTATCTGTGTGTGTGTGATATAAATGTATCTGTGTGTGCGTCTGATACAAATGTATCTGTGTGTGCGTCTGATACAAATGTATCTGTGTGTGTGTGTGTGTGTGAGGGATACAAATGTATCTGTGTGTGTGAGTGTGTGTGATGCAAATGTATCTGTGTGTGAGATACAAATGTATCTGTGTGTGTGAGTGATACAAATGTATCTGTGTGTGTGTGTGATACAAATGTATCTGTGTGTGCGTCTGATACAAATGTATCTGTGTGTGTGATACAAATGTATCTGTGTGTGTGTGAGGGATACAAATGTATCTGTGTGTGTGAGTGTGTGTGATGCAAATGTATCTGTGTGTGAGATACAAATGTATCTGTGTGTGTGAGTGATACAAATGTATCTGTGTGTGCGTCTGATACAAATGTATCTGTGTGTGTGTCTGATACAAATGTATCTGTGTGTGTGATACAAATGTATCTCTGTGTGTGATACAAATGTATCTGTGTGTGTGATACAAATGTATCTGTGTGTGCGTCTGATACAAATGTATCTGTGTGTGTGATACAAATGTATCTGTGTGTGCGTCTGATACAAATGTATCTGTGTGTGTGTGTGTGTGTGTGATACAAATGTATCTGTGTGTGTGTGTGATACAAATGTATCTGTGTGTGTGATACAAATGTATCTGTGTGTGTGATACAAATGTATCTGTGTGTGTGTGATACAAATGTATCTGTGTGTGTGTGATACAAATGTATCTGTGTGTGTGATACAAATGTATCTGTGTGTGTGATACAAATGTATCTGTGTGTGTGTGATACAAATGTATCTGTGTGTGTGTGATACAAATGTATCTGTGTGTGTGATACAAATGTATCTGTGTGTGCATCTGATACAAATGTATCTGTGTGTGTGTGCGTGTGTGTGATACAAATGTATCTGTGTGTGTGTGTGTCTGATACAAATGTATCTGTGTGTGTGTGTGTGTCTGATACAAATGTATCTGTGTGTGTGTGCGTGTGTGTGATACAAATGTATCTGTGTGTGTGTGCGTGTGTGTGATACAAATGTATCTGTGTGTGTGTGTGTCTGATACAAATGTATCTGTGTGTGTGTGTGATACAAATGTATCTCTGTGTGTGTGTGTGAGTGATACAAATGTATCTGTGTGTGTGTGATACAAATGTATCTGTGTGTGTGTGTGAGTGATACAAATGTATCTGTGTGTGTGTGTGTGTGATACAAATGTATCTGTGTGTGTGTGTGTGATACAAATGTATCTGTGTGTGTGTGTGTGTGTCTGTGTGTGAGTGATACAAATGTATCTGTGTGTGTGTGATACAAATGTATCTGTGTGTGTGTGTGTGTGTGAGTGATACAAATGTATCTGTGTGTGTGTGTGTGTGAGTGATACAAATGTATCTGTGTGTGTGTGTGAGTGAGTGATACAAATGTATCTGTGTGTGTGTGTGATACAAATGTATCTGTGTGTGTGTGTGTGTGTGAGTGATACAAATGTATCTGTGTGTGTGTGTGAGTGCTTTAAATGTATCTTTGTGTGTGTGAGTGATACAAATGTATCTGTGTGTGTGTGAGAGTGATACAAATGTATCTCTGTGTGTGTGTTTGTGAGTGATACAAATGTATCTGTGTGTGTGTGTGCGTGTGTGTGATACAAATGTATCTGTGTGTGTGTGCGTGTGTGTGTGATACAAATGTATCTGTGTGTGTGTGTGAGTGAGTGATACAAATGTATCTGTGTGGGTGTGTGTGTGTGATACAAATGTATCTGTGTGTGTGTGATACAAATGTATCTGTGTGTGTGTGTGAGTGCTTTAAATGTATCTTTGTGTGTGTGTGTGTGATACAAATGTATCTGTGTGTGTGTGAGTGATACAAATGTATCTGTGTGTGTGTGTTTGTGAGTGATACAAATGTATCTGTGTGTGTGTGTTTGTGAGTGATACAAATGTATCTGTGTGTGTGTGTGTGTGAGAGTGATACAAATGTATCTGTGTGTGTGTGTGATACAAATGTATCTGTGTGTGTGTGTGTCTGATACAAATGTATCTGTGTGTGTGTGCGTGTGTGTGATACAAATGTATCTGTGTGTGTGTGCGTGTGTGTGATACAAATGTATCTGTGTGTGTGTGTCTGATACAAATGTATCTGTGTGTGTGTGTGATACAAATGTATCTCTGTGTGTGTGTGTGTGAGTGATACAAATGTATCTGTGTGTGTGTGATACAAATGTATCTGTGTGTGTGTGAGTGATACAAATGTATCTGTGTGTGTGTGTGTGTGTGTGTGTGTGAGTGATACAAATGTATCTGTGTGTGTGTGTGTGTGTGTGTGTGTGTGAGTGATACAAATGTATCTGTGTGTGTGTGAGTGATACAAATGTATCTGTGTGTGTGTGTGTGTGTGTGAGTGATACAAATGTATCTGTGTGTGTGTGTGTGTGTGTGTGAGTGATACAAATGTATCTGTGTGTGTGTGTGTGTGTGTGTGTGTGTGTGATACAAATGTATCTGTGTGTGTGTGTGTGTGAGTGATACAAATGTATCTGTGTGTGTGTGTTTGTGAGTGATACAAATGTATCTGTGTGTGTGTGTGTGTGTGTGATACAAATGTATCTGTGTGTGTGTGTGTGTGAGTGATACAAATGTATCTGTGTGTGTGTGTGTGTGTGTGTGATACAAATGTATCTGTGTGTGTGTGTGATACAAATGTATCTGTGTGGGTGTGTGTGTGTGATACAAATGTATCTGTGTGTGTGTGTGTGTGTGAGTGATACAAATGTATCTGTGTGTGTGTGTGTGAGTGATACAAATGTATCTGTGTGTGTGTGTTTGTGAGTGATACAAATGTATCTGTGTGTGTGTGTGAGTGATACAAATGTATCTGTGTGTGTGTGTGTGAGTGATACAAATGTATCTGTGTGTGTGTGTGTGTGTGTGTGAGTGATACAAATGTATCTGTGTGTGTGTGATACAAATGTATCTGTGTGGGTGTGTGTGTGTGATACAAATGTATCTGTGTGTGTGTGATACAAATGTATCTGTGTGTGTGTGTGAGTGCTTTAAATGTATCTTTGTGTGTGTGAGTGATACAAATGTATCTGTGTGTGTGTGTGATACAAATGTATCTCTGTGTGTGTGTTTGTGAGTGATACAAATGTATCTGTGTGTGTGTGTTTGTGAGTGATACAAATGTATCTGTGTGTGTGTGTGATACAAATGTATCTGTGTGTGTGTGATACAAATGTATCTCTGTGTGTGTGTTTGTGAGTGATACAAATGTATCTGTGTGTGTGTGTGCGTGTGTGTGATACAAATGTATCTGTGTGTGTGTGCGTGTGTGTGTGATACAAATGTATCTGTGTGTGTGTGTGAGTGAGTGATACAAATGTATCTGTGTGGGTGTGTGTGTGTGTGATACAAATGTATCTGTGTGTGTGTGTGAGTGAGTGATACAAATGTATCTGTGTGGGTGTGTGTGTGTGATACAAATGTATCTGTGTGTGTGTGTGAGTGCTTTAAATGTATCTTTGTGTGTGTGTGTGATACAAATGTATCTGTGTTTGTGAGTGATACAAATGTATCTGTGTGTGTGTGTGAGTGCTTTAAATGTATCTTTGTGTGTGTGTGTGTGATACAAATGTATCTGTGTGTGTGTGCGTGTGTGTGATACAAATGTATCTGTGTGTGTGTGAGTGATACAAATGTATCTGTGTGTGTGTGTGTGTGAGTGATACAAATGTATCTGTGTGTGTGTGCGTGTGTGTGATACAAATGTATCTGTGTGTGTGTGAGTGATACAAATGTATCTGTGTGTGTGTGCGTGTGTGTGATACAAATGTATCTGTGTGTATGAGTGAGTGATACAAATGTATCTGTGTGGGTGTGTGTGTGTGATACAAATGTATCTATGTGTGTGCATCTGTGTGTGCGTCTGTGTGTGCGCGTCTGTGTGTGCGTCTGTGTGTGCGTCTGTGTGTGCGTGTGTGTGCGTGTTTGTGCGTCTGTGTGTGCGTCTGTGTGTGTGCGTCTGTGTGTGTGCGTCTGTGTGTGTGCGTCTGTGTGTGTGCATCTGTGTGTGCATCTGTGTGTGTGCGTCTGTGTGTGTGCCCATGTGTGTGTGCCCGTGTGTGTGCGTCCGTGTGTGTGCCCATGTGTGTGTGCCCGTGTGTGTGCGTCCGTGTGTGCGCGTCCGTGTGTGCGCGTCCGTGTGTGCGCGTCCGTGTGTGTGCGTCCGTGTGTGCGCGTCCATGTGTGCGCGTCCGTGTGTGTGTGTCCGTGTGTGTGCGTCCGCGTGTGTGCGTCCCCCGTGTGTGCGCGTCCATGTGTGTGCATCCGTGTGTGTGCGTCCACATGTGTGCGTCCCCCGTGTCTGCGTCCGTGTGTGCGTCTGTGTCTTTGTGTGTGTGTGTGTGTGGGCTCAGCGGGGGGGGAGCTCCGTCGGTATGTACACGAGTTCTCTCTTCATGGCTGCCCGCTCCCTGACCACCTCGTGTGTTGTGTTTGCTGCTAGGTTGTTCCCTGGTCGGATGTTCTGCTGCTTGGCCGCTCGGATGAAGATGGAAGCCACGCTGCATTTCTTATCCCTGAGTAGAGAGGAGTTGTCGCCTCGCTAGGGAGTGGGGGGAAGGGGGACCTCCCCAGGTGGTGAGGGGAGAGGGGGGAGGGCACTGGCAGGCGGGACGGGTTAGCCGTGTCCCGCAATGTCCTCCCCCTCTCTCCCGGACATCAAGGGGCTGATGCAGTTTGTCGATGGGTCGCAGGAGATTAAACCTCTGACCTGCAGCCTCTGCACCTTCATCACCGACGACCCGGAGGCTTTCCAGCAACACCAGGCCACGCACGGCAACATGCGGCTGTATCCGGAGACGGCAGCACCCCCCGCAGTGAAGCAGGAGCCCTCCGGGGAGTGGTGGCCGGCCTACGAGGGAGACGAGGCCTCGCCCTTGGCGTCGGAGGGCAGCGAGGGGCTGGCGACGCGCGGCGGGGGCCCCTACGGCTGGGATCTGCAGCAGCACGAGGGCGGGAAGCCTCTGGAGAGGCCCTGGGGCTACGCCGGAACGGGCGGGGGAGACAGCCCGGGGGAGGGGGGGCCCCAACGCAATGGTCAGGCGGGATTCCCGGGCGGCGGGGCAGGGGCAGGGGGAGGAGAACCTCTGCTCAACTACAAGGTGGTGGTGGTGGGCGAGGAGGGCGGGGGCCCGGCTCGGAGGAGGCGGGGCGGGGCCGGGGAGGGGCCGGAGCCCCTGGCCACCGAGGAGGAACTCACGGCCCACCAACGGGAACATTTCGCCACCGTCTACCCGGGGTACGAGGGGGAACTGGAGCCGGAGGGAGAGCCGGCGGGGATGAGCGGTGAATCCTCCCCCGGGTCCCGGCTCCCCCCCTCGGATCCCCGGGCCGCGCAGTCCAAGCAGAAGTGGCAGTCCAAGCAGTACCAGTGCGACCTATGCCCATATGTGGCCCGGGGTAAGCAGGACCTGCGCATCCACGAGAGGGAGGAGCACCTGAAGGAAGGCAGTGATGTGATCAAGTGCAGCCAGTGCAACTACACCACAAACAAGATCTCCTTCTGGCGGCAGCACAAACTGGTCCACATCAGTGCCAACGGCAACACCGGCCGCATCTACATGTGCAAGACCTGTGGCTGGAAGACCAAGTACCGGCACTCACTGGTCAAACACATCGCCCTCCACACTGGAAACAAGTCCTTCCAGTGTGACGAGTGCGGCTTCGCCTGCGCCCGAAAGGAGAACCTCAAACGTCACAAACTCACCCACCTGAAGAAGGGCGTCGACGGCAAGGGGCTGATGCTCAAGTGTAACTGGTGCGAGTATGCCACAGCCCACAGCAATGCACTACGCAGGCACGCCATGACCCTACACAATGGTGAGTGCCCGGGGGTGGTGGGGGGGGGGTGGGGATGTGGGGAAGGGGGAGGGGGGGGAGCGGCTGCCGTCCTGTCCCACTCACTCATTCAGCTTCCTCTCTTTCTCACTCTGTTTCTCACTTTCCCGCACTCCCTCCCTCCCCTTTTATCTTTTTCCTTTTCCCTCTCTCTGTCTCTCTCTGTCTCTCTCTCTGTCTCTCTCTCTGTCTCTCTCTCTGAAACTCTCTCTCTGTCTCTCTCTCTGTCTCTCTCTCTCTCTCTCTGTCTCTCTCTCTCTCTGTGTCTCTCTCTCTGTGTGTGTCTCTCTCTCTGTGTCTCTCTCTCTCTGTGTCTCTCTCTCTCTCTCGCTCACTCTCTCTCGCTCTCTCTCTCTGTCTCTCTCTCTCTCTCTGTCTCTCTCTCTCTCTGTCTCTCTCTCTCTCTGTCTCTCTCTCTCTGTCTCTCTGTCTCTCTGCCAGTTCAGTGCTTCCGATGTGGGATGTGGGAGTTTCTGCAAACACCGAGCTTCCCAGAGGTTCACATATGTGCCAGGTGCGTGGAACTGCAGCTCTTGAGGGACCGTGTTAGGGAACTGGAGCTGCAGATCGCTGACCTTAGCCTAGTCAGGGAAAATGGGAGAAAAATTGACAGCAGTTATAGGCAACTAGTTACACCGGGGCATCGGGAGAATGACACGTGGGTCACAGTTAGGAGGAGTAAAGGGCAGAAGGGTAAAGTACAAGGGAGGTCTCCAGAGGTGTCTCAAAATAGGAAGGGCTTGGTGACAGGTGTGAGAGGGGAGGGGAGTGGATAGTTAGAAGAAGGGTCACCTGTGGTTGTCCCACTCCAAAACAGGTACATTGTTTTAGATAGTGTGGAGGAGTGTGCCTCTCCAGGGGTAAGACACAGTGACCAGGTCACTGGCACACAGTCAGGCTCTGTGGCCCGGAAAGGGAAGAGAGGGGTTAGGAGAGCGATAGTGGTGGGGGATGCGTCAGTTAGAGGGACAGACAGGCGATTCTGTGGGGGCGAACGGGACTCCAGGATGGTAGTCTGCCTACCTGGTGCTGGGGTCACGGATGTCTCCGAGCGGATAGGAGGCATTTTAAAAGGGGAAGATAAAGAAACGGATGTCATTATACACATTGGTGGAAATGACGTAGATAGGAAGAGTAGGGGGGTCCTAAGGGAGCAATTCAGGGAGTTGGGAAATAGGTTAAAAAGTAGGGTCTCCAGGGTGGCAATCTCTGGGCTGCTCCCAATGCCTCGTGCCAGTGAGGATAAGAATAGGGAGTTGGTTCAAATGAATGCCTGGCTAAAGGACTGGTCCAGGAGGGAGGGCTTTATTTTCATAGATCAATGGGAGGTTTTCAGGAGAGGATGGCACCTGTACAAGAGGGAGGGGTCACAACTAAGTTGGAAGGGCACGAATATCCTGGCTGGGAGCTTTGCTAATGCAGTTCGGGGGGGTTTAAACTAGTGTGGCAGGGGGGTGGGGATCAAACTATTAGGTCTATAAGTGTGGTGGCTGGGGACGAGCTTGGGGCTGGGACAAGGCTGGCAAAGAAGAAGAGCACTCTGGGGGAGGACGACCTCACTGAGCCTGGGGGTCTGGAGTGCTTATACTTCAATGCAAGGAGCGTAGCAGGTAAAACAGACGAACTTGGGGCCTTAATGCCCACGAGGAATTTGGATGTGGTTGCGGTGACAGAGACTTGGTTGAAAGAGGGACAGGACTGGCAGCTGAATATTCCAGGGTACAAGTGTTTTAGGCGAGACAGAGGAGGGGCCAAAAGAGGTGGGGGAGTAGCGGTATTGGTTGGAGAGCATATTACAGCGGTGCAGAGGGAGGACAATTCGGAGGAGTCGTGTAGCGAGTCACTCTGGGTGGAGCTTAGAAACAGGAAAGGCGCAGTCACTATGTTGGGGGTGTACTACAGGCCCCCCAACAGCCCAAGGGAAGTGGAAGAATGGATATGTCAGGAGATACTGGATAGGTGCAGGAAATATAGGGTTGTTGTAGTGGGAGACTTCAATTTCCCTGGTATAGACTGGAAATCGCTGAGGGCAGGGACTCTGGATGGTGAGGCATTTGTAAAATGTGTACAGGAGGGTTCGTTGGAACAATATGTGGACAGCCCAACTAGAGAGGGGGCTATACTGGACCTGGTGCTGGGGAATGAACCCGGTCAGGTCTTCAAAGTTTTGGTCGGGGAACATGTGGCAAATAGTGACCACAATTCTGTTAGCTTTAGGATAGTGATGGAAAAGGATGAGTGGTGTCCCAAGGGTCAGGTGTTGGATTGGGGGAAGGCTAACTTTATTGGGATCAGGCAGAAATTGGCAGCTCTTGATTGGGAGAGGCTGTTTGAGGGTAAATCCACATCTGGTATGTGGCAGTCTTTTCAGGAACGGTTGTTAGGGCTACAGGACAAGCATGTGCCTGTAAAAAAGAAGGATAGGAAGGGTAGGATTAGAGAACCGTGGATAACCAGGGAAATTGAGGGACTGGTCAAAAGGAAAAGAGAGGCGTATGTTAGGTCCAAGCAGCTAAAAACGGAGGGAGCTCTGGAGGAGTACAATGAAAGTAGGAAAATACTCAAACGGGGAATTAGAAGAGCAAAAAGGGGTCACGAAATGTTCTTGGCAGACAGGATTAAGGAGAATCCCAAGGCATTTTATTCATACGTTAGGAACAAAAGGGTTGTAAGGGAAAAAATCGGACCTCTCAGGGACAAAAGTGGGGACTTATGCTTGGAGCCCAAAGAGGTAGGGGAGATCCTAAATGAATACTTTGCGTCGGTATTCACTAAGGAGAGGGATGTGTTGACTGGGAGTGTCTCGGAGGGGAGTGTTGAACCGTTGGAGAAAATCTCCATTACAAGGGGAGGAAGTGTTAGGTTTGTTAGAGAATATAAAGACTGACAAATCCCCAGGGCCTGATGGAATCTATCCAAGGCTGCTCAGGGAGACGAGAGGTGAAATCGTTGGGCCTCTGACGCAAATCTTTGTCTCGTCACTGGACACAGGTGAGGTCCCAGAGGATTGGAGGATAGCCAATGTGGTCCCGTTATTTAAGAAGGGTAGGAAGGATAACCCGGGTAATTATAGGCCGGTGAGCTTGACGTCCGTGGTGGGGAAGTTGTTGGAGAAGATTCTTAAAGATAGGATGTATGCGCATTTAGAAAGGAATAAACTCATTAACGATAGTCAACATGGTTTTGTGAGAGGGAGGTCATGCCTCACGAACCTGGTGGTGTTTTTTGAAGAAGTGACCAAAATGGTTGACGAAGGAAGGGCCGTGGATGTTGTCTATATGGACTTTAGTAAAGCGTTTGACAAAGTCCCTCATGGTAGGCTAGTGAAAAAGGTTGGATCCCATGGGATAAAGGGGGAGGTGGCTAGATGGGTGGAGAACTGGCTTGGTCATAGAAGACAGAGGGTGGTAGTGGAAGGGTCTTTTTCCGGCTGGAGGCCTGTGACTAGTGGTGTACCGCAGGGCTCTGTATTGGGACCTCTGCTGTTTGTGATTTATATAAATGATCTGGAAGAAGGAGTAACTGGGGTGATCAGTAAGTTTGCGGACGACACAAAACTGGCAGGACTTGCAGATAGTGAGGAACATTGTCAGAGGCTACAGAAGGATATAGATAGGCTGGAAATTTGGGCAAGGAAATGGCAGATGGAGTTCAATCCTGATAAATGCGAAGTGATGCATTTTGGTGGGAATAATGTAGGGAGGAGCTACACGATAAATGGAAGAACCATAAAGGGTGTAGAGACGCAGAGGGACCTGGGTGTGCAAGTCCACAGATCTTTGAAGGTGACGTTACAGGTGGAGAAGGTGGTGAAGAAGGCATATGGCATGCTTGCCTTTATAGGACGGGGCATAGAGTATAAAAGTTGGGGTCTGATGTTGCAGATGTATAGAACGTTGGTTCGGCCGCATTTGGAATACTGCGTCCAGTTCTGGTCGCCACACTACCAGAAGGACGTGGAGGCTTTGGAGAGAGTACAGAGGAGGTTTACCAGGATGTTGCCTGGTATGGAGGGGCTTGGTTATGAGGAGAGATTGGGGAAACTGGGGTTGTTCTCCTTGGAAAGACGGAGGATGAGGGGAGACTTAATAGAGGTGTATAAAATTATGAAAGGCATAGATAGGGTGAACGGTGGGAAGCTTTTCCCCGGGTCGGTGGTGACGTTCACGAGGGGTCATAGGTTCAAGGTGAAGGGGGGGAGGTTTAACACAGATATCAGAAGGACATATTTCACACAGAGGGTCGTGGGGGCCTGGAATGTGTTGCCGGGCAAGGTGGTGGAGGCGGACACACTGGGAACGTTTAAGACTTATCTAGACAGCTATATGAACGGAGTGGGAATGGAGGGATACAAAAGAGTGATCTAGTTTGGACCAGGGAGCGGCGCGGGCTAATTGTTCCTGGTTTCTCGTTTCAAGGCTTCATTCTACGATCATCTTGCTGGTGCCAGTACAGAGTGAGACTGCGGATAGTTGGGAACCTGTCTCGGGGGCAGGGGATTCATATGGTGTTCGTGGAAGTGGAAATGACTAGGGTTGGGAAGCATTTTCCGATCGGGGCCATTGTGATCTCCTGGACTCGTTTCGATCGCCTCAGGGGGTCGGAGAGGAATTTCCCAGATTTTTTTTTCCCCATATTGGCCCTGGGGTTTTTCACTCTGGGTTTTCGCCTCTCCCTGGAGATCACATGGTCTGGAATGGGGGGGTGGGGGTAAGTTAATAGGTTGTAATGAACAAAGCATCGTAGCTGTGAGGGACAGCTCGGTGGATAGGATATTGGTATGTAGATAGGCTGGAAAATTGGGCGGGGATCCTGGATTCAGGATTCAATCCTGGACCGGGGAGCGGCGCGGGCTTGGAGGGCCGAAGGGCCTGTTCCTGTGCTGTATTGTTCTTTGTTCTTTGTTCTTTGTTCTCTCTCTCTCTGTCTCTCTTTCTCTCTGTCTCTGTCTCTCTGTCTGTCCCTGTCTCTCTCCCTGTCTCTCTGTTCTCTCTCCCTCCCTCTCTCTGCCTCCCTCTCTCTGCCTCCCTCTCTCTCCCTCTCTCTCTCCCTCCCTCTCTCTCCCTCCCTCTCTCTCCCTCCCTCTCTCTCCCTCCCTCTCTCTCCCTCCCTCTCTCTCTCTCTCTCTCTCTCCCTCCCTCTCTCTGCCTCCCTCTCTCTGCCTCCCTCTCTCTCCCTCCCTCTCTCTCCCTCCCTCTCTCCCTCTCTCTCTCCCTCTCCCTCCCTCTCTCTCCCTCCCTCCCTCTCTCTCTCCCTCCCTCCCTCCCTCTCTCTCTCCCTCCCTCCCTCCCTCCCTCCCTCTCCCTCCCTCCCTCCCTCCCTCCCTCCCTCCCTCTCTCTCCCTCCCTCTCTCTCTCTCTCTCTCTCTCCCTCTCGGTACGGTGGCACAGTGGTTAGCACTGCTGCCTCACTGCCTCCCTGTGGTACATCACTGGCTTCCAGTCACTAAAGCAGCCGTCTGTCGACACACTCTGTCTCCTACCGCTAAGCCAATTATGAATCCACCTTCTCAGATCACCCTGTATCCCATGTGCATTAGCCTTCTTAATAAGTCTCCCATGTGGGACTTTGTCAAAGGCTTTGCTGAAATCCATATAAACCACATCAACCGCACTACCCTCATCCACACACTTGGTTACATGCTCAAAAAATTCAATCAAATTTGTTAGGCATGACCTCCCTCTGAAAAAACCATGCTGACTATCCCTGATCAAATCTCGCCTCTCCCTCAGAATCTTCTCCAGTAGTTTCCCAACCACAGACGTGAGACTCACTGCTCTGTAGTTCCCTGGCTTGCCTCTACAATCTTTCTTAAATACAGACTTTCTAAATACAAACTTTCTTAAACCAGCCTCCCATCCATTGACTCCGTCTACACTTCCCGCTGCCTCGGGGCAAAGCAGCCAGCATAATTAAGGACCCCACGCACCCCCCGGACATTCTCTCTTCCACCTTCTTCCGTCGGGGAAAAAGATACAAAAGTCTGAGGTCACGTACCGACCGACTCAAGAACAGCTTCTTCCCAGCTGCTGCCGTCAGACTTTTGAATGGACCGACCTCGCGTTAAGTTGATCTTTCTCTACACCCCTAGCTGTGACTGTAACACTACATTCTGCACCCTCTCCTTTCCTTCTCTATGAACGGTATGCTTTGTCTGTATCGCGCGCAAGAAACAATACTGTATCCCAATACATGCGATAATAATAAATCAAATCAAATAAATAGTGGGACCACATTAGCTGTTCTCCAGTCCTCTAGCACCTGACTGGTGCCCAGGGAGGAACTAAAAATTTGGTTCAGAGCCCCTGCAATTTCCTCCCGTACCTCCCACAACAGCCTGGGACACAATTCATCTGGACCTGGAGATTTGTCCACTTTTGAGCCCGCCAATACCTTGTCACTCCCTATGATAATTTTCTCTAGAGCCTCCGAGTCTCTCTCCCCGAGTTCCATAACTATCTCCTCATTCTCGTGGGTGAAGCCAGATGTGAAATATTCACTGAGCACCCTACCAATGTCCTCTGCCTCCACCCACAGTTTTCCCCCTTGGTCCCCAAAGAATTCCTACTCTTTCCCTGATTATCCTCTTCCCATTGATATACTTAGAGAATATCTTAGGATTTTCCCTACTTTTACCAGCCAGAGCCTCCTCATATCCCCTCTTTGCTCTCCTAATTGATTTCTTAAGCTCCATCCTGCACTTTCTGTACTCCACTAATGCCTCCGCAGACTTACTCCCCTTCTACTTGTTAAAAGCCTCTCTTTTCCTTCTCGATGTATCCGGAATGTCTCTGGTCATCCACGGTTCTCCGGGTTTGTTCCACCTTCCTATTATCCTCGAAGGAGCATGTTGGGCCTGTACCCTCTCCGTCGTATCTGTGAACACCCCCCCACTGCTCTTCTGTACATTTCCCCACCAGTGTCTGGTTCCAGTCTACATTGGACAGATCCTGCCTAATTTTGTTAAAATCTACTCTTTTTCCCCCCAATCCAAAACCTTTTTCTGCAACTTGTCAATTTCTTTGTCCATAACAAATTTGAATCGAACCGTGTTGTGATCGCTATCACCGAAATGCTCCCCCAGCAACACATCAACCATCTGTCTGGCTTCATTCCCCAGTCTTAGGTCCAGCGCAGCTCCTTCCTTTGTTGGATCCTCTACATATTAACCTTAAGAAGTTTTCCTGTATACATTTGAAGAACTCTACTCCATCTGAGCCCCTAACATGATGGTCATCCCAATTGGGGCGGCACGGTAGCACGGTGGTTAGCACTGCTGCTTCACAGCTCCAGGGTCCCGGGTTCGATTCCCGGCTCGGGTCACTGTCTGTGTGGAGTTTGCACATTCTCCTCGTGTCTGCGTGGGTTTCCTCCGGGTGCTCCGGTTTCCTCCCACAGTCCAAAGATGTGCGGGTTAGGTTGATTGGCCAGGTTAAAAATTGCCCCTTAGAATCCTGGGATGCGTAGGTTAGAGGGATTAGCGGGTAAATGTGTGGGGGTAGGGCCTGGGTGGGATTGTGGTTGGTGCAGACTCGATGGGCCGAATGGCCTCCTTCTGCACTGTAGGGTTTCTATGGTTTCTAATGTTGGGAAAGTTGGAATCACCGGATATAATTATCCTATTATTATTACACCCCTCTGTGAATTGCACACATATTTGCTTTCAATTTCCCGCTGACTATTTGGGGGTCTGTATTAAACACCCAGCAATGTAGCTGTCCCTTTTTTATTCCTCAGCTCTACCCTTCATTTGATGCCCACTCCAAGATATCATCTCTCCTCACTGCAGAAACTGCCTCCTTAACCATTGCCTCCTCCTCTTTAACCCCCCTCTCCTCTGACTCGCCTGAAGATTCTATATCCCGGGACATTGAGCTGCCAATTCTGCCCCTCCCTCAACCACATCTCTGTGATGGCTATTATATCATAATTACAGGTGTCAATCCTCATCCTTAACTCATCCGTTTTGCCTTTCACACTCCTGGCATTGAAGTACAGGCCCTCCAACCTTGTCTTAGAACATAGAACAGTACAGCACAGAACAGGCCCTTCGGCCCACAATGTTGTGCCGAGCTTTATCTGAAACCAAGATCAAGCTATCCCACTCCCTATCATCCTGGTGTGCTCCATGTGCCTATCCAATAACCGCTTAAATGTTCCTAAAGTGTCTGACTCCACTATCACTGCAGGCAGTCATTCCACACCCCAATCACTCTCTGCGTAAAGAACCTACCTCTGATATCCTTCCTGTATCTCCCACCACGAACCCTATAGTTATGCCCCCTTGTAATAGCTCCATCCCACCCGAGGAAATAGTCTTTTACTCCCCTGAAACTTACTACTGCTGCATAGAGGGATTGCGAGAGGGATGGAGTTTAAAAACAGCGAGGTTGTGTTGCAGCTGTATAAGGTGCTGGTGAGGCCACACCTGGAGTACTGTGTACAGTTTTGGTCTCCTTACTTGAGAAAGGATATACTGGCACTGGAGGGGGCGCAGAGGAGATTCACGAGGTTGATTCCGAGTTGAGAGGGTTGGCTCATGAGGAGAGACTGAGTAGACTGGGGCTGTACTCATTGGAATTCAGAAGAATGAGGGGAGATTTTATAGAAACATATAAGATTATGAAGGGAATAGATAAGATAGAAGCAGGGAAGTTGTTTCCACTGGCAGGT